>NC_059104.1:79987568-80299532 GCF_020740685.1 Jaculus jaculus | reverse complement strand
CAGCTGGGGACTAAGCAGGAAGCTTAGTCACAAACAGTTGAGGCTATGGGGGATTTACATTCAAACCATCATACCTCCTTTTCCAAGCTCAGTGATCTTTGCCTTAATTCTTAAGCCTCTACATTTTATGTGTTCTTCAGCCCTAAAGATTTGCAAAGTCTGGAATAGTTTTAGATATCCTGTAGGTTATTTCCTTGTCAAATTTCCATTCCTCCACATGCATAGATTTGGATTTCTGGCTTAGTATAAAGCAGATAGCTTGCTTAGCCTAGACAATGTGTACTAAGTCACATACCCCTGGCTTTGTGTCTTCCATTCAGATTTTTGTGTGTTCTTTTTGATGTCTAAGTCAGTATACCTGATTTTGTTGTGATCTTCTTGTACTCAGAGACTGAAACAAATTCGTATTTTAGTTTGGAAAAAAGCGAGCACTGTAGGTAAATAGAGATCAGTCTTGGAGGTCTTTGAAGGGTGGACTCCCACCTCTTATTTCCCTGGTAACATTAGAAAGGGAAACATCACAGTCCTTCCACAGGATTTAAAATACCATATGACAGAGAGAAGGATGGCAGTATCAGGGCTTTTGTTGAGGGAAAGCTAATTTGAGTTTTACCTCTGACCCTGGGTGTATACATGTCATTCTAAGCTACCCAAAACAGAAGGTTATGGCCCCTCCCTTAAGAGTTAGTCCTACGGAGCCTGGCTAAGAGACTACTTCTCACCTAAAGACATGCTAAGGAGGTGGGAGGAATATTTATCCCTTAATAAGATAAGATCCTTGAATACACAGAAGCCTCTCCTTTGTGACAGTTACTTTCAGAGCCTCCCTGCTGAGCCTACCCACTTCTCTGAGCTCTAACTCCCAAAGTGTAACTTTTCCTTTGTTCCCCTTTTGTTCTCTTTGGATGCTGGCAAAAATCCTAGGTATGTTTGCCTGACACATTTTTTTTGGGGGGGGGGGGGGCTTTCTCACCTTTTCCTCCTTTGCCTTACTTATTTCTCATTGTCCACATGCCTAATATTTAATGGTTTAGAGACAAGGGATTTGACAGTGAAAATTTGCAACATTTTACCATTCATTACTGCAGGAAACGTTTTTTCCCCACTTCTTTTTATTTTTATTTATTTATTTGCAAGCAGAGAGAGACAGAAAGGAAACAGAGAATGGTAAACCATTCTCCAGTGCTGACCTCTAGTACTGCAAATGAACTCCAGATACACATGCCCCTTTTGTGTATCTGGCGTTATGTGGGTACTGAGGAAATGAACCCAGGTTATTAGGTTTTGTAGGCAAGCACTTTAACTGCTGAGCCATTTCTCCAGCCCCTACTTTCACTTCTTAGTAAAGCTTGCTTCCTTACCTCTTTTCCTGTTTGTCATTCTTCACATTTGTGAGACAATGAACATGGACCCAGAAAGTCATTATCAGTAGTAGAGCCATGTTATTTGTATCGTATAAGAAGAATGTGAATGTTATTAATTAATAATATTTATTAGGTACAAACGTGGGACCAAGAAATACCCTGGGACAACACAATGAAATCAGAGCATTTTTCAGATTTATAGGCTGTTGGTAAGTCAGAAGCTCATGTATATAATAACTTTCAAATGGCAAGTATATACTTCTAAACATTTCCATTTGGTAAGAATAACTAGCAAATAACTGAAACCATGGGTTTTCTTTTCTTTTCAAAAATTTAATTTAATTATTTTTATTTATTTATTTATTTATTTGTGAGTGTGTGTGTATGCGCACACACACTCATGTGCCAGGGTCTCTTGCCACTGTATGTAGGTGTTTAAGGCTGATGGTGGGCATCAGATACCTATGCTATGTCTAGCTTTACATGGGTGGCTGGGGAATTGAATGCAGACCATAATGCTTTGCAAGCGCCTTTAGCCACTGAACCATCTCTCCAGCCCCCTTATTTTCTCTCTGACAAGTGAAAATAGGGACAACAGGAGTACTTATTTCATATTGTCTTCCTGGGCTGGAAAGGTTGGTTTTGGAGCAATTTTGAATGCCTCCTGTCTAGTTCTCTTATCATACATATAAAATGGAGGGTCATAGACACCGAGGTCTCAAAAGCAAGAATAGAGCATCTCATTTACCTTTGAGTTTCCTGCATCAGTAGTGTAACAGCAAAACCGTGCCCCAGGAAGCCGATTTATGGTAAGTAGCAAAACAAGCCAGTTGAGAACCTAAAATAAAAACCCAAGTCTCAGATTTCTCAAGCTGGCTTGAGACTTTCACCTTAATAGAACTGTATACATTTGTATAGAAATAAAATCTTTTCGAGGGCCCAGCAAGGCCTTAGGCACTGTGAACAAAGTACTTGACTAAACCGAGTAGCGATGCTGGTTTTTTTCCACTTGGGTCTTCATTTGAGTTTTAAGTTCCCAGATACAAGGCACAAGAGCAGCTGCAGCCAATACCACAACTGAGCTACAGTGTGTCTCCTCTTCTTTCTCATGTGCAGGATGAACTGAAACAAAGATTTGAAAAGCCCTTCTACTGCCAGCCTGATTTTTCTTTTTACGTTCTCTTGAAAACAGACACTTTCTAAGGGTTACTGTTCCTGAAATAGATAGGTGGGAGGATGCAGTGGAACTAAGAGATATCACATCCCCAAGTGCTATCTCTGGGTTTTCTTCCTTGTTCCCTATGGCTCTTTCTTCCCTGGATCCCAGCTTGCTATTCTTGGTTATACCCAAGGCCCTGTTACTTTGCATTTCTATGGCTTATCTGCACTGAGAATATTCAATTTCTTCCCTTTCTCACCTCTGAGTATCTTTCTCTTCATTCCCTCATCATCTTTCTTTTACACAACTGACCCCCAAAGATGTCTCAGGTTATTCGGGCCTGAGCCAAAATACAAGGCCAGTTGTGTATAGCTGTTGAGTGAAATCCCAGATTGTGTGGGGTGAACGGAAAGGCTGTGAGGGCAAATAGGAGTAAGTACTTGCTGGTCAGGCCCAGTTTCAGAGTGGACATGGGTGTATAGGGCTGTCTATGGTTGCAGTTCCCTACCTCTGTCTACCTACATTGTTTTGCATGGAAACTCTTGAAAAGCCATTAGATCCTGAAGAAAGAGGAAGGCGATTCCCTGAAAACAGCAAAGGAAATAGTCTTTAGGAAAAGGGTACAGTGTGAGTAATATGAATTTGAGAGCATGAAGTCCAGATTCACTGTTGTAAGTAAGGCAGTGCCATTGTGGGTGTGTGGGGGGAGGCTGGCAAAGGCTCCAGGTATCAAAGGCATGGGCAAGACAAGAATGGGGGCAGGAGAAGGTACAGCAAGACCCATGGGTAGGGTCAGAGGCAGCACGGGACACATTCTGAGTCCTGAGCAAAGGTAAAGTTTGGAAACCAGGGTCATAAGCTGGAGGACCTTACCTGTGTCAGGTGTGTACGTCAGTATGGAGGATGTGGCTTTATGGAGGTGACCACACTTTTCTCTCCTTAGTTCCTATACAGGGTGTCATCAAGTAAAGCTGCTCTGAGAAAGGCTTCTCAGGAAGTCACCCTTCCACTGATGGCCAGATATCTCCTCAGTTGGCCTCAGATAGGAAACTGAGCTTGAGGTGGGGAGGTTTAAGATATTTGGTCAATGTGTTATTGTTGCCCACATTGTATACCTATTTTTTTGTGTAAAGGCTTTTGTCTTATCCTATGTTCAAACCACGTATTTTCATTATCTGATCTTTCAGGAAACTTTTAGTCATTAAACAGCTACAAAATCAAGATTAATGGAGACAAAAAGTTAATTTCACTCAAGCATATCCTGATATCATGGTATACATATCATGTATACCATGTAAACAGTGACCAACAAGGGAGATTACAGGCTGTACTCTGCTGTTAGATGGAAGCACTTTGTAACTGGGATTGCCATCCCATTTTGTGTGCGTGTGTGTGTGTTTCTCCCATGACACCAGTATATGCTCAGCAAACTTTGAGAGTTGGATTGCTCCCTAAGGAAAACCGGGGAGCCTTACATGGTCTGTTAGTGTGCCCTACCTGGCCAATTTCTGAACAGTCTGATTATTAAAAAAAAAAAAAATGCAGAAATGCTGAGCAATAGAAAGAGCAAGATAAAAGAAAAGAGTGAAAATGAAGGCGATGGAGAGCAGTTCTGCAGGGGAAATTAACAGAGACCATTCGAACGGTGAGCAGCCAACATCATTGCTTGAGGTACTCCCTCAGCAGAGAACACAAACCAGAGCTGTGGTCCAAGGGGACAGAAAGCTGTCATTGTGCTGTAGGTATATCAACAGCTCTCACATGTCCAGACACCATCTCCTGAAGGTAGCTGTTTGTTTGTATGTATGTTTGCAGTGCTGGTAAACTTTATATCATCTTATTAAGTCTCTACAAAGTCCTGAAGACAGGACACAGACAAAAACATATGATGGTGACTAGAACTATAGTACACTAAGTTCCTGCCCAGGGCCCCAGCAGACCAAGCTAAAAATCAAAAATGGAGTCACTTATTCTAACATTTCATTTCATGCAACTGGAACTAAGCTATTGAGCTGACATTTCAAAAGTAATCATAATTTGAGAGATGCTAGCCATTTTTTCCAAACAGGCCCATTTCAATTGGCCTTACATTGAAAGAAACCTAGAATACCTGATGTTAACCAATCTTTTCTTTCTTTTTTTAAATTTTTAAATTTTTTCTTTATTTTTATTTTTTTGCTATTGTTCTAGTTCTCTGGCTGCCTGTCCTTGATTTATAAGGGAGTAACTTTGAAATGACCAGACTGCTTTCTGGGTTTTGTTTCTGCTTTCTTTAACCTTATTCTATCCAGAAATCCAACCTCCTGTGCTTGACTCACCAGAAAAGTTATTCTATTTTATGGAATAAAGTATTGCCCAATTCTAGAATTAGAAATAAATCAATGAGGGCTGGAGAGATGGCTTGGCAGTTAAGCACTTGCCTGTGAAGCCTAAGGACCCTGGTTTGAGGCTCGATTCCCCAGGACCCACATTAGCCAGATGCACAAGGGGGCGCACGCGTCTGGAGTTTGTGTGCAGTGGCTGGAGGCCCTGGCGCGCCCATTTTCCTGCTCTCTCTGTATCTGCCTCTTTCTCTCTGCCTGTCGCTCTCAAATAAATAAAATAAACAAAAGCTATTTAAAAAACAAATAAATCAATGAAGAGGCTAGAGAGCTGGCTCATCAGTTAAAGGTGCTTGCTTACAAATTCTACTGGCCCTGGTTGAATTCCCCAGTACCCACACAAAGCCAGTGGCACATGTCTGGAGTTTGTTGACAGTGGCAAGAGGCCCAGAAGCACCCACTTTATTTTTTTTCTCTCTCTGTAAAAAGTTTAAAAACTACAATAAATCATGATGTTAAAATTACATTATTATAATTTTTCCTTTGACAACAATTTTTCCAAGCAAAATGAGAGTCACTCAACATATTCCAGGAAGCTGGGCACAGTGGCACATGCATTTGATCCAAGCTCTAGGGATGCATAGGTGGAGGATCACTGTGAGTTTGAAACCACCTTGAAACTACATAGTGAATTCCAGGTAGCCTGGGGTAGAGTAAGACCTTACCTCAGAAAAATAAAACAAAACAAAAAATTTCCAGGTACATGCAAAAAGTCATAGAGGGGCTGGAGAGAGAGCCCAGCCAGTAAAGCGCTTGCTTTGCAAGCATGAGGACCTGAGTTTGAATCCCAGTACTCAAGTAAAAATGCTATTCATGGCAGAATGTGCTTGTATCCCCAGCACAAGGGATATAAAGACAGAAGAATCCCTGGAGCTTGCTAGATAGCTAGTCTAACCTAATTAGGTTTCAGGACAATGAAAAACCCTATTTCAAAAATGATGTAAATATAAATAATGTTAGCAAAGAACTGGAATGACGCTAAGAGAGAGGGGTTGTCCTCTGTCCCCTGCATATACATGTACCCACATATGTATGAACACATACAGACATGAATGCATACAATTCACACATACACATGAGAAAGAAAGAAAGAAACCCATTAAACCATCCCAGAAGATCTGGACATAGAGTTTTTATTATGCATAATGTACTCATGCAAAAATACATGCTTAAGTTCTGATTGGCCCTGCTGCTGTGTACCCATAACCCTATCCTAGGACATTAGAGGAGTTCTGACTTATGGAGTCACCCAAGTGTTGCATGAAATGGAAGATGGGCAGAAGGAAACAAAAGTGCCACCATGATGTCTGCCTTCCTTGTTGAAGGCTTTTGTGATCTGAACCATCTGAGTATAAAAATATGATGGGCTAGGAGGGGCCAAGGCTTTGAATCTTAGCTCCCTTGGATATACACTTTTGGGAGCTAACCATTCTTATTTGTAAAATGGACTAATAAATAGTTCTATATAGTTCATGAAGACAATGGATGGAAAAAGTTGTATAACAAGGTAGAGAAGTATTGGAGGACATGTCTCCCTACTGTCCCTTGACTTGCAGAGGGTCCGGGGTCAGGCAAGAGACTCAAATGATTTGTTCTCTCCTACTTGCCCTGGCACTGTGGTGTCATTAACACCTACCCTGCACCCTGGGACCACCTCGCTCTCAGAAATGAACTCATTGAAGTATCCTGTCTGTGGTTCTGTTTTCACTCCTCCAGATCCTTCCTCTCCAGGGCAACCACACACACAATGCTGCCTTGCAATTTGTTTTCACTTTGCTGAGGAGACCCTTCCCTCTTCTTTCTGGCTGGGCATCCATGGACTGGCCATATTAGTTTTGGATGGCTGTGGGCTGCTTCTGCCTCAGAGCTGGCATGGCCTTGTTATGCCAGCTGGAGAAGGACAACACACCTGTGGGTGTGTGGGCTGGGTCTAGGAGGTGGCTGGGCAAGGGTCCTAATTACTTGAGAGTGACACCAGACTTGCCAGCATGACTTCATCCACTTCCTCTCTCCAGGCTCTCTGAGCTCTGGGGACAAGCTGGGTGTTTGTGCAGCTGCCCCAGCCCCTACTAGAAGGGCTTATCTTACCTATGCATCAACACCTCCAGGTGAGTATTTGGGTTCTAGTTCATGTCACTTTCGGCTGTCTTTTCTTTTATTCCTAAGGTTTGCCAAAGGTGCTGTTTTATACAAGAAAACTTGAAAACAGATGGATTGTGGTTTCCAGATGTCACATCTCCAAGAACATGATAGAAACCAGGAGTCAACCCATCTGAGTCCTTGGGACAAGATTTGACATTTCTGAAATTGGCAAGGCTCACACTTCGATGGAAGTGCTGAAGTTGCCATCTGGGGGAGGGCCATAGCTTCCTGTGAGAAGTGTGCCTCCCTCTTGCTGCTATTGTCACTCCAGAAGAGGACTTGGGACAGAGACTGACTAATTCTCATGTGCTGGCTGCTACAAGAAGATGCTGACCCACTGTCTGGAATATGTCCTTGGTTGTTTTTCTGGGGTGGAGGCAAGAGTGCCGAGTCAGCAGGGGCTTCTTGCTCAGCCTTCCTCTGAGGGAGCCCCAGCCCTTTCCTGGTATGTGAGACTCAGCTGTCTGCCATGTTGAAGTACATCACTCTCTGAGAGAAGTGTCACTTCCAAGACTGGACACTCATCTCAAGCCCAATTACCTCCTTTAATGGAAAGGGATAAAAAGTTTCCCCTTGGGCCCATCAGTTAAACTTGACATAAGGTAACATGCCAACAACATAGCACTGGGAACAGAACCCAAGAGACCAAACTCTGCATCCTCCTCATGTCCAAACAAGAGTTCTGGGTAGGAAGTAAGTCTTGTGACCACATGAAAATATATTTGGACAAAAAATAATGAATATTAGTCATAGACATTCTCATCATAAGGAAAACTTTTCATAATAGCATGGGGTTGCCAAGGGCCTGGATGTCTGGAAGCACTTTGAAGCACTTTCTTCTTAAGGATGCATGAGTGCACTCTGGAATTTTAGCCCCTAGCACAGTGCTCCCCGAAGTATGTTCCATGAGCACTGGTCTTGGAAGTCACTGTCATGAGGAAAAGCTTTGGTAGTCAAGTGAGGTTAAAAACACTGCATTCTCAAATAAATAAAAATAAAATATTTTTCAAAAAATGGGCTGGAGAGATGGCTTAGTGGTGAAGGCACTTGCCTGCAACGACAAAGGGCCTAAGTTCAGTTCCCCAGGACCTATGTAAGTATGCACATTCTCTCCCCCCGCCCCACCTCTTTCTCTCTCTCAAATAATTAAATAAAAACAAAATATTTTAAAAGAACACTGCATTTGAAAATGACTTTGACAAATTATAGCATCTCTTCATGATTAAAATGCTGAAAAGACTTGGGATAGGCAGATCATATCTCAACATAATAAGGGTGATATACAAAGCACCTAAAGTTCAGATCATAATAAATGGAGAGGGCTGGAGAGATGGCTTAGCGGTTAAGCACTTGCCTGTGAAGCCTAAGGACCCCAGTTCGAGGCCCGATTCCCCAGGACCCATGTTAGCCAGATGCACAAGGGGGCGCACGCGTCTGGAGTTTGTTTGCAGTGGCTGGAGGCCCTGGCACACTCATTCTCTCTCTCTATCTCTTTCTCTCTCTGTCTGTCTCTAAAATAAATAAAATAACAACATAATAAATGGGGAAAACTGCAAGCATTCCCATAGTTCTGGAACAATACAGGAATGCCCACTCTCACCACTGCTTTTCAATATAGCACTAGAGGTCTTAGCTCAAGCAATAAGACAAGAGAAAGCAATAAAAGTGATACATATTGAAAGGAAGAAGTAAAATTAGCTCTTTTTGCAGATAACACAACTCTACATATAAGAACTGAAAAAATTCACTAAAAATGTATAAAGGTGGTAAATGCTTTCAGCAAAGTGGTAGGATACAAAATCAATGCACGAAATCAATAGCCTATATGCCAAAGACAAACATGCAAGATAAAAATTAGGGACATTGTCCCATTTACAATAGCCACAAAAAATCAAATATCTTGGAATCTCACTAACTAAAGGAGTAAAATACCTATAAAATGAAAACATAACACTGAAGAAAGAAATTGAGGATGATACAAGAAGATGGAAAGACCTCCCATGCTAAAGGATTGGAACAATTAATATTGTGAAAATGGCCATCCTACAAAAAGTAATATACAGATTCAGTTCAATTTCAATAAAAATTCCAGCACCATCCTTTACAGAGTTAGAAAAACTAGTCTCAAAATCCATATGAAAGCACAAAAGGCCTCAGGTAGCCAAAAGTAACCTCAGCAGAAGAAATACTTCAGGTTGAGTCACCATACCTGTTTTCACTACATACTACAAATCCACAGCAATTACAACAGCATGGTACTAACATCAAAACAGTTTTGTAGACCAGTGGAATAGAATAGTAATTCCATCTCTCAATTCAAGCAACTACAGCTACCTCATGTTGAACAAAGGGGCCAAGAATGCACACTGGAGAAAAAACTGCATCTTCAACAAATGGTGGTAGAGAAATTTAATAAGCACATGCAGAAAACTGAATCTTGACTTACATCTCACCCTGTACAAAAGTCAACTCTAAATGGATTAAGGACCTCATTATAAGACCTGAAACTCAAAAATGTCTAGAAGAAAAGATAGGAAGAACACTCTGCGATAGAGATGTAGGGAAAGACCTTCTGAATATGACCCCAGTAGCACAGGAAATTAGACACACCACTGGGACCTCGTAAAACTAAAAAGCTATTTGCAGACAAACAAACCATCAACAGAGTCAATAGATAACCCACAGAATGGGAGAAAGTCTTCACCAGCTATACCTCCAGCAGAGGTCTAATATTTAGAATCTACAAAGAACTCAAAAAACTAAGCAATATAAAAACCAAACAATCCAATCAAAAAGGGGGTAGAGAACTAAGCAGAGAGTTCTCAAAGAAAGAAAAATAAATGGCTATTATACACTTAAGGATATGTTCAACATCTTAGTCATCAGAGAAATATAAATCAAAACAACTTGGAGATTCCATCTTACTTCAGTAGGGATGACATTCATCAAAAAAACTAATGAAACCAATGCTGGCAAGGAGGTAGGGGAAGAGGAACCCTCATTCACTGCTTGTGGGAGTTCAAACTTGTACAACCATTATGGAGAGTCCTGAAAAAGATGAAAACAGATCTACCATTTGATCCAGCTGCACCACTCCTGATATATACCATAAAGACTCCACTCTTTACTGCAGAGACACTTGCTCAGTGAACACAGCATGCTCTCTCTCATATGTGGTTCCTAACTGAGAGCAACTGGATATGAGTGTAAATGATAATGAGCATAAAACTAGAATAAGACCAGGAGAAAGAAGAAATAGGGCAGGAGGAGAGAAGAAGAGGAAATACTCAATAGACTAGGTGAGGGACAGAATAAGTGGGGAGGGCATTGAAGGAGTAGAGGGTAGGAAGGGTGGAGAAGATAATTACACATAACTGAAGGCAACATGAATCAGTTCCGTGGAAATCCTCCTTCTGCATACTATTCTATAGGACACAACCACCAATAAAGGAGGAGGGTGACAGTTCAGAAAGAAGTGCCCTGTAGAAGGTGGAAAAAGCTCAACCCTAAAACCATGGTCTCTGACTAGTTAATTCCAGGCTCAGAATTGAGCTAACTCTCCACAGTGAGCTATTGGCCAGGGAGACCTGTGAGGTCCCTAAAACAATGCAGGCCTTTGCCATAACACTTGATCACCTGCCAGAGCCAAAAGGTAAGATGACCCTATTGCTGAAGACACCACAGGCTGAAGTCATAGGATATCAAAATACCATGCTGGAACTGAGAAGGAAACAAATTCCCTCTTGACTAGGCCTCATAGTTCTGGAAAATGCTTTGAGAGTTGCTAAGCAACAATGGTCACCAACACCAGGAATAAGCAGGAGACCCTGCCAGCTACAAAATCCATCAGAATGGTAAGAAGTACAAACCTTTGTAATAGTGGCACACAACCTTTGCTGGTAACCACCTGTTCCCCTATTGGACATGAGGTCTACTCAGCAGGAGATAACTCATATCTAGTGCTGGGAACCAAGTCAGAATCCTATGGCCAGGAAACTCATAGCTCCCGCTCTTCTATGAATAAAAAGAGTGGGCTTACACACCAAGAACTCTCTCAAATAATGATGCATATCCCCTTTAGCCCAAGCTTCTCTCACTCTTGGTTGGAGAATCCATTTTATTTTATGTATGATAGAGACAACTGAGGAGATCCAAGATCCATCAATATGACAAGAAAAGATAGGTGACTGCCTACCATAAGATGTGCCACCTCTACCACATCTGCTGGACCCCATGAGAAATTTCAGAGGAAGCAGAGGACCCAGCTCCAGGGGAATGGAAACAGATACTGTGGCCAATAAAAACACATTGAATCAGAAATTCAGGGGCTACAGAGAACTCAACACTAAATCAGACTGCCAACAGGCCTGCCAGTGCTCAGGGACCATTGCAGAAGAGGGGTCAGAAATATTGGAAGAGCCACAGGATAGGTAGAAATATCCTTAGGCACAGTCACTCCAACCCATAGAGACTGACTGAGGCCTTAATTATCCAACAGTGAACACCAACAATCCCACTGAAGAGAGGGAAAGTGGGACTGAGGGAAGAAGGGGTGTAATACTACAACCTTTGTAAACAAAATAAAAACAAACAAACAAATCCACTGTATTCTCTGCTTGCAAATTCAGTGTATAGTAGAGTCTGAGAACATATGTCAAAGAAAATATTTACCCCCATTTCACTGTGTGATTCTGCATTACTCAGCTTTGTGTTACTATAATGAAACAATTGAAGCAAGTATGGTTCACAGGTGTAGTGGCTGCCTGGGCTCAGTTTTGAGCTCAGCACTATTCTGGGGACTGGGCTTTAAGTCACATTGGACCATGTTACCATTATGGTCCTAAACTTATTTGATAGTAGAATGCTAATTTTGTAAATTAGCTGTGAAGCACAATGCTTTCAACTTACACTCTCTTCTCTCTAGGCTGGGAAGTTTCTCCGGAGTTATAACCTTGGGTCATTTAAATGGATGAGTGGCTCATGCACTTAGGGCTGGGAGTCAAAGATCTTTTCTCTTGTCATTCCAAAAGGATTCTAGGCTTGTGCGCATAGTAGCCACTAGATTCTGTATTTGCTATACGGAATCCATTGGGCTTAGTTTCATATATGGTCATAGAAGAGCGAGTGTGTAGTCATTAGTCTGGGTCATTCTGGATTTTTTTTTTATGTCTTGTGTTTTCTAAGCGCGCGCACACACACACACACACACACACACACACACACACAAAATGTATGATGAGGTTTGGAAATGCTTACTCAGAGCCTCAGACTGTAGTCCTTCCAAGCTTCTCAGCCCTGGACTAACCGATGTTTCCTACTCAGCTCGTCACATGGGGTCATGTGGACACTGTTCCTTCTAGCACCTGTCTCAGTAGTCTCACTTCGCTCTTTTGATCATTAGTGTTGTGAACATTTTCAACTTTATCGTTTTATTTCTATCTCCTGCCTGGGTTTTGCTATGTCATATTTGCCCACAGTTAAGGTAGGCCTCCAAACCAGCTTTACAATTCTCATTAAGGATCCTGTCCCTTTTGGTTACACTTGAGAGTGTCTCTTAGTTAGCTTTAGTGTTAATTAAGACATCCTTGGTGTCGGTTCCAGGATATGAGATGTAGCTGGCCCAACCTTTCCTTCCTGTAACCCATTCCCTGCTTTAGTATCTGGTATAGATTTGCTTTCAAAGGGGATCCAGGTGAAAGGGGAGTGCAGATCGCATTCAGTCCTTCAATTGTTTCAATTCCTGAGCCTGGACAAATTTACAACTGTAAGAAAATGTTCCCTTGGAGCCATCTCTGCTGACCCTGCTGTAACCTCTGCAATGTGACAGCCAAATCAATGATGCCCAAGGTCAAAGAAGTTCTGGCTTCAAAGGGAACAAGTTCAGCATTGGTGCTTGTGCTGACTGGCATTCCCTCTCTTGTTACTTTTGATTGATTCTTATGCACAGAAGGAGCCAGAAGGGGGCCAGTCCTCCATGTCACCCATGCACACATGTGTAATCACAGGGTGTGTGTGGCAGATGCTTGAAGCTCCTCCATTACAGCCTCTTCCTGGAAGGCAGGTACAGTATCACATGCCTTGGATTAATTCCATAAAGGCCATTTTACAGGGTCTGCCTTGACATGATGTTAAACAAAGAAATGTTAACTCCATTAATTTTTCTGTGTACTTAAGGTCACTTATATTTAGCTAATCTCCCCTACCACTAAAATTTCCAGTCAGTTGGTACAGTGGAAATCCAATCTGAATTTGAAAGGTTCAGTCTGTTTATGGGAATTGTCCCTGTACTCATTTCTTAGATGAAAATTTTGTAAAGTGCCATTCTTCCAGGGTGCAGAAATGTCTCTAAACATTATGTTGCAAGGCCTGAAATAGGGTTAGATGGTGCTTAAAAGCAATCACCTAACTTCAGACACGTGTGCCACTTTGTATGCATGTGTGGCCTTGCATGCTTGCATCACCTTGTTAGCCTGGCTTATGTGAGACCTGGAGAATCAAACGTGAGTCCTCAGGCTTTGTAGGCAAGTACCTTAAAAACTAAGCCATCTCTCCAGCCCCCTGTTTGGTTTTTCTTTTTTTAAAATTAGTTATGAACATATTCAGTATGTAAACATACTTTCCCTCATCCCTGCGCCCCCTCCAAAGGGGCCCTCCTCATTGTGGATACAGGTCATCCCTATGGGGATTGTGGGTCATGCATTATGGGGGCAGCAGTCAGTTATGGGGAAGAGTCAATGTCTCTGTGCATAATGCCCTAACTTGTGGTTCTAACAAACTTTCTGCCTCCTCTTCTGCAAAGTTCCCTGAGCCATGTTGGGTGTGTTTTAAGTCTACTTCAGTGAAGGGCTCTTAGGAGCCTCTGGGTCTCTGGTTTGGTAGGTGTTGAGTGTCCTCAGTGTTTATCTCCTTCACCTTTGTACTGGTATCAGGTTCACTGAGAAAGCAGCACCCTTGTTCATTTCCCCAGTTCCTCTATGGTTTCAGCTGGGACCCTGGTGAAGTGTGATGGGTCATTTCTCTCCTCAGTCTCTCTCTTTCTCTCTCATGCTTGCCTCAAAAGAAAGAAAGAAATAAAGAAAGAGAGGGAGAGAGAGAAAGAGAGAGAAAAAAAGAAAGAAAGGAAGGAAGGAAGGAAGGAAGAAAGACAGACCAAACAGGGCCTGATAATCCTGTCTGAGCTTTGAAAATCATTCCTATAATGCCTTCTTTCTATAATGGTTTCTTTTCCATTTCCATTTTTTATTTTCCTCAAAAGAAGAAATCAAATGTGGTAAAACTACCATCATTGCTGATTTTGTTTTCAGTGGTAGTTGGGGATTAAATTCAGGACCTTGTGGATGTTAGACTAGTTTTTTTGTTTGTTTGTTTGCTAGTTTTTAATCACTGAGCTGCATCCCCAGTCTCTCCTGTTGACTATGTGTAAGATTTTTAAGATTTAACATTCAGCTTTTTAAAAAAATTATTTATTTATTTGATACAGATAAAGAGGGAGAGGGAGAGAGAGAGAGAGAGAGAGAGAGAATGGGCATGTCACGGCCTTCAGCCACTGTAAACGACCTCCAGATGCATGCGTCTACTTGTGCATCTGTCTTACATGGGTCCTGGAGAATCAAACTGGGATCCTTTGGCTTTGTAGACAAATGCCTTAACCACTAAGCAATCTTTCCAGCCCTCAGCTCTTTTTGGTTATGAAATAAATATTAAATATGATATAAGATTTTCCTTGTAAGAACTTTTTCCTCTTTTGCTTTCAAATAAGTAATTCAAAAAACATTGTTATTTTACAAAGTAGCAGTTGCATTTATAACCTCACAGTGGCTGTCACTACCTGCACAGGCCCTGCATAATATGAGGACGAAAAAAATAAGACATCAAAATATAAGAGAGACTTGTTGAAAAGAAGGAGGGGAGAAAAGAGAGAGGGTACAAGGAGAGTGGTAGGAAGGGATTATGATTAGGACACCTTATGTATACTTGTGGAGATTGTCAATAAAAAAGTTAAGAAATATTTTAAAAAAAGCAATCACCCAAAAGGATCTCTGTTGAAACCACAAAATAATCTGCAAGTTGCATAGAAAAACAGTTGCTTCAGATGTGCCCTAGGCACTCATACCCATTTAAACAGCTTTGAGAGTTTTGTTTCTTCCATGATGAACTCCATATGGTTCTAGCTTTCTGGTCTGTGCAGGCCACTTTGTTCCCTTGGACCCATCCTCTCCTCCTTTGTTTGCCCTGGTTTCATTTGCAGGTCACACATGTGTCTTGACTCTCTGGATGACACCTGAAGAAACAAACAGAAACCCACCCCAAAATAAGCTGGTAATGGAGAAACTAGGGGAAGTGAGCGGCAGAGGAGTGCTAGGGGAACCCAGAGACATTTCTCAATTTTAGAAAGCCTGCCATGCAAACTTAGAAACAAACAGGAAATTTAACTCTGACATTCACACCTTCTTAAAATCTTTTCTCAGGCTGATACTTCAAACTTGAGCATTGCTGTGGTAAGCAGAGTGTAAGCAGAATTTTAAAATAATTGTGTAATCAACCAACTGGATTTCATAACAATATCTAGCTCTAGACTTGTGTAAGAACTTAGGTAACTTTTTAACCTGGGTGGTATGGACTTGGAAGGCATTAAAATAAAGTGTTAGCTGAGCCTCCTGGAAATAAATTCTGACTCCATTTTGGACAGCAGTGATGGCAAGGAATATTGTGTAGTATGGCTTCATTGGACCCAACAGCTCATGGAATGTGATGCTGAAGGAGTGGTGCTGGAAGCTAGTGGATCATAACAGTAACTATCTTCATCTTCTTCAAAAAAAGTCTTTATTATTTTCCAAGCATATATATAGTCTGATGCCATTAGAAAGAAAAAAAAAAAACCAAAACCAAAACCTCATTCTTGGATGGTTTATCTCTCCTGAAGCCAGAACCTCCAGGTCCCTGCTCTGGTATGCCTTCTCCTACCCCAGCCTGACTTGGCTGGTATGCAGTGGAGCAGGTGGGACCCCTACTCCTACGTGGGCTCTCTGCACTACCTGCTCTTAATCTAATAAAATCTCTCTGAACCTTAAAAAACTCAACTCATGAGGAAATTACCATGATGATCATGCCACTAAGAAGCTGCAGAGCTGCTATTTGACCCTAGCTGACACTGAGTCAAGTCTGTCTCACTTGAGCCTTCTGCTAATCTATTTTCTGAATGCAATATATGGCAGGGTGAGAGTGGGACACCTGAGGTTCTTTGCTCTGAATTTGGACACAGAAAAGTAATGGGGTCAGACATCATCTCATTGGGATTGGATCCAGTTCTTTTTGCTAAGGAGAATTACCATGGTTGATCATAGCTGTGACTCTGAAGGTGGTCTGAACAGTTCTCAGATAGTAATGGCTAATGATTACAATGTCAAATGCTCATAAAATCATGACTTCTGTGTAGATTTTTCATTTATGTAAAGTTTTCAGACCATTTCACAAAATTGAGTTCTGGGTATTTGTGATGATAATTCCAAGTATTCGTGGAACAATGATTATGATTATAACAATAATTTCTACACATTTAGTGCTTAGTATGTGTTAATTTTTTGACATGCTTTTACTCTAAAACAATTTCATAAATATTATTTTAAGCACTTTAAATATTAGTAATGTGAACCAATTTCTCTAAGCAGTCATTGTCTGTTTTTTTTCTTGGTCAAAGATCACAGATGCATACCTCAAGTATGGGGATTTTATGGCCTATTCCCCTTCTCTTTTATAAGGGACAGTGTATTTATTGGCAACCATCTCCAAGCCCAGTATCTTCTGACCTTGGGAGGTCTCCTAAAATATTGCCACGTGATAATAACAGTCTTGTATCTGGTTGTCCTTAGACTCCCTCTACTCTCTGTTCTCCATAAAACAGTTCCCAGAATATCCCTCCCTCGACATTTCCTGCCCACTAGTACTGTCTGTCCATGACCTCTCACACTACAAAGCTTGTCCCCAGACAAGTCAGAAAAAAACACAAGAAACCATGGCACATGGTTTTGAAGGGCCAGTTTTGCTCCACAATAAGGCTATTAAAAGAGAAATAATTCCAACCAGTTACTTAACATATACAAAAATTATATCAAAACACTGTATGGAGTAGAAGGAAACATTTAAATATCTTTTTGTGCATCTATTTTGTCAGTGCTAGTGATGGAACCCAGGGCATGGTATATGCTAGGCAAATGCTCTATCTGTGAGCTACATCCCCAGAAACAGTTAGATATATATATTTTTTAAATAACACAATGAAGAATGCATTCTCAGACACCATTCTACACATGTGCTCAAGTACTTCTAGCAGGTCCATTAGTGGAAAAACATTAGGCTCTTGACCTTATTAGCACATTATGTAGTAGTCACATGATTTAGGGTAAAGACTATCTCTGAGTCCTGCCTCAGAGTAACTTTGCCAGTTGGTGTTATAGTGTAAAATGAAAATGAGGTGAATCTATGGGTGTCTGGACTAGTCTGCTGAAGCTACCATAGCAAAATGCCTCAGAGTGGGTAGCCTAATCAACAGAATTTATATTCTCTGTGCTCTGGAGCCTAGGAGTTGACAGGATTGGTTTCTCCTGAGGCTTCTCGCTTTCACTTGCATAAGTTTGCTTCCTTGCTAGTCCCTCACAGGGCCTTCCCTTCCTCTGGGCATGTTGTCCTTGTTGTCTCTTTGTATTTCATATTTCATCATTTAAAAATGTCTTTATTTATTTCAGAGAAAGAAAGATAGAGAGAAAGAGACAGAGAGACAGAGAGAGACAAAATGCGCATCTCAGGGCATCCATCCACTGCAAACAAACTCCAGACACATGCACCACTGTATCTGGCTCTATGTGAGTACTGGAAAATCAAACCTGGGTCATTAGCCTTTGCAGACAAGTGCCTTAACCACTAAGCAATGTCTCCGGATTTCAAATTTCCTCTTTTTATAGATCACCATTCAGACTGGACTAGGGTCCACCTGACTGGCCTTATCTAAGCTTGGTCACTCTTCAATCACACTGTGGATTACTGAGGTTAGGACTTCAACCTGTGAATATTTAGGACCACAATTCAGCCTCTAACAGTATTGAAGGAACCCTCACCAACAAGATGGCACTTCACATGGGTCTGTAAAAATACTATGAACTTACTGATCCCACAGCAATAAGAGGGTCAGGTATATGGGAAAGGAGCCATCCCAGAAAATAGGAGTATTGCCAGCATGAGACACCAGACAACGCTGTGTATGGTAAGGGAGAAGTCAGTATTCCTGGGGTCTGGAAAGTGGGGGAGGTGAAATTGAACCAGAATAGGGATGAACCCAGCAGGGGATTTGAATGTTACACTAGGAGCTGACAGCATGTCTTATAGAGAAATGGGTGGGAGAGGCCTGAAGAAGCCAGTGACAGATCTGCAATTTAGAAAGAAGATCTGGGGCTAGAAAGATTGTTTAGTGGTTAAGGCACTTGCCTGCAAAACCAAAGGACCCGGATTTGATTCTCCAGGACCCACATAAGCAAGTTGCACAAAGTGGCACATGCATCTGGAGTATGTTTGCAATGGCTGAAGGTCCTGGTGTGCCTATTCTCTCTCTCCCTCTCTCACTCCTCTGTCTCTCAACTAAATAAATAAATAAAGTAGAAAGATCTTGGAAATTCTGTGCAATGTGCATTGACTACAGCAAGGCTCCTTTCTCATATACATGACCCTCTTCTTGCCACTATGTACAGATGAGGAAGACAAATGTTTAAGGAATATACTCACATATCTTAGGAGAGATAGGATTTCACTCATTTATTCACTTGTTGATGACTCTCTACTTGTCAGGCAATGTATTAAGTGGTACAAGACTGACAAGTTGAACCATGAGTCAGTAATTTCTCACCTTCCCATGCACAGCCTGTGGTGAACCATTCAGTGTCATTCAGTTTCAGAGAACCTTTCATCTCTTTCTAGTATATAAGCTTGCTCAGAAGAAACCTTTAAACAGACTTGATTTTTACTTTTTGCCCATCAGTCAGTGAACCCTCTTAGTGCTAAATTCACAATAAACTATTTTAAGGAAAGTCTTTTATGGAATAAGGCTAGCACTGTCATTTTGCCTTGTTCCTCTTGTTTGAACAGTGTTGGCAGGAAAAGTGCACAAGAGCCATTGGGAAGGATAATTTCTGACATGCACTGCGGCCACCTTTATGTTATCTGGAGCATAGGAGTTCATTGCTATGGGTTTCATTTACAATCCTCCATCATTGCTATCATCACCAAGAAGCACACCAGTGGTGCTGTTTTTGGTACTCTTACACTCTGTTGACCAGATAATATCTCCCTCCTCTTTGTTTATAAGCTGAAGGAGGGAAACTCTAGGCAGACAGGAAGTGGAGACAATGAAGTGCAAACACTGGATAAACACAAATAGATAAGCATAAACATTGGCTTTGTGTACAAGTCAAGAGAGTAGTGCATTCTGTCATTCTACACAAAAGAACTTTGTTCCCGTAGGTAGAAAGCCACAGATAGTCCCAGCCTCCTGGACTCTGTGGAGACTGGAAGACCCTGAAGAAGCTGAGGTAATCTGGAATATGCCATATTGGAAAGGTTAGCAGGTGTGAAGTGCTTCCGGATCTTTACTCTGAAGTTGTAAAAGGAGGGCAGATAAGTGGGGAGGCAGCTGGGAGAGCTGCTGGTTTCTCCTCTACCCAGAAAGGTGGCTCCTTCCGAGGCCCTGGGCTGGAATTGTCACTTGCAAAATCTCTCCAATCTACAGGTCCACTGAGTCAGCATTTTAACGTATACCTTATGCAATGGAGACAGAAGTCACCAACCTCACTTTCCTCATTGCTCTGTCCTGGTGGAAGGGAAGATTCGGAATAACTGATTCACATTTCCCCAGAGAGAAGGAGGTGCACAGAAAAGCTGCCTCAGCCAAATATTCAGATGTTCACAAAGCAAAACATGCAGATATTTGGAAAGATCTAAATAATCACTGGACTTGATCCAGTTTTAATTTTCATGCCACAAGTGTCTTTTGTACAGAGCACACTAGGTTTGTGTGTTGGGTCACCAAGATTTGGCTAGAGACAAATGTGCATATATATGAGAATGCATGTTTGTGTGAATGCATGTGTGTGTGTACATGAGCAAGTGTATGAACCAATGAATGTATGGATGTGAGTTTGCATTGCAAATGTGTGCATTTATGTAAGTATTTGTGTGTTTGTATCAGTATATATGACACTATATATTATTACATATGTTTATGAATGAATGTCAAGTATGTGAATGTGTGACAGTGTGTGGGGGTATCATACATGTATGTACATAAACTTTTAAGTAAATGTATGTGAGGACTCTTGGATACTGGATTCCAGCTCGTGACAGGAGCAGCATTTCTCTAAACAGCTTCTGACTCACCACCTCTCTTAGACCAGTAAAAATAACACAGAACAATTCAACTCTATAGAAACTTGGGTTTACTTTGCTGGTTAGTTTACATAAGACAAATTGTTGGTGAAGGGATTTACCCAAAGGTTTCCTGAGCATAGTAGAGGCACAGTCTCTGGCCTGACTTGATGTGACCTTTTGCCTTCCTTCCTTCTGAACTCTATCGGGCTATGTTTGTCAGCTGCTGTCATAACTAATTTTGCTCAGAGTTCCAGGTTACAGAGCCATCTGCCTGACCTCACTGTGGGTTTTCATGCCATGGCATGAGCGTCTAATGGAAACCATACTGGGATGGAAGTCAGGAGTGTTCCTGTGATCTTGGAGAGGTCAGTGCAATAGTCAGGGCTGTAATCTGCTCCTGGATCAAGCTGGGATCAGCACCATCAGACTTCCTGCCTCTGAGTCTGGTGATGAAGACGAGACAAAGGTAGGGCATTGAAAGATAAAGGACTAACTTCATTACTTGGTGTCACTCTTTGATCCTAAGCAAGGAAGTCCAGTGCTCTGAAGTCAGCCTCTGTGGGCTCTGATGGCAAGTCCACATTTTTTGATATTTCCACTGCTCCTTCAACTGATGCAAAGAAAATGGATGTTCATTTATTGTCTGTCCCCATTCATCAATTTAATAAAAACCTTTAGGTCCCACAGTTTCTAAGTCAAATCTGATGTTCACAAAGCTTTGAACTTCTCTGTTAGTCCATCAACTCCTACCTCAGCTTCCTGTTGTACCTCAGGCACTAGCTTTGGCTTCTCCAGGGAGCAAGCTGCAGTCTTCCTACAGGAGCAAGAATAGCAACACAGGTCCTCATCCCTGCTACAATCCTTCCTGCCTCAATTCCACAGTCTGGGCAGTTTTCTCCTTTGAAGGGAGGGTGAGGCCTTGATCCCAGTCAGATGTGAGCAGACAGGAATGCCACAATACATGCCAATGAAGATTTCCTTTCTCCAAATGGTGTACACTTGGGCACACACCATTTCTTTGGCAGTTTAAATCAAAGAAATAAAGGTCAAAGATAAAAGTTGTCCTCTCATGTCTGTAATGAGAGCCACCAGAATCCCATTGTGACTTCCCTGATTCTTTGTACTTCAGCTGTGTCTGGGGAACTCTCCCTAATATGCAGTGACTACTAGTGGAGCACCTCTCTTGTCACCTACTGAGTTTGGCACTGGATGATATAGACAGCAAAGGAAATACCTGGGCCTACTTTCATGGGCTTCATGGGAACAGAAAGAGAAACAAGAAACCACTAATTACAGTAAAACATTATGTTACAAAAGTGTGCACAGGTGCTTTGAATAAGAAACACTGGAACTTAGCTGTCTGTAGTGTGTTAGTTTTTGTTATTGTGACAAACACCTAAGAAAAAGAGTTTAATCAGAGGAAGGATTTATTTTAGCCCATTGCTTCAGAGGTTTATTATCCTTGCTGTTCCTGGGTGCGTGGAGAGGAAGGGCGTGGTGGAGACGCTGGCCTCATGGCAGCTAGGAAACAGAAGTGCTAACATCTTTGAGCTCCACATACCATCTTTTGCTGCTGTGATGACACAGATGCACATACAAAAGCTAAATGTCTAATAAGGGCACATGTGCCCTTCCAAGTACCAAAAGTTTTTCTCTCGTTCCTGAGTGAATTTTCTAAAATGGAAGCACAGGACATACTAGACTCAAAGCCACCCCCCCCCCCCAGTGACATATTTCCTTAGGCTATGTCCTCTTTCACAGTCCTACCACTTCCCAATACTCTTTCAAATTTTGAATCCATAAATATATTAAACCATTAATTAAGTCAGAGTCCTCATATATTACTAGTCTCTAGAAATGTCTTCGTAGATGTCCAGAAGTGTGCTTTATTAAACTCCTAGGCATATCTTAATCCAATTAAGTTAATAAAAAATTAAACATCATATCTAGGATAGAGAAACCATCCTTGGTGGGAGAACTCCTAGGAAATGAAACCAGAGAGGGAGGCAGAGACTAGATGGCAGTGCCCTTTGAGTCTTGTTTAGGAGCTTGGGTTTATTCTGAAGTCACAAGGAGGTGATGAGGGCTGGGAGGTGCCATGACGTTCACAGAGGTGCTGTGCGCACTGTCCATCTCAGACTCTGGTGTGTAATGCAATCATGTGGGCATCTTGTTATCAAGACAGATTCTGACTCAGTAGGTGGAGACAGGGATTCTGCACCATCTCCAAGGGGATTGATGCTGCTGGTTCCAGAGATGTTACTGTGGATGGGAAAGGCATACAATGAGTAAGAGCCAACTTTCTGTTACCATAACAACACATATCCCTTTGTGATGAAGTACCTGTAAAGTCTGGTTGTTTATTTGATTGCACAGGATAATTAATTTCCAGAACTGAAACGGAGCATAAATCCAAGACAACTGACCTAAAGAACCTGCATCTCTAGCTAGGCCAGTTACCTGCCCATGTTAGCCCAGTTTAGTTGTAGTAGTGGGTCTGGATGCCATGTTTCTCTGAACATCAGCTCAGGATTCTTCCATTGTATTAAATCATCTCCATTTTTCATGTGGCCTTTTCCCTACTTTGTCCCATCAGGATATGGGTGGAGGCTGGCAGTGCATAGAAACAGGCATTCGGCCCATACTGGAGAGGATTCTGGACACCATCCGAGTCCTGGAGGATTAACTGCAGTGTTCTGTGGCCTTGGAGCTGGGCCAGCCCAGAAAGTTTCCCAAGCCCATATTAGCCCACAGCCAGAGATGTGCTTAGGATAACTGTATTATGGTCTTTCACTTTTCTGGATTTTAATGAGTTCTGGTAATTTGCCTCTGAGGCAGTGCCTCAGATTATGTACCCAGGTGTATGTGTATGCATGTACTTATATGTATGTATGTACCCAGGTACACACACATACACACACACATAGATAGATAGATAGATAGATAGATAGATAGATAGATAGATAGATAGATAGATAGATCCACTCCTATGCATGTACACATGTGATCTTATAGGTTATGTACTCATAGCACTGCTCTTAGCCACAATGTTTGGTTCTAAGAAAACCTATAGGTATCCACATACAAAATCATAGTTTGAGCTCCACAAAATTATGCAACTAAAATTTTAACTAAAAATATACTTTACTTGCTTGTCATTGTTGCTCACAATTAGGACCACTAGTTATTAATTCTCTTAGTTAATCATTCCCTCTTCTCCTACTCTTATAAATAAAATTTGAGAAAGTGTGTTGTTAACTTACCAACATCCACTAGCTTTTTCCCAGACCAAGGAAGTTGTCTTGTTTAATGAAGGCCCCAAGGCTAGCAGCAAGAGTATGGAAAAGCACAGAAAGGAGAAAATGCAGACATTAGACAAACCTGCTCACTTCACCATCGCCCAAGGCCAACTGTGGTCTTGACCTCCAGATGCTTCCTGTTTTTCATGGCTGCTAGTCAGAGCTGGTGGTGATGTAAGGCACTGGAGTAACACCAGACTTTCAGATCCAGGGTGGAGGTTACAATAAAGATATGAGTAAGACCTAAGGCTTGCCTGTGCCTCCCCATCCCACAGACAATATGAATCCTGAAAACTAGGTGTGACTCTAAGGTGGAGAGGGATGAGCTTAAAGTCCAGAAAAAATGGCACAGCATTTTTTACCAGGCATGAATAATGTACTAGGGTAAAATAATATTTACTACAACCCTTTCAAAGCACTATCACATGATGTCTTAACTTTATTGTAGCAACTACACATTTGGAGAGAAGACAAATACCCATCACTGAGAGGCTTCTTTCTCTGGAAACATCTATTTTGGGGCTTCACATTAGAGACTCCTGTGGTGGATTTGGGTGACACTTAGCTCAGATTTGCATGTATTATGACCTAGACAAATGATGGCAAATGCTTAATGGCCAGAAGTGGTGTCTGAGTAGACTGCATCAAAGGAGATAGGTTGGGGCAGGAGACAATCTAGAAAGAACTAAGAAAGGCAAGGACAAGAGATTACAGGAGACAAGAAAGTACACAAAGAACACTAAGAAATCAAACAATCCAATCAAAAATGGGCTATGGAACTGAACAGAAAGTTCTCAAAAGAACAAATACAAATGGCCAATAAAAGATTTCTTTTTAAAGTGTTTTATATACTCAGCCATCAGGGAAATGCAAATGAAAACCTCTCCGAAATTTCATCATATTCCAGTCAAAATGGCTAGCATCAAAAAAAATAAAAATAAGGGCTGGAGAGATGGTTTAGCGGTTAAGCTCTTGCCTGTGAAGCCTAAGGACCCCGGTTCGAGGCTCAATTCCCCAGGACCCACGTTAGCCAGATGCACAAGGGGGCACACGCGTCTGGAGTTTGTTTGCAGTGACTGGAGGCCCTGGTGCGCCCATTCTCGCTCTCTCTATCTCTATCTGCCTCTTTCTATCTCTGTCGCTCTCAAATAAATAAATAAAATAAACAAAAAAAAATTTAAAAAAATAAAAATAAAATAAATAAAATAAATGACAAATTCTGGCAAGAGTGTGGAAAAAAGGAACCCTTATTCACTGTTGATGGGAGTACAAACTAGGTGAGCCATTATGGAAATCAGTGTAGCTGTAAAGCACTATTTATTATCATTGTTTTTTAATATTTTATTTATTTATTTGAGAGATAGAGATAGATAGAGAGAGAGAGAGAATGGGTGTGCTGGGGAATCTAGCCACTGCAAATGACCTGCTAAGTCATGTGTCAGGCTTACATGGGTTCTGGGGAATTGAACCTGGGTCCTTAGGCTTTGCAGGCAAGCTCCTTAACCACTAAGCAAGCTCTCCAACCCTATTGTCAGTGTTTTTAATTAAATTATTGTAATTGTTGATAATAAATAAATGTCTTAAAGAGCTAAGAAAAAAACCTAGCATAAGACCCAGCTATATCTCTCCTGCACATAAATCCTGGTACTATAGAAATACTTGCTAATGCATGTGTATTGCTTCTCTGTTCATGAAAGATAGGATAAGTTAAAGTAAGAGTCAGTAGAGTTTAGAAAGTTAGAAAGGAGCCATGAGGTGGGGTGAGGGGTGAGGGCTTAGGGGGAAGGGACAGTATACTAGAAAGGTTGAAGTGAGGATAGGGTAGGCAGGTGACTGAGGGGAAGAGGGAGTGGGAGGCAAGGTTAACCAAAACTGAAGACATATGCAAAAGTCATAGGGGGGCTGAAGAGATGGCTTATCGGTTAAGCACTTGCCTGTGAAGCCTATGGACCCCGGTTCGAGGCTCAACTCCCCAGGACCCACGTTAGCCAGAAGCATAAGGGGGCTCACGCATCTGGAGTTCATTTGCAGTGGCTGGAGGCCCTGGCGCACCCATTCTCTCTCTCTCTCTCTCTCTCTCTACTTGCCTCTTTCTCTGTCTGTCACTCTCAAATAAATAAATAAAAATAATAAAAAAAAAATTAAAAAAAAAAAGAAAAAGTCATAGGAAAACCCATTTCTTTGTCATCAGTATGATCTTTTCCAGAGTCATCTATTTTTCTGCAAATTTCATAATTTCCTTTTTATTTACTGCTGAATTGAACTCCATTGTATAAAAGTTACATATTGTCATCATCATTATCATTATTAGTTGAGAGACATCTAGGCTGGCTCCATTTCCTAGCTATTGTGAATAGAACGGCAATAAACATGGATGTGCAATCATCTCTAAGGTAGTGAGATGAGTCCTTAGGATATATGCCTAGGAGTATTATAGCTTGGTCATAGGGTAAATCTATTTCCAGTGGTCTCAGGAACCAACACATTGATTTCCATAATGGCTGTGCCAATTTACATTCCCACCAACAGTGTAGAAGGGTTCCTCTTTTTCCATATCCTCACCAGCATTTATTGTCATTTGTTTTCTTGATGGTAGCTATTCTGACAGTAGTGAGATATAATTTCAAAATAGTTTTATTTTGCATTTCCCTGATGGCTAACAATGTAAAGCATTCTTTTAGATGTTTATAGGCCATCTGTATTTCTTTCTTTGAGAACACTCTATTTAGTCTTATCCTTTTTTATTTTACTTATTTTTTAAATTTTTATTTATTTTAGTTTTTGAGAGGGAAAGGGAGAGAGAGAGAATTGGTGTGCCAGGGCCTCAGCCACTGCAATCAAACTCCAGACACTTGCGCCACCTAGTGCACATGTGCAACCTTTCACTTCCTTCACCTTCGCATCGGGCTTACGTGAGATCTGGAGAGTCAAACATGGGCCCTGAGGCTTTGCAGACAAGAGCCTTAACTGCTAAGCCATCTCTCCAGCCCCCATAGCCCATTTTAATTGGTTTATTTGATTTCTATTATTTAGTTAAAGTTTTGAGTTCTTAGATGTATAGTAGGCAAATATTTTCTCCCATTCTTTGCTCTATTCACAGTGTCCTTTGCTATACAAAAACTTTGTAATTTCATGAGGTCCCTGAGATTGAGTAGTGGTTTTATTTCCTGAGCAACTGGGGTTATATTCAGAAAGTCATTGTTTATGATATGTTGAAGAACTGCCCCTACTTTTTTCTCTAGTAGTTTTAGTTTCAGGTCTAATATTAAGGTCTTTGTTCCATTTGGACATGGAAAGAGATAAGGATCTATTTTTATCCTTCTACATATAGATATCCAGTTTTCCCAGCACCATTTGTTGAAGAGGCTGTTTTTTCTCCAATGAGTGTTTTCGGCATTTTTGTTAAAATTCAGACAGCTGTAGCTGGCCAGACTTATATCTAGGTCCTCAACTCTGTTCCACTGATCTATGTGTCTGTCTTTGTGTCAGTACTATCCCATGGTAATTCCCTCCTTCCACTCACTTTCCCCTTTGAAATTCCATTCTCCATCATATCCCCTCCCCATCTAAAGTCTCTCTTGTATTTTGATGTCATGATCTCTTCCTCCTCTTATGATGGTCTTGTGTAGGTAGTGTCAGACACTATGAGGTCATGGATATCAAGGCCATTTTATATCTGGAGGGAACACGTTGTAAGCAGTCCTACCCTTCCTTTGGCTATTACATTCTTTCCACCACCTCTTCCGCATTAGACCCTGAGCCTTGGAAGGTGTGATCAAGATGTTACTCAGTACTCCAGTCACTTCTTTCCAGCACTGTGATACCTTCTGAGTGGTCCCAAGGTCATTGCCTTATGAAAAGAGAAGATTCTCTACCCAAAGTGAGAGTAGCATTAATATAAGGGCATGAATATTAAGGGAAGTGCTTACTGGGCAGTTTGATATGCATAGTATATACATTTATCCAGACATCAGCAGATGTTATATGCCTAGGCTCATGACTACCCCTGTTTTAAGTTTTCAGTATCAGGGATGTAATCCCTTCCATGGAGCTGGCCTCTAGTCCAATTGGAGGGAAGTTGGTTTCTACCATAACAGACATGCCACTATTGCACCCATTGGCTCATTTGGCCTGGCTGGCCAATTATAAGGCTTGCAGTGTCCACTGTTGAATATCTTCAGTGGTGGTATCTCTTTCTCCCATTGAACTGCATGTAGAATGACTTCTTCCAGCTTTCTGATTTCCACAATGGCTGGACCAGATTGCATTCCCACCAACAGTGTAGAAGGGTTCCTCTTTTTCCACATCCCCGCCAGCATTTATGATCATTTGTTTTCATGATGGTAGCCAATCTGACAGGAGTGAGATGGAATCTCAATGTAGTTTTAATCTTCATTTCTCTGATGACTAGGGATGTAGAACATTTTTTAGGTGCTATATGCCATCTGTATTTCATCTTTTGAGAACTCTCTATTTAGCTCCATAGCCCATATTTTAATTGGCTTGTTTGATTTCTTATTATTTAACTTTCTGAGTTCTTTGAATATCCTAGATATTAATCCTCTATCAGATATATACCTGGCAAAGATTTTTTCCCATTTTGTAGGTTGTCTCTTTGCTTTATTCACAGTGTGATTTCCTGTACAAAATCTTTGTAATTTCATGAGGTCCCAGTGGTTAATATGTGGTTGTATTGCCTGAGTAATTGGGGTTATATTCAGAAAGTCTTTGCCAAGACCAATATGTTGAAGGGTTTCCCCTACTTTTTCCTCTAGCAGTTTCAGAGTTTCAGGTCTGATGTTCAGGTCTTTAATACATGTGGACTTAATTCTTGTGCATGGAGAGAGAGAAGAATCTATTATCATCCTTCTCCAGATACATATCCAGTTTTCCCAGCACCATTTGCTGAAGAGGCTGTCTTTCCTCCAGTGAATATTTTTGGCATTTTCATCAAATATCAGGTGCCTATAGCTACCTGGACTTATATCTGGGTCCTCTATTGTGTTCCATCGATCTACATATTTGCTTTTGTGTCAGTACCATGCTATTTTTTTACTATGGCTCTGTAGTATAGGTTAAAATTAGGTATGGTGATGCCACCAGCCTTATTTTTGCTGCTCAGTATTATTTTACATATTTGAGGTTTTTTGTGATTCCAAATGAATTTTTGGATTGTTTTTCATATTTTGGTGAAAAATGCCATTGGAATTTTGATGGGGATTGCATTAAAGGTATAGATTGCTTTTGGTGAGATTGCCATTTTCAGAATATTGATTCTTCCAATCCAGGAACAAGGGATGTTTTTCCAATACCTAGTGTTTTCTGCAATTTGGTGCTTGAATGTTTTATACTTTTCATTGTAGAGATCCTTTACTTCCTTGGTTAGGTTTATTCAAAGGTACTTTATTTTCTTTGATGCAATTGTGAATGGGAGTGATTCTCTGATTTCATCCTCTGTGTGTTTGTTGTTTGCATATAGGAAGGCTACTGATTTCTGTGTAGTTTTTTGTATCCTGCTACATGGCTGTAGGTGTTTATCAGTTTACAACAGTTTAACAGTTTAACAGTTTAACAGTTTAACAGTTTGCTGGTTGAGTCCTTAGGGTCCTTTATATATAGAATTATGTCATCTGCAAATAATGATAACTTGATCTCTTCCTTTCCAATTTGTATCCCTTTTATGTGTGTCTCTTGCCATATGGCTATGGCTAAGACTTCCAATACTATGTTAAATAAAAGTGGGGACAGTGGACACCCTTGTCTTTTTTTCTGATTTCAGTGGAAAAGCTTCCAGTTTTTCCTCATTTACAAATATGTTGGCTGTAGGCTTATCATAAATACCCTTTATGATATTGAGATGTCTCTTCTATTCCCAGTCTCTGTAGGACTTATATCATGAAGGGATGCTTTCTCTGCATCTAATGAGATGATCATGGGTTTTTTGCCCTTCTATTTATATATTATATATTTATATAATGTATTACATTTATCAATTTGCGTGTGTTGAACCATCCCTGCATCTCTGAGATAAAGACTACGGGTCAGGGCAAATGATATTTCTGATATATTCTTGTATGCTGTTTGCCAATATTTTGTTGAGAATTTTTGCATCTATGTTCATGAGGGAGACTAGTCTATAATTTTCTTCTTCTTCTTCTTCTTTTTTTTTTTATCTTTGCCAGGCTTTGGTATCAGGGTGATGCTGACTTCATAGAAGAAGTTTGGTAGGATTTTGTCTTTTTCTATTTTATAGAAAAGCTTAAGAAGAAAAGGTGTTAGTTATTCCCTGAAGGTCTGGTAAAATTCAGTAGTGAATCCATCTGGACCAGGGCTTTTTTTAGTTGGGAGATTTTTGATAACTGCTTGGATCTCTATGCTTGTTATAGGCCCACTTAAGTGATTAATCTCATCTTGATTTAATTTAGGTAGGCCATATAAATCAAGGAAATCATCCATTTATTTCAGATTTTCATACTTTGTGGAGTATATGATTTCATAGTATCTCCCTATGATTTTTTGAATTTCTCTGGCATCAGTTGTGATGTTACCTTTTTCCTCTCTAGTTTTATTAATTTGTGTCTCTTCTCTCTTTCTTTTGGTCAGATTTGGTAAGGGTTTATCAATATTGTTTTATTGTTTTTCCTTTCAAAGAAACAACTCTTTGTTTCATTGATTCTTTGGATTTCTTTTTTTTTTTTTTTTTGGCTTCTATTTCATTAATTTCTGCACTAATCTTCATTATTTCTTCCATCTACTGATTTTTGGATTGCCTTGTTTTTCTTTTACCGAGGCTTTAAGGTGAAGCATTAGGTTGTTTACTTGTGACCTTTCTAATTTCTTAATATAGGCGATTAAAGCTATAAATTTATCTCTTAGGATTGCTTTCATTGTGTCCCAGAGATTTTGGTAAGTTATGTTCTCATTATCATTTGACTCTATAAATATTTTGATTTCCTTTTTGATTTCTTCATTGACCCACACATCATTTAGTAGTGTGTTGTTTAATTTCCATGATTTTGTGTATGCTCTATAGAATTTCTTACTATTGATTTGCAATTTGATTCCATTGTGGGTCAGATAGAATGCAAGGAATTATTTCAATTTTCCTCTATTTGTTAAGATTTGCTTTGTGTCCTAATATATGGTCTATTTTAGAGAATGTTCCATGTGCTGCTGAAAAGAATGTATATTCTGCAGCATTTGGATGAAATATCCTGTATATATCTGTTAGGCCCATTTCTTCTATGACCTCATTTAGTCCAGATGCCTCTCTGTTTATTTTTTCCTGGAATAACCTGTCAATTGTTGATAGTGGGGTGTTGAAGTAACCCACTACCACTCTGTTTGATATTCTCTGTGACCTTAGTTCTTAGCATTTGTTTGATGAATTTGGGGGCCCCCAGATTAGATGCATATATGTTTAGGATGGTAATGTCCTCCTGTTGGAGGGTGCCTTAAATCAATACAAAGTGGCCTTCCTTATCTTTCTTAATTAAGGTTGGACTGAAGTCTATCTTGTCAGATGTTAGGATAGCAACCCCTGTTTGTTTTTTAGGTCCATTTTCTTGAAACACTGTTTTCAAAACTTTCACCCTAAGATAGTGTCCATCCTTTGTAGAAAGGTGGGTTTCTTGGAGGCAACAAATTGAAGGATCCTGCTTTTTAACCCAATCTGCAAACCTATGTCTTTTGGTTGGCATTGAGGCCATTGCTATTAGGAGATATTATTGAAAGGTGTGAATTCATCTTTGCCATTTTTTTTTGGAGTTCTTCCAGTTTTGCCTTTGCTCTCTTGGGTTAAGTAGTATTTGAGTATTGTTTTTCTTTTCCTGATTCCTTATATGTGTGCTTTTCTTTTTCTTCAGCATAGAGGATTATTTCAAATATTTTCTGTAGATCTGGTTTTGTCTTCAAATACTTCTTTTGCTTGCTTTTGTCATGGAATGTCCTGATGTTCCCACCTATTTGAATGGACAGCTTTGCAGGATAAAGTAGCCTTGGTTGACAGTTGTTATCTTTCAGAACTTTCATGCCCTTCTGGCTTTTAAAGTTTGTGTTGAGTAATCTGCTGTAATCCTGAGAGGCTTGTCTTGGTAACTTGATTTTTCTCTCTGACTGCTTTCAATATTTTTTTTTTGGTTTGTGTGTTTCGTAGTTTGATGATAGCGTGGAGAGGAGATGTTTTTTCCAGGTTTTGTCTGGTTGGTGTTCTAAAGGCTTCCTGTATCTGCATTGGCACCTCTTTCCCAATTTGGGAGAAATTTTCTTCTATGATTTTGTTGAAGATGCCTGCTATGCCTTTGGAGTGAAATTCTCCTTCTACTATGCCCTGAATTCTTATGTTTGATATTTTCATAGTGTCCCAAATATCTTGAAATTCCCATTCATACTTTTCTATTAGTTTGTCTTTCTCTTTATTGGACTGTATTAGATCTGCTACCTGGTCTTCTAGCTTAGATATTCTGTCCTCTCCTTCATCCATTCTACTGGTGAGATTTTCTACAGTTTTTTATTTCATTAACTGTGTTTTTCATTGCTAGTAATTCGGACTGTTTTTTCTTTATTATTCCTATTTCTGTATTTATGTCTAGTATTGACCTCTTCATTTCATTAAATTGGTGTCCTGTGTTTTCTTTGATTCCTTTGATTTCCTCTTTCCTTCCTTTGATTTCTTCTTTGAGTTCTTTGAACATATTTATAATCATTCTTTTGAAATCTTTCTCAGGCATTTCCTATAACTTGTTCTCAGAGGTGGTCATTTTGATCCATTAATACTTTTTGGTGGATTTATATTGTCTTGATTTTTGGTGTTTCTTGTGTTATAATGTATGTATTTTTGCATCCTGGATTATTTGGTGATTGGATTTTCAAGTTAGCTGGGTTAGATGTATCAATCAATCTGATGTTATATATCTTCAGGGTAGGAGCTTATGGCGCTAGGTGTGGCTCTCAAGACTCTCAGAGTATGTACAAAAGTGGCCCTAGGTATTGGGTTTGCCTTCCATGAGAGTATTCAAGGAGGCTGAGTAGAACCAAATACAGATAGTTTCTAAAATTTAACTAAACAATGTACACTTTCAATGAAAAACATCACAAAATATTCATCCAAGAGTAGGTATTATGACAACAATATCCTCTGTCTGTCCCTTAGGCTGTGTGCTGTCCCACCCACTCCCTTAATCCTGACAACAATAAGGTTAAGATTTCTTTTCTGTTGAGTGTTTCAAGTCAGCTTGTGACCAGGTGAGACCGTTCCCTAATGTATTAACAGAAGAGGAAACAAAGCCATTATAAATCAAGAAGTAACAAATAACAAGCCCAAAATATAGCTTATTTAAGAATGGCAAATCTGACCATTGATCAGATTTAACATATAATTTATCTTGATATGGAAGGTGCAATTAGCACTTCTGGTTCAGACCTATATACCAGGTTTATTAGGCAGGTACTGACCTGGTGTAATCCCAGTTACTTTTTGGGATGATTTTGGTCTCAGTTATTCTGTTTATGCTTCAGCCCTGCTGTTGGTTCAGGTAGGCATGGCCGGGTTCCTGGACCGCTGTTCTGTTCGCTAGTGCTGGGCACTGGTGGTGGGGGAGGGGAGGCTGCTGATGCTGCTTAGTTCTCTTGCTGTTCACGTGTACTTCTCCCTTGTGATCTGCTCCTCCATTGTTCACTGCTGTTCTCCCTTCACATTTCTTGAGTTCGCGGAGAGTTCCGGTGTGAGTGGAAAATCCCCTCACCTGGCTTTTCCTGCATTTCAAGCCGAGCCTGGCGGCTGGCTGACATGCCACTGCTGTGGTCTGCAGACTTGCTGGAGCCTCGTCTGCCGGCCTATGTGGGCTCTGGATTCTCTGGTCTCTCCTACTTCTCCACTGCCATTTCAGTTTCCTATACACCTCACTTTTTAGTAAAAGTGTATATTTTGCTGTTTTTTTTTTTTTTTTGGCTTTTTCCCCCTAGGCTGCTTTGGTGTGGTACCTATGCTGCCATCTTAACTGGAAGTCCTCTAATTCTTAATATAGTCGCTTAAAGCTCTAAATTTCCCTCTTAGGACTGCTATCACTTTGTCCCAAATATTTTGGTATGTGGTGTTCTCATTATCATGAACTTCTATGAAGTTTTGGATTTCCTTGTTGACCCCTTGACCCATTCATCACTTAGTAGTGTACTGTTTAGTTTCTATGATTTTGTGTATGCTCTACATCTTTTCTTGCTGTTGATTTGTAGTTTAATCCCACTGTGATCAGATAGAGTGCAAGGAATTATTTCAATTTTCCTGTATTTGTTTAAGATTTGCTTTGTATCTTACTATATGGCCTATTTTAGAGAATGTTCCATGTGCAGCTAAAAAGAATGGTACTCTGCAGCATTTGGATGAAATGTTCTGTAGATATCCGTTAGGTCCATTTGTTCTATGACCTCATTTAATCCAGATGCTTCTCTTGTTCGTTTTTTGCCAGAAGTTGATTAGAGTGAGGTACTGAAGTCACCCTCTACAATTGTGTTTGCTGTTATCTGTGACCTTAATTCTATTAGTGTTTATTTGATGAAACTGGGAGAACCCATTAGGTATGTATATGTTTAGACTTATAATGTCCTCCTGTTGGAGTGTTCCTTTAATTGATATAAAGTGACCATCCTTATCTTTTCTAACTAATATTGGTTTTAAGTCTATCCTATCAGATATTAGGAAAGTGACACCTAACTGTTTTCTAGGCCCATTTTCTTGAAATACTGATTTCTATCCTTTCACCCTAAGATAGTATCCATTGTTTATGGAAAGGTGAATTTCTTGGAGGCAACAACAGAAGGATCCTGCTTTTTAACCCAGTCTGCAAGCCTGTGTCTTTTGGTTAGGGCATTGAGGCCATTGCTAGCCAGAATTATTATTGAAAGTTGTGCATTTATTCTTGCCATTCTTCTTCCTTTTTAATATAAATACTTTATTTTTTGTTTTTTATTAGTTATGTACACAGTGTGCATACAGTCATGTTGATATCATCGTTAGCCTCCTCCCTGTCCTCCCCCTCTGCACGGACCCTCCTTGTTGAAGAATATGGGTCGTGCATTTGGGGAATATGGGTCATGCATTGCCATTCTTCTTGTTTTATAGTCCTTCCTATTTTCCTTTACTGTCTTGTATTAACTATTATTTTATTTGAGTATGGTTTATTTTTTCCTGATTCTTTATGTGTGTGCTTTTCTTTCTTTTTAGCATGTAGGATCCTTTTAAGTATTTTATATAGTCCTAGTTTGGTTGTCATTTATTCCTTTAGCCTGTTTTTGTTGTGGAATGTCCTTATTTCTCCATCAATTTGGATGGATAGCTTTGCTGGGTAAAGTAATCTTGGTTGACAGTTGTTATCTTTCAGAACTTAGACTACATCATTCCAACCCTTTCTGGCTTTTAAAGCTTGTGTTGAGTAATCTGCTGTTATCCTGATTGGCTTGCCTTTGCATGTGACTTGATTTTTAACATGATAGCAAGGTTCTTTTCTGATTTTGTCTATTTGGCCTTCTAAAGGCTTCCTGTATCTGTATTGGCATTGCTTTCCCTATGTTAAGGAAATTTTCTTCTATGATTTTGTTGAAAATACTTACTATGCCTTTGGGATAAAATTCTTCTCCTGGTATGCCCTGAATTGTATTATCTGATCTCTTCATAGTGCCCCAAATGTCCATTCATGCCTTCCTATTAGTTTGTCTTTCTCTTTGTTGTACTGTATTAGATCTGTCATTTAGTCTTTTAGTTTAGATATTCTGTCTTCTCCTTGATCTATTCTACTGGTGAGACTTTCTACAGAGTTTTCGATTTGACTTACTCTGCTTTTTATTTCTAGTATTTCTGATTGGTATTTTTTCATTATTTCTATTACCTTAGTCATGTCTTATATTGACCTCCTTATTTCATTAAGTTGGTTTTCTGTGTTCTCTTCATAATCCTTCAGGAATTTTTTTTTCCTTTGATTTCTTTGAGACTAGATATAATCTGTCTTGTTTTTGAAATCTTTTTTCTGGCATTTTAACTAAAACAGTCTCACTGGAGGTCATTTCTGATGGATTTATAATTTTGGGTGGAATTGTATTGTCTTGAATTTTTTGGTTTTCTTGTATTTTTATGTAGAGGTTTTTTCTTTTTTTTTTTGCATCTTGAGTTAATTTGATGCTTGAGTTTTCTAATTATCTGCATTGTTCTTAGCCATTTAAATCTGGCATTATATTTCTTCATGGTAGAAATTTAAGGTGCCAGGTATTGAATTTACCTGCTATTCAAGTATTCTAGTGGGCTGGATAGAGCAAATTACTGGCAAATTTTAAAATTCAACTGAACAATATACACATTAAATCAGAGTATTTATGTAAGAGTGGGGATTAAAACAAACAGATAAGCTAATAAAGTCAAAGTCCCATAGGTTGCCCCACACCCTTAATCCTTTCAACTGGGAAGCTGAGATTTCTGGTCTGGAATCGGTTCCAGGTCAGACTGCGGCCAAGTGAGACCCTGCTCCCAATAATGACAGAAGAAAAAGACAAAGGACCTATAATTCAGGAAACATCAAAGGCAACAATAGCATTACCAAAATACAGCTTATCTGAGAAGGGTAAAGCTGACCAAGAATACATCAATCAAATCTAACCCATAAACTGCCCTGACAGTGTGGTTAGCACTCCCAGTGGAGGCCTATGTACTTTGTATAAGTAGGCACTGTTATCTTTTGGTATGGCTTCCAATGTCACCAATGCTGAGTGCCCTCCTCAGTCCCTCTCTATTGCCCTGTGGATTTGGCTAGGCTGCTTGGGTCCTTGGATGTAGTGTTCTGATTGGCTGGATGCTGTGTGACTGGGGGAGGAGGATAACTTCTCTAGTGGTTTGCAGCACTGGTGGATTGGGGAAGGGAGGCTGTGTAGGAGGTCTGGAGCTGTACTGGAGCTGCTCCGCTGATCAGCTTGGTGATCTCCTTGACCAGCTGCTATGCTAGTCCCTGCTGTCTTCCCCTTCAGGCTTCTTTAGTTTGTAACAAGACTAAGGTGAGTGGAAAATCACTTCACCTGGCTTCTGTTCCCGCTGTTCTACACTGCACCAGGATAGGCAGGTGAGCTTATCAGGGACACCAGCACCTCAGTGCAGCCATTTTTGGCTGGTTTCTTGGGCTGGTTTCTTGCTTGCTAGAAGTTCTAGGTCTGTCCTGGTTCTCTTCTGTAGTTGATAATTCATTATACACCTTCAATTTTTGGTAGAAGAGGTTTTTTTGCTGTCTTTGCTCATTTCCCCCACTTGGCTGCTTTGGCATGGCTACTATACTGCCATCTTACCTGAAAGTCCTCTTTTACCTTTCTTTTTTTTTTTTGAACCTAAGAACTATTTGCTTAGTAAAGGATACATAACAGTATTATCAACTACACTCACCATGCTACTTATGACATCTCCAGAACTTCATTTTGTTTAACTGAAATGTTGTATGTATGACCATCTCCCCATTTCTCTTCCCCTTCTGTGGCTAGCAATCACTCTTCTGCTCTTTACTTCTTTGAGTTTGGCTTTATTCAATGATACACATGAGTGAGATTATACAGTACTTTTATGCACATAAATCATTTCACTTCATGAGATGTTCTCCAGGTTCATCCACTTTCCTACAAACAGCAGAGTTTCCTTCTTTGAAAGGCAAATCTTGAAGAGATTCCCCACTCCTACATTCACTGCAACACTATTAAAATTAGTAAAAATATGACACAACCCAAATCTCCAATGAATGAATGGATAAAGAAAATGTGGGACTTCTAAAAACATTGAATTTGGGCTGGAGAGATGGCTTAGCGGTTAAGCGCTTGCCTGTGAAGCCCAAGGACCCCGGTTCAAGGCTCGGTTCCCCAGGTCCCACGTTAGCCAGATGCACAAGGGGGCGCACGCGTCTGGAGTTCGTTTGCAGAGGCTGGAAGCCCTGGCGCGCCCATTCTCTCTCTTTCCCTCTATCTGTCTTTCTCTCTGTGTCTGTCGCTCTCTAATAAATAAATAAATAAAAATGTTAAAAAAAATAAATAAATAAATAAAAACATTGAATTTACTGTAAGTCAAATCTACAGAAGTTGCTGAACAACATTCTAAAAGAATCGAACCACATGAGACAACAATAAGCTTAACCCTGTAGTGCAGTGACAAGTGAGTCAGGGAGGAGAACCTGAGATCAATTTGTTTTGATGGCTACCCACCTAGCTCCCTACAGGATGATAGCATCAAAGCAGCTGAATTCTGGAAGGAGGTGGCTGCACCTGATGATCTTAAAGCAGCATGAGAGGTCATGTAATATTTCTCTTGGGCCTCCCTCACTCCAATGGGACATTGGTAATCCAGAAATTCCTGTATGCTATAGCAGGGTGCTACAATTTGAATAGGGTTTTTTTCCTACCAAAACTTATGCTGGAGGTTGGTTCCTATTATGAGAGCATTGAGAGGTGTAGGAGCCTTTAGTGGGAACTTGAGAACATGAAGGATTTAGACTCCTGAGTGGATTACTGTTTTTCTTGTGGGAATTACCTATCATGAGATCTCAGCCCCTTATTTGTAAATTCTCATTCATCCTCCTGCAATGGAATGCTATCTGTCATGTTATGATGTATCAAGGGGCCCTTATCAAATGCAGCCAACATATCTTGAACTTTCCTGTCTCCAAAAGTAGGAGTTTAACTAAACATCTTTTTTAAAATATATAGTGTGTTAACTCTTGGGCACATAGTTATAGCAACCATCTAAGACACAGGGTCAGCTGGGTAGAAAAATGGGTGATGTGAGTGAGAATCAGAGGAGCAGCAGAGGCCAAGGTCAAGATGGATGGCAGGGGGAGATGGAGAATCTCTAGGCCCTCACTTTAAGTCAAATGAGTAATGCAGATTGTAGGACAGATGACAATGGCAAAAGGCCTCTGTGTGTGAAGGGGTCAGGTAGGTAAGTGATGCTATTAGAATTCACAGGAACACGGATCAATTCATGGGCAACCTAAACACCTAGACAACTTGCCTGGGAGAGGCAAAGAAATGATGAGGATCCATGAGAAGTTATGCCTTTTCTCAAAGGGTACATTTCCCCAGTGAGGCTGCTGGGGCTGGAACAAATCAAAACACCCTTAGTTGTAGCAGAATACTATTTGGCAGCTAAACGGATAAAGAAAATTTAAAAAAAATTCTCAGTATAAGAAATCAGTCACTGAAAACCATACATTGTATAAGCCCTTTCATATAAAGTGTCCAGAACAGGAAAGTAGGAAGTAGGCTTGGGGAGGGGTGGAAATATAAGGGGAGGATGTGTGAGGTTTTGGCTCATGATAAAAGTGTTGTAAACTGATGGCAGTGATGACTGCACAACTGCAAGACTATATTAAACTGTAATGAGCTGTAAATCTTATGTAACTTGTAAATTATTTTCAATAGTGTTTTCTTTTAAATATGCTTACCTAATAGGTATAGCCATTATGGAAATTAGTGTGGAGGGCTTTTTTGTTTGTTTTTAAAGGTAGGTTCTCAACCTGTCCCAGGCTGAACTGGAACTCACTATGTAGTCTTAAGCTGGCCTTGAATTCACAGCAATTCTTCTACCTCTACCTCTTGAGCACTGTGATCAAAGGCATGCACCATCATGCCTAGCCAGTGTGGAGGTTTTTGAGACAGCTAAAATTATATTGACCTTACAGTCCAGCTATACCACTTCTGGGCATAATACTTTAAGGGCTCTACTCATTACAATAGAGACACTTCTTTAACCATGTTTACTGTTATTCTATTCAATAGCTAGGGAATGGAGCCAGCCTATATGCCCATCAACTAATGAATGGATAATTAAGATGTACATTTATACAATGGAGTTTTATTCAGATGTAAAGAAAATTGAAACTAGCAGGGAAATGGATGGGTCTGGAAAGGATTACCCTGAGGTAACCCAGGCTCAGAAAGTCAAACGCAGCCTGTTTCTCTTATGTGCTTTCTACCTTCAAATGTTTAGATTTCTATGTGAGCTAAAGTAAGAGTCAGTAGTAGAAACAAGGAAGCTAGAACAAAGACCTGAGGGAATGGCCTAAAAGGAAGGGCCTAGGATGTATGTAAGTAGAGGACAGAATGCCAAGGTCAGGGAAAATGATGGGGGAGAAGAAGATGTGGAAAGAGGGTTAATCAGAATTAAAGATGTTATGAATAAGTCATATGTAAAGACAGAGTTTGGGTAGAAATACCCTGTGGAAGTGGAAAATGCTATGCCAAGAAGCCACAGATTGTCACAAGAAAATTTTAGTGTCAGGGTGGAATACATTCCAGCATGTTGTTGGTCAGAGAGGCCTCTGATGCCTCCAAAATATTACAAGCTATTGTTACTGGTATTGCTTGTCCATCAGAACTAAAAGGTATGACCTTATTGCTAAAGACACCATATGCTTGGACTATAGGTCACTGAGAAATCCGGTTGGCACTAAGCTAGAAGCTTCTACCTGCTGACTAGCTGTCATGGTGATAAAAAGAACCATGTAGCCTGTCTGGGAGGAAAAAGTCAACAATTAATTAACCAGCAGTGGACTCTGCAAGCTTTACAGTTAGGCAGCAAGGAAAAATTGTCAACTGATGCAATGTTGGCATGTCTGTTGTGGAGGAAACCAACTGCTCTCTGATTGGGTTGAGTTCCTTTTCATAGGAAGGAATTCATGTCTAGTACTGAAAAACTAATCAAAACCCTATGGTTTGGGGGGGGTCATAAGCCCTAGGAGGGAAACTATACCTGTTGATTGGCTACATGGATATTTTATGTCCATCTAACTGTCCTCTAAATGCTTATGCTTATGTCCATATATTACTAACATTACTATTAATCTTGGTTAGAGAAATTTCTCTTTTCAGATGTCAGTGACCACTAGGGAAACTCAAATTCATCAAAGTGACAGTGAAATGTTCAGCACTGAGACATCTCTATCACACCCTCAAAGCTCAGGAACCATTGAGAAAGAGGTAGTGGAAAGGAAGTAAAAGTCAAAGGAACAGGAGGGCTCTTCCAGACACAAAGGGTTTGTGGCATTCATGACCTCACAGTGGCTGATGCTACCTACACAAGACATGTATCATAGAAGGGGGAAAATGATGACATCAAAATAGAAGAGAGACTAGTTAGAAAGAAGAAGGTCTTCAATGGAGGGGTAGGAGAGGGAGAAAAGAGAGGGTGATAAGAGGGTTTATGATCATGCTATATTGTCTCTATGTATGGAGGTTGTCAATAAAAAACTTTAAAATAAACACCAGAAAAAAACATATAGTTACTTAGCAGTTAAGTGATTTTCTCATCCCCACTGCTGAGATGGAAAAGAACGTGTGAGGAGGATGAAATCAAGACCATGAGTAAGAAGCTGGGCCTTCAATTATGTGTGTGTACTAGCTTTAACTTCTGAGGTCTGACATAGCTCAATTACTACTTTTCTTAAATTTACTATATATGGTAGTTTGGATATATATCCTCTACAGTCTTATGTGTTTTATAAAAGCGTGTAACTAAAGTCTCCAGCTGCCTGGCTGGAGGAGGTGTCACTGGGGGCCAACCTGAATTCCAGACCAAAGGTATGCAGAGAGGTTTGAGCTTTATGGGTGTCATGGTCAGCTTCACTTTGCTGTCAGAAAACACCCAACCAAGAGCAACTTGTGAGGAGGAAGTGTTTTTGTTGTTGTTGTTTTTATTTTATTTTGTTTTGCATATAAAATCAAGGGGAAGCTCCATAATGGCAGAGAAAATGATAGCATGAACAGAGGGTGGACATTACTTCCTGGCCAACATGAGGGGTACAACAGCAGCAGGAGTGTGTGTGTCAAATGCTGGGAAGAGGAAGTTGGCTATAACACCCATAATTCTACCCCTTAACAATCCATTACCTCCAAGAAGCTCCAATTCCCAAACTGCCACCAGCTGGGGACCCAGCATCCAAAGCACATAAATTTACAGGGATACCTAAACTGAACCACCACATCAGGGGTCCTGCTTGTGCTTGTGCTTGGTGCTTTTGTTTTTTGCTGGCTGTTTGGTTAATTCTCTCTGTGTGGATATATGGTGGCAGCTTCTTCCACCACTGATGGAACTTCCCCCTGGTTCTGCACACTTGAAATTAACCCCTTCCTCCAATAAAATATTTCTGGTTTGGATATTCACTCCAGCAATGTGAACTTGCCTGCAATAGAAACTTGGTACCATGAGTGGGGTATTGTCATGTGATGAATCTGATCATGTGGATTTGGGTCTCTTAGAACTTATGTGCTGAAGGAGGAAATTGTATGGACTTGGTACTCGTGATTTCAGAAGGCTCACAGTGTGATAAGCCAAATTTTATGGGCTATTCTAGTGAGAGTTAGAAAATCCTAAGTGCACAGAGAATTATGTTAGTTGTGAACTTTCAAAGAGGAAGGAGAGACTACAGAGAACTTTGTTGGAACTGGGCTACTGACACAATGGCTAGATGTATCCTCCTGCCCATAACCAGAGAGTTTGACCAAAGATGAATTTAGAAGCAATGGACTAATGTGCTTGGTGGAAGATAAAAGGACTTAAAGATGTAAGATTTTAAAGTTGGAAAAATTCAAGGAAGTTTATGATTAGAGACACAGAAATAGGTTTTGTGTTGCTGAAGCTGCTATGTCAGGCAGATTCCATCATTAAGGATGGCCCAGCTATTTTACATTGAAACAATGGAAAGATGCCTGAGGTGATTAACCCAGGAAAGACTGAATGGTAGAAATGCAAATTTTTGAAAGGAGATGACAGAAGGGAAGAAACCTGATCTTCAAGATCAAGATTTATTTCTTCCCTGGATTAACATATTGCTGTGTCACTGCAGATGTGGTATTGGGCCAGAAGCATGAAAATGCATGGAAATGGGTCATGAAGTGCACAAGGATCCAGGAGCCATTGCTGAAATGCAATGACATATGAACAGGGCAATGTCCCTTATTTGAAGCCAGTGAGGCCATTTTAAGATGGACCATGGTTTGCAATGGAGACCCAAAGCTGTTTTGAATATACCAGGATTTTGCAAAGGCTACCATGGAGCACTGTTGGCTTGGGATAGAAGTTTCCCTGGCTACTCAGCCAAGCTGGAGGGATGGACATTGGAAATCCAGAGATTGTCATTACTGGTTATGGATGTTGGATTTGAAATGCAGATCTTTGATGTTTACCTGTTGGTTATTGATTTTGCATTGGTTCAGTCTCTTCTCATTATAATTGTAGCAATGGAAATGTTTAATATTTTCATTATATGCTGGCAGTATGTAACTTGTTGTGATTTTATAGGATTCACAGTTAAGAGACAGTTTTGAATCTCAGATGAGACTTGGGCCTTTGAAACAATCTTAAAATTGGTAAAGACTATGGGGACCTTTGAAATTGGACTGAATACAATTTACAGTGTGAGATAGTCATGAGTCTATTGGTGACCAGATGGGGGAAATGAGGTAGTTTGAATGTATGTCCCCCATATACTCAAGTGTTTTATTAAAGCCTGTAACATGGGTCTCCAGCCATCTGGATGGATGAGGTGTCACTGAGGGCAGACCTGAATTAAAGCCCAAAGACATGCAGAGAGGTGTGAACCCTGCTTGCTGCTGGGTTGTGGTTGCTGCTTTTGGTTTTTGCTGGCTGTTTGGTTGTTTCTTTCTACTTGAATGTATGGAAGCAACTTCTTCCACCCCTGAAGGATCTGTAAGCTTAATAACCAGCATCCCAGCAATGTGAAGCTGACTACAATACTGTCTTAGGTTGAATATTCATGATCACCATTTTAGGTCATTTTTCTTGCCATAAGGATAAACCTATTATGATTATTTACATTCTGTGAGTTGTCATTATGAGGACTCTGGACAGGTGCCTTTGGCTTTAGAGTTAGCTATCATGGTTCTTCCCAGGTATACCAGGCAAGCACTCTACCTCTGAACCATATCCCTAGGTCCTCAACCTCTCTCTTGGCTTTCATATAGTTATTCTCTGTCTTTTTCTTTTGAGGAACTCATTTGTCTAGATCCAGCGCCTCTGTGGACCCTGCTTGGACTCCTTTCTTCTGAAGCTCAAAGGTGTTACCTCTACTTTTCAATGACTGTCATCTTGTCCTCAGTGGCACTTTGGGGAAGGAACATTGCTCTACTCTTAATGTCACTGATGCTTAACAGTGTGTTTAGGTTATACTAGTGATTGTTGAATTAGTTTAAATATGTTATAGTTAGCAGCTTATAAATTATACTGCTTTTTCTGCCTTTATACTAAATTTTCAACAATGATAAACAAAAAAGAATGGGCCACTGTGTCAGCTTATTGCTGATAATGTCTGCAACATGGAGCAACAACAGCTGGCCTAAAGCAGGCTCTTGGTAGCTTTGCCAAAAACCACATGTTGGGATGTGTAGGTGGGGAAAATTTGGATTTATAGAGCACATACATGTTTATGGAGTCATTTCTGTATGCTCCTCAAGGAAAAGATAGCATCCTAGACTTGGGCACTGACCATAGTATCATCCTATGGAAGTTGGAGCCAGGCAGAATACAGAACCAATGTGGACAAAATGACCCCAACTGTAGGTTTTCATTTATAATTCACCCTTCACATACCACTCCTCCACAGGTTAGGCAGATAAAGAAGAGAAAGGATTATTTTCATTAATGTTTTCTATTTTATGGACCAACATGCACAAAGGCAGGGAGGAATCATGTTAAACAGGATCTCATGAGACAATTTCTTGTTGATGTTAGCATTACTGTTCATTCTATTAGATTAAAAAGTGATGATTGCATTAAAAATCCCATTATGAATTAGAAATGTACACTGAGGTCCTTCTAGGTGAAACTGTAAACTTTGGACTTACTTTAAAATACTTCAACTAGGGGCTGAGAAGATGATTTAGTTGTTAAAGGTGCTTGCTTGTAAAAATCTGCTTGCCCAAGTTCAATTACCAAGCCTCCCATGTAAGATGGGTACAAAAAATGGGTGGTCCAAGCACCTGGTGCTCATTTTCAATAGCAATAGACCATGGCATGTGCATGCATGCACATACACACATGTAAATAAGTAAATAAAAGTTTAAGAGTACTTTAATTGTAATAAAAATACAAATAAAGCGAAAATAAGGTGTACAATGGAGACAAAACAGGTGAATTCATTGACTACATGTTGATAACTGTTGAGATGGGTGATGACAGGCACCATGGGGTTCATCATGCTTTTCCCCTCAATGTTTTGTATGTTCAAAATGTTTTCATAATAAAGTTCTATTTATAAGGGTATTATTTAGCTCAAGAATTTCTGAGTTGTCTACAAAGCTGGGCTAAGGGTTAAGGGTGTCAGAAATAGTACCTCAAATCGTTTGGAGCCCAAAGGCATCACTGATACTTGATGCGCTGAACAAGGATGACACCTCTAGATCTGTGACCATCACTGTATCCAGAAACCAGATGTGCTGGGCTTTCTGTCTGCTGGGCATGTGCTGGCAATGAGAAGTGGAATGTGTTTCTTGTTGTAAAAGATTGCTTCAACTAAGGAAGGGCACCCAAGGAATGCTTGAAAAGAGGTACAAATATCCACTTCAAGGAAAAAATATTTTGAAGTGTGTTAATATTTTTCTTAGATTTTCACATTAGTCTGTGGCTATATGCATTCCCATCTAATTTTAATATTTACAACCTGTAAGTTAATTTCATGTGACCTTTCAACAATTTTTTGAGTCAAAATCATCTTTATATCAGAGATGAGAAGATCATGGGAAAGACAGGTTAAGTGACTGACACCCAATTCCCATAGCTTTTTAAGCAGTGACCTCAAAATCCAAACTTGAGGCTCATTTCCTAGTCTTACCCATGTCACTTCCACTAAGATGCTACCAAACTTCATTGTGACTTGCAGTCAGATTTAACATTTATTTTTCCATATCTTAGTCCAATCAAGAACACTTCCTAGATATTTATCCTCCTCTGCTAATGTACCTGGATATTTTTCTTCAGGGTTGTTTTTTTCCTCAAGAATGTTCTAAATGGATAAAAGGGCACAGTAACAGTTAATTTATAATTTCAGAAAGAGTTGTAAGACTTGTGTCCTCAGATTCTTGGGCAATACCCATCATAAGATCACACTAGCAGTACATGGGTGGGGGGGGGGGCAGTGGCTTCAAGAGAAGAGTGGAAAGCACACTGCCAAGGAATCCAAACTATGGAGTAGAGGTAAAGGCATTTAAACCTGGGAGGAATGTTGAGAAGGTTGGTAACACTGTGCACTATTAAGCACCAACTGTTACACACACAAAAGGAGCCATTACTAGAGACAGTTGCCTGGGACTGACTGTAGCCTCCCCCAAGAAATGTTTACACAAAGAAAAGCACCTGGAAAAGGGTGCAGATCTGCAAAGTGTCAGGGAGGAGTAGCTGCCCTGGATGCAAATAACTGGCCTCAGCACATTCCAAGAGCAAAAGTGGGAAAAGAAAAAAAGCAAAACAAAACAAAACACTGTGATGCTATGTCAAAAGAAGGCTCAGGCCCAGCTCTCCCCTGCTGCTTAATACAGGAAATATCTCCCGAACATCTCGGCTAATCTCCACCAATACAATGAGAAATGAGTGCCTCTGGCAGCCAAGCAGTTATTAAGCCAGGACAAAAAATATTCCCGCCCATAGCAACAGAGCCAAAGATAACAGCAGGAAATAACCAAGCTGCAGAGAAATGGCAGATATAGAACATTCAATCCTGGGAGCCCCCCAGAGTAACTGAAGTGTGAGAAAAAGAAAGGGCCTCATTTTTATCCAAGAAACTCAGCAACATATTGTAAACCTCAGGAAACAGTGTAGTGCTGGACCAGGCTGAATACAGCTTCGTGAATGAAAGTCACCGGTTGTGAGAAAGATGGCCATGACTGAAGCTGGGCATCCTGAGGCTTCCAAGCCTAAGCACACGCAAGAGGCAGAACACCAGAGCATCCCTCATTTGCGAAAGTGATTCTTGAACACTGTGCTTGGAAAAAACTTCATATGTAGACAGGGATTTGTTTTTCAGTTAACTATTTCTCCAAAGGACTCTTTCTTATCAAGGGCTCACTCTCCCAGTGTTTCCCCAAGGAGTCTTTTCATGCTAAGGGGGAGCTCTTCCTAGGCAGATAAGCTTTCTCCAGAATCCCATATAGCTATTGGTGGTCTCCATTTGGTGAAGAAGGAGGGTCCTGTTTGCGGCTTTGTAGCCAGCAAAAGCTAGTGAGAGTTAGAACCAAAGCCCTGTCCTCAAAGAAAAATTAACTTGAAGACTTCTTCTACAATCATTTTGTTACTTGACTTGTTTTGTGTATTCTTTGTAATAAACTTGTTGGAACCATAGAATACTACCACTGGAAGGGCCTTAGAGACAATACAAGAAATTATTTCACAGAAGGGAAACTGAGGCTGAAGTTTGGTGACATGACCTTGCCCTGTGCCTTTTGCGTCAGTGTACCTTTTCCTCCCTTACATCACGTGACCTAGGCCCTGCCTTCATCTAGAGAATACAGAATCCAGACTACTTTTTAAGATTTCTTTCAAAATCTTATTTATTTGCAATCCAGGCGGGAGGGGGAAGAATGGCTGTGACAGGGCCTCTTGTTACTGCAAATAAACTCAAGATGCATGTGCCACTTTGTGCATCTGGCTTTATGTGGATACTGGAGAATAGAGCCCAGGCCATCAGGCTTTGCAAGAAAGTTCCTTTAACCACCAAACATCTTTCTAGCCCCAAGATTATTATTATTATTATTTTTAATTTATTTATTTGAGAGCGACAGACACAGAGAGAAGGACAGATAGAGGGAGAGAGAGAGAATGGGCGCGCCAGGGCTTCTAGCCTCTGCAAATGAACTCCAGTCGCGTGCGCCCCCTTGTGCATCTGGCTAACATGGGACCTGGGGAACCGAGCCTCGAACCAGGGTCCTTAGGTTTCACAGGCAAGCGCTTAACCGCTAAGCCATCTCTCCAGCCCCCCAAGATTATTTTATAAAGAAAATTATAATCTTTATTTTGAAAAGTGTCCCCAGTTTGATAGCTTAAGTGGGTCATAGTAAAATTATCTATGCTTCTTTAATTCACCCAATGCAAGATTATTTCATTTTTATGAATTGTTGTTAATAAGAATTAACTCAGTGTACCTCTAGATGGAAGTGGGCAACTGGCCCCATAATGCCAAATCCATCCACTATTAATCCCATGTGAGTATGTTCCCTTCCATTATTCCTTTCTCCCCCTTCCCTAGAAAGGAATTGTCCATATGATGGCAAAGTTACAAAGTAATATAAATTGCTGATCAGCTGACAGATCACAAATGGCTCTCTTCAGACAACCTGACTGTACTCCTTACTTGTAAATGAAGACAAAGCTGACTGACTTGGTACCATGGGAAGGTCATATCAGGTCTTTCTTGGATATGTTGACCAGTACAAGCAGTGGAATCAGAAGGCTCTCAACCATTAGCAAATTCTGAACTTGGGACCTCCGTTTCCCCATTTGTAAAATAAGAGTGAAAAGATAATGAAAGCTAAGTGAAGATATGATGAGATGCATCTAAAAAAGAGGGCTCCGCAGTTAAAGGCACTTGCTTACAAAGCCTGCCGACACAAGTTCAATTGCCAAGAACATAAAGACAGGTACACAAAGTGACACATGCATTGAGAGTTAGTTTTCAGGGCAAAAGCCCTGATACACCCATTCTCTCTCTCTTTTTCTTTCTCTGCTCACAAATAAATACATAAATGTTTTTTAAATAAAGGATTTTAGAGTCAGAGAGATGGCTTAGCAACTAAGGTGTCTGTCAGCAGAGCCAAAGAACCCAGGTTTGATTCCCCAAGACCTACATAAGCCAGATGCACAAGGTAGTGCATGCATCTGGAGCTCATTTGCAGTGGCTGGAGACCCTGCTATGCACATTCTTTCTCCTTTTCTCTATTTGCCTTTCCTTCTCTAATAAATAAATATTTTTTAAAATAAAAAATTTTAGTAGACTGGCACATAGTAAATGCTACTTTTCATTCCTCTGAATATTGAATTGAAAAATCATAGGAAAAAAAGGAGGGCTATTTAACTTTTGCCAATAGCCTCCTGGTCTTTTCTTATCTTTAAGATTGTAAGTTTAGTTCAGATTTCAAATTATTAGGGACAATTTACAAACTTCATCTGTTGCTTTCCCTCAAATCGTGGCTTAAGTTTCATGTGCATGGAACGGGACTGGTATGGGTGCTGAGACAGTTTCTCTCTTGTGTAAGTGGTGCAAACCCCCAGATTTCTCCACCAATCCCTATCATTGTGTGGAAAAATCTCTTGGTCCTTAAATCTATGTTTAGGCAAGATCTCCATTAACATCTAAAAAGAAAACACACACATAGAAATAATCGAGCAAAAGCAGTCCAGGTTTCTTATGTTATAATCACTACTTAGTTATTGCCACCGCTTAGAAAGTACCCCATCCTTACCTTTTGTTCATGGCAAGTCGTGGGTAAATGGCAGTGAAAGGTATACACCTACAACAGGTTTGAGTTGGCTCAGCTCCTGAGTTGTGTAAGAATTCCATCCTGCGGGCACTTTCTCTGCAGCCTCTCACCAGCTGGGAGCTCTCCATCTCACCATCCAGATGGCCTGCCTCAGCTACCTTCTTCTGGTCCCTCAGGCGAGTGGGACAACTGATTGTGTCTGGGCTTTGGGCAAGCCTTTCTCTTTACCATTCTTCGGCAGTCTTCCATGGTTACAGAGCCTACCTCTTCCTTTGATCTTCTCTTCCTTATTTCTGTGAAGCTTTTGTTTGGCTGAAGCATGTATACCAGCCAGAAATGAAAATAGCCTCTACCCTTCTCCATATATATCCTATCTTCATCATCATCCGAATATGGCAGTTGAGTTTGGTCTCTATGACAGCCTTTGTCCAAGGTCCGCCTGCCTTACATCACCTTCTTTCAACCCTGGAACTTCCTGTAGGACCACCCTTTGAGGTCCTGTTTCCTGTGATCTAATTTGTTGTGATCTAACTTGCTGCCAGCTGGTTTGCTGGCAAAAATGATTGACAGTTTTTTTGCTCAATCACTGGTCAGGTTTCTCCTGCTTCAGTTTTTTGCACAGTCCTCTTCTTCAAGTTCCCTTTGTTGACTCATTCCTCTGGAGGCCATAAGGATCATCCCAAATTCTGACATCAGCTTTACAGTTGAATAATTATACATATGCCGTTTCACAGATATTATAGATGGAAAACCGTACTACTTCCAACTAAGGAATCATGGTCCTTGTGCCTTGGTAGAACACTTGACTGGAAAGAGCTGATTTGTTTACTCTTTCCATGTTTTTGGAGGCAATGGATAGGGACTGTCATGTTTTAAGCAATCCCAATCATTTTTTTTTTTCCCTTTTTTGATTCTAGATGTAACTGGCTGTTGAAAGGGCAATAAAAAGCTTCCCATATTGTTTAGGTCATGGCACACAGAGATGCACATGTTAACCCCCAGGGCTCTGCCTTCTGCAAATCCCACTCAGTTGCCCTGATAGCTGTGACATTTACAATCTGAACTTAACATACCCTGCTTAGGCCTAGAACTGGGGGAATCACTGCCCCATGTTCCAGAGGAAGTTCTTAATTTTATATTTATATTCTTGCCTTTCACACATTCTCTAGCCAACCTCATTTCCCAAACTTAGATAAAATATTCAGCAGATCCCTGAGTTCCCAAGCACTTTCAGGCATAGTGTTATCTAATTTAAATAAAAATGCAATCACTCATCCATTTCAAAACTTCTTCCAGTCACAACTTCTCAGAATCTTGGTTCATGTGGATACTTGTGGATACTTTCTCTCGGATTTCATTTTCCTTGCCCTCCTCACCCCACTGCTGCTACCTCCTCATATGAGAGTAAGGGAAGGTGGTGAGCTATAAAGGGAATTTGTTTCTGAGTAGCAGACATTCAATTGCTGTTCTTTGTCTTCTTTTGTCTCCTGGAATAGCAGTGTCCCTCACACAGTCTTTCTCACTTATTGTGAGCCCTACTCCTTCTGTGTGTACATACCCTCATCCAAAAGGAGAAGTTAGTCATAGTACCTCACTGTGGCAGAAATGCAAGTCAATCCCTAACTTTCCATCACAGGACTCCTGGATCTGGACATATAGGACAAGCTTATTAAGATCACTTAGGCCTTTGGTAGCACTGAGTGTGTGATTTCCATTCTCACAACCCCTGAGCCTACTCACAAACAATCTCAAGTGTTGCAATGAAGATGAGAAATTAGGGCTATAAGAAGGCTAACCACTTACAAAAGTCAATGAGCTCTTCTTGGTTTTTGTTTTAAACTTTTAAGGATCAAAACCAAACTCTTAAATTTTTAAAACCATTGACAATGTTTATTGGCAGGTCACAATTAATATTCACTGGTCTGTCATTGAGGAAATTGTATGGCTGCTCTGACATGGCTGTCTAAGTCTGCTTGGAACCTAGTTCATTCTCCCTGAAGTTTTGGGAGTCCCAGTGATTTCTTTCTTATAGAAAATATTTCCCAGAGTCCAGGCAAGGCCTTTCACTACAATATGTGCCCTAGATGCAGAAGTCTGTCTTATAACACATCATCAGAGTCCCTCAAGACTCCCAGATGATTACATTTCAAATGAGAGAATTTTAATGCCTTCCAGAAAATGTAGCTGTTTTTCTTTGACATGCTCAGCAAATCCCATGCACTATGCTGAATGAGTTGCATGAAGATATTGGGACGGGTGCATTTCCTCCAAGGGCAGACTGCCACATTCCTTACCTATGACAGAGCTTTATAGGTAGCAGGGAGGGGTAATGCCTGGCCTTCTGCCTCTGATGCCAAATTTTCTCCTGTTAATGCTCTGTTAACAGATGCTGGGAGTACATGTAGTGGGCCCAACTGACACTGAGGCTCAACTGATACCAATGTGCAGGGCATGGAGGAATAACTGTCATCTTCTCCTTAGCGCCCTGCCATGTGGCCCTTTTGAAAATGTTACAGAACCAGCTGACAATGTATACAGAAGAGAGGTAAAATGTAAAATCATAAAAACAGTGGGCTGGAGACAGAGCTTAGCAGCTAAGGGGTTTGCCTGAGAAGCCCAAGGACCTAGGTTTGATTCCCCAGTACCCATGTAAAACCAGATGCACAAGGTGGTGCATGCATCTGGAGTTTTTTGTTGTTGTTGCAGTGGCTGGAGACCCTGGCACACTCATTCTCTCTCTATATGCCCCCTCAAATAAATAAATAAATATTTTTTAAAACTAAACTAAATCAGGCTAGAGGGATTGCTCAGTGGTTAAGGTGTTTGCCTGCCAAGCCAAAGGTCCCAAGTTCAATTCCCCAAGACCCACATAAGCCAGATGCACAAGGGGGCGCACACATCTGGAGTTCATTTGCAGTGGCTGGAGGCCCTGGAGTGCCCATTCATTCTCTCTCTCCCCCTTTTTTCTGTCAAATAAATAAATAAGTAAATAAAAATAAAATATTTAAAAAACATTTTAAAAACGAAACAAAAACCATGACTCCCTGCAGTCCACACACTCTTGTCAACCATAACTAGTAAAACTCTTCAGCAAGTTCTACACTGAGTGATGTCAGAGTAGAATCATCAACTAGAGGCCATTAGAAACATTGAGACTGTTATAGGAATGGGAGGAGCCATACAACATATATCACTTCTGTTACCTCCAGAAGTGACAAAAGGTGAGGGCAGGTCCCAAGGACAGCTCATTTAGGCACCTTATCCTCTGTGCCATCAGAGCTTAGATCTTGGCCCACTTTAGATGCATGTCACTCTAATGGTGTCTCTCAATTGAATCAAAATGAGTTTCCCATGATTTAAAATATAAGTATTCTGGGCTGGAGAGATGGCTTAGCGGTTAAGCGCTTGCCTGTGAAGCCTAAGGACCCTGGTTCGAGGCTCGGTTCCCCAGGTCCCACGTTAGCCAGATGCACAAGGGGGCGCTCGCGTCTGGAGTTTGTTTGCAGAGGCTGGAAGCCCTGGTGCGCCCATTCTCTCTCTCTCCCTCTATCTGTCTTTCTCTCTGTGTCTGTCGCTCTCAAATAAATAAAAATTAAAAATTTAAAAAAAAATTTAAAAAGAAAATAAAATATAAGTATTCTCTCCATTTACTCTATCTATCCATGTCAGAGTTGCCTTCCTGTTGCCTTTATTGGTTGAGTTTCTAGGATCTCTAGGAATAGTCATGTGCTTTGCAGCTATAGCATAAGACTTCAAAGAGGCCATGTCCATGAGCTTGGGATCTACAAAGGTACTTGTGCCCCTGAATGACCTGTGCATATAGTCTCAAAAGGAGGTGCTAGCCCTGATGAAGAAGGTTTATTCCTGCTTCAGTCTGAGCATGCTTTTCCTTCAAAGAGGCTTCCTGTGGTTTGAATGTAAAATAACCCTCATAGAACCATGTATTTGAGCACTTGGTCCCCAGCTTGTGCAGTTTTGGAAAGTTATGGAACCTTTAGAAGGTGGAGCCTTACTGGAGGAAGTGGGATATTGTGGGTGGACCTTAAGATTTTATAGCCTAGCTTCACATTCTTGTTCATTTTCTGCTTCCTGACTGAATACAATGTGATCAGCTAGCCTCCCACTTCTTCCTACCATGCCTTGCCCTCCATGGTGGAATGTATACTCTCAAAATTAGAAGCCAGAATAAATACTTTTTTTCCTTAAGTTGCTTTTGTTCAGGTATTTGGTCACACACTTAAAAGAGTAACTAATATAGAAATTTGGTACCAAGAACTGGAGTCTTTGGCAGTAACAAATCAGACCATGTGGCTTATCAGCCTTTGGAACTGGTTTGTGAGAAGTATGTGGAAGAGTTTAGAACTGGGAGCAAGAAAAAGCCTTGAATACCATAAACAGAGCTTAAGGGGCCACTATAGTAGAAGTTTGGAAGGCTAGAATTCTGAGAGAAATGCAGACTGTGGAGACCCAACTCAAGGTTTGGGAAGGAACGAGTCTTATTAGAAGCTGGGTTACAAGCAGTTCGTGTGGTATGCTGCCAAAGAATGTGGCTGCATTCTGCCTGTGTCCTAAAGACCCAAATGAGGCTGAATTTAAAAGTAATGGATTGATGACTTTAATTTCCAGCACTTGGGAGGTAGAGATAGGATTGCTATGAGTTGGAGGCTACCCTGGATTCCAAGTCAGTCTGGGATAAAGCAAGTCCTTACCTCAAAAAATTAAAAAGAAAAAGTAATGGACTAATGTGCTTGGCAGAGAAAACTTCAAGCCTGAATAGCATTAAATCTATAGAATGGCTTCTGTTACCTGTTCCTATTCAGAAATACAGTGAAAGAGCAGAACAAAAATATGTAATAAGTATGCTATTTGTAAGGAAAGGAGTAATTTGGAATTTTCCACAATGAGCATGCTAGTGCTGAGAGAACAGCTAAAATTGTTAACATGATTAACAGTATTAAAGAGAAGCCTAATGCCTTGCATTGGATAAATGGAAAGATGCCCCAAAGGCAAGCCCAACCCATCGAAAGTTCTAGCTTTTGCTAACACAGATTCTTCTGAAAGGAGAAGGCTTTACAGAAAAATGCTGAAGAGTTCTCTGCTCCTGGAAAGCAATGGTCTAGGAAAGTGTTTTACCAAGGTCAGCCTGGAAGCCATATAGAGATTGCTGTAACTATGGTTGGAGGGGGCCAGACTCTATCATTAGCTAGAAGAAACAATAGAAGCAATGGCAGGCTGGTTCATGTGGTACTGGTAATTAAAAATGTAAGTAGTGAAAAATGCAAGATTGAGAACAGGAATGGTATCATGAAATTTTTCACTATAGTTCCAGAGAAGAGCTGAAGTGAGGCAATGTATAACAGGGTCAGAATCCTTGCAAATATCTCTACCACAACTGTGTGAAATGGTGAAAGTAATGCCTCAGTTGCCATGGAATTCCCAGAGGCTAAGATAGGACCATGTGACATTAGTTTAAAAAAAAAAAAAGCTGTAGGCTCAGAGTGGATCTGGTCCAATAGATAAACTATGTGTGCTATAGACAGCATAGTTTGAGGGGTAAGCCATCATGAAGTCATCACCAGCCCTGCTGGGAATGGAGCTGCAGGATTTGGTGGTAGCCCTGCTGGGTTTGGGTCATATTTTGTTCCTGTCTTTCCTTGCTATGTCTTCTGTCCTTTTTGGAATGGGGACATTTACTATATGTTGGATTGTGTGGTTTGCTTTTTATATTTTTACAAGGGATCTCAGTTGAGAGCTATAAGGCACTGATGCTTGTGGATGACTAAGTATAAGAATAACATTGTCAGAAACTACTACTGTTCTGATTTTTTTCTTTCCAGGTAACAAAGATGGTATCAGCTGTAGTCCAGTGGGAAAGTCTTGGATGTGACTAGATGCTATAGTGTAAAGATTCTTGGTCTTCCTTTCCTCTGGACCTCCTTAGCATTTATTTCAGTCAGTGATACTAGGAAGAAATATTGACTGTTTTTCTCTTATTGAAATTCCTTATGTTTTTCAGTGGGCTGGGCTGCTCTAGCAGACAGTCATCTAATTAGCAATGGAGACTTTCTTTGGTCAGGTGGGCTTAGTTTAGGGGTTAGAACACCAGGCATTCAAGGGTCACTAAAACTCCCCAAGCCAGTTGCCTTTAGAATTCATTGTCTTCTAATAAGGCATAACATTATACAAACACAGAAGGAGGGAGTGAAGGAAGTAAGTCCAGGCAATAAAGCCTCAAGTCTATCCCCTAATGACCTACTTATTCTAATAAAGCTTCACCTCCTGAAGGTGTTACAATCTTCTGAAATAGCCTCACCAGTTTGGGACCAAGTGTTGAAACACATGAGCCTATGGGAGGAGATTTTACATGGAAACCACAACTCCTACTAAATGCTTAATTAATATGGACAAGCAGAAAAATATTCTAGGGCAAGTGACCAAAAGTCTGGCCCAAATCATGAAAACACAGTCATGACCCCCCAGGCCCCAGACATGAGCCAGTTTACAGTCCCAGAGCCCTTTGGATAAAGAAGAGGTTGGGTCACTTTGAGAAAGGGTACAGTTATAGTACCAAACATTTATTAATCTTTTCCCCAAAGTGTTCTGGAGCTTTTTACAAAGTGACTGTGCATTGAGGGAAAGGAAATATTCAGATCTGTTGGGAATCATTAAACTGTGGCTCTAAAGTGCCATTACTTCAGAACCCAGCAAGTCACTGTAATCTATCAGAGTAGAGCTCATAGAAGTCAGGTGATGGATGGAAGTTTAGCTTCAGTCCATACTCTAATGGGCCAATGGAGCCTCTGAACTAATCCTGTGAAAACTGTTCAGTTTTGCTTTCTTCCTAGCTGGAAGAATGCTCATACTGATTCTTAGACTGCCTGTGGAGGGTATTGTGATGGAAAGTGCCAACTGGAACTGCCTCTAACACACAAGACAATAGACTCAAGAGTCACTGGCTTGGGGAGTTCTAGTGTCCATTGAGTGCCTGGCACTGTAATTTCTAAGCTAAGAACAACCAGAGCAAAGAAAGGCTACATTGCTTTCAAACTCTGTAACCAACCATATGTGTTGGTTTATCAGGAAAAATGCCTCTTTGGGTCCTGCAGAGATTTTTCAGTGGTTATGACACTTGCCTGTGAAGCCTAAGGACCCAGGTTAGGTTCCCTAGTACCCATGTAAGCCAGATGCACAAGGTGGCACATGCATCTGGAGGTTTTTTTTTCCCCCAGTGGCTAGAGGCCCTTGTGCACTCATATTCTCCCTCTCTCTTTCTCTTTCTCATAAATAAATAAATAAATAAAATAATATTTTAAAAAATGCTTCTTTCTCTATTACTGTTCAGAAAACCCATCAGAAATGGTTTGATTTTATCTGAGAAGGCCAGTAATGTGCTTTCACTGTCTTATTTCAGAGGTGTATCAACTATGTAGCACATGTAATGATTTAGTTCATGAAGATATTAATCATCTTCTCCTTCATGCCAGGTGGATGTAGTGAACAAGAAGTAGCAACCACTTTGGATTTTTTGGCAAGAAGAGTCTGGTTATTTTCATTCTAGAGTGTGGAAAAGAAATTTGATGTAATAAATATGATAAAATTTTAGGAACTTCTGTAAGATTTCTGGAGATCCATCAGTGTGAGGCATGTTGATATATTCTTTGTAAGGTGAGCAATATGTCCTTCTATGGGCCTCTCCTAAAACAAAAACAAAGACAGACCATAATTTCTACTGGGATACTTTTAATTTTGGAAGCACCTACCTTTCTCATTGGGGTATTTTATTCCTTCTCATTTACCTAGTAACGAAAAAGCTTTTAGTTTTTAATGGGACCCAGAATAAGAGAAGGAGTGGAACCAGAAAAGAGAGAGAGAAAGGAGTACGACCAGACTAAGAGAAGGGATGGAGTTTATGGCTATACCTCCCTTAACACATACTGTCTTATCTGATCTCAAAAGCTAAACACGATGGGGCCTGGTTAGTACTTAGGTGGGAGAGAAGGAGTAAAACGCAGAAGAAAGGAGAATGGGTAGGACCAGAGTAAGAGAATGAGTGGGACCCTGAGTAGGAGAAGGCTACAGTGGGTTAATGTATAAACAGCAGTGTTCTTGGGTGATATTATCCAGAAACTATAGAATACTTGAAATATTAGTGGCAGATAAAGATACTGTACCCCTAAGATTTTGTAGCCAAGCCCTTCCATCCTCTGCAGATATCTATTGTCTTTTTAAGAAATAGTTGTTGGCCTGCTGTTTGGCCTTAGAGACTTGACTATGGGTTGCCAAGTTACCATGCAGCCTGAACTGCACATCATGAACTGGATGATATCTGATCTGTCATACTATGAGTTGGGCCTACACTTAAAAGCATTGAAACATCAAGAGAAAGTTGATATAAGTAAATAGTATAAATTACTTATATAAATAAGTGGCTCAAATGACTGTGTTCTCACTCCTTCTGTTTACCATCTCTCTTGTAGTCCCCTGGTGAGGCATTGTGGGAAGAGTCCCATGATGGCTTGATAGAGGAATAGAAGACTCAGGCTTGGTTTATAGAGAGTTCTTTGTAAAATTTAGACAGCACTGAAAACTGGAGCACCATAGCCTATAGGTCATATAAAGTGAAGGGAAGTCTTCAGGTGTGTAGAACTCTGAGAATTGCTCTGGGATATTTATTTTGCTTTGAAGGAAAAATAAACAAGAAAGGGCTGTGTCTACTGGTTTGACTATATCGTCCATGATGTAGAAGGAAGAGAACTGAAGAAATGGTGAAAATGAATGCCAGGTGGTAGATGTATGAAAGAAAGCATATGAAAGAGCAAAAGCATGATAACTTTTTGTTGTTGTTTTATTCAAGGTAGAGTCTCACTATAGTCCAGGCTGATCTGGAATTCACTATGTAATTCAGAATGGCCTTGAACTCATGGCAATCCATCCACCTTTGCCTCCTGAGTGCTGGGATTAAAGGCATGTGCCACTGTGATGGTTAAGTTTATGTCAACTTGATCTGTTTAGAAATCCATAGACATTCCTCATATGTGGGATTAACTCAAGGAGGAATCCTTCCCCCAGGGTGAGCCCTTCTCCCAGAGTTGGTAGCCCCTCTCAGGGGGGGGGGGGGGGCTTTATCTAAAGAAGCTCTGGAAAGAAAAGTATTCTCCCCTCCCAACTGGCTGTCAGTGCTGCTTGCTGCTTGCTGTTTGCTGCTTTCCAGTGTGGACTGAAGAGCAGCACCTTTCCAGTATACATCCAGGCTTCCAGTGTCTGATTGGGACTGCTGAGGCATCCAGCCTCATGGACTGAGCAGCTACCAGGTTCCTTGACTCTCAAGCATGCAAAATGCAATTGTTGGACTGTTGTAAACTAATCCAATAAATTCTCTTTTAATACAATTCATTGTATGGTTCTGTTCCTCTAGAGAACCATGGCTAATAATAATTGTGGTACCAGGAGTGATTCAAGAGAAACAGAATTGTAAGGATGGATTTCCCTAGTGGGCTTGGTGCTCTCTGGAGTTGGTTCTCCAACTTCAGTGCTACTAAAGGCTCTACTGGCAATAGGAGAGTGCTTTTACTGGTAATAAGGAAGCTACTAATAATCCTTGGTGTGAACTATTTAAAGAATTCCATGAGATAGAGCTTATTTGGTGATCCTGAGTCATATCTTGTAAAGAGCAAGGAATTTAGTGACTCTGTATCTAGAACTTTTGAATTTTTGTGGAAAAGTAAGATGAATGATGATGCTGGATAGTTACTTTAGCATCTCTAGATAAACTATTGAGAGAAAAACAGAAGCTCAGAAAGGAAATTTCCAAGCTTAAGACCCATATTCATGATCTGAAGGTTTCTAAGAGTGCCTTAGAGTAGAGTCTTCTCTCTAGCCAGAACAAGTCTCAACATGCAGAAAACCAAACCCAAGCTCTCATTGTAAGACTGGCTAACTTGCAACGTAAACTCAAATCCCAGCCTCACAGGCCATCAGAAGTTAAAGTGAGGGCACTGATTGGAAAAGAGTGAGACCCCTTGACTTGGGATGGAGATGTGTGGGAATACCCTGAAGAATCTGGGGACACTGAGCTGTCAGATTCTGAAGAAGTTGTTTTGCATGAGAATGTGGCTTCCCCTCCTTTAGGGGCAGTTGCATCCTTGCCCCCACACTCTGAGGTCACGCCCTCTCCACAGTTTCCTGAGGGAATTAATCTTTATTTGTATGAGAAACTGGCAATGACCCCTCCCTGCAGGAGGTGCTGATGCTTCTCAGTGCCCACCCATCTTTGTTTCTAGGCCTATAACAAGGAAGAAGACTAGGCACGCCCCTAAAGGTGAGCTAGAAAGTGACTCAAGAGGAGGTGAGGTACACCCCTAAGGAACTTCAGGAGTTTTATAACTTGTACAGGGAGAAGCATGGGGAATATGTGTGTGAATGGACTTTAAGGGTGTGGAGTAACGGAGGAAGGAATATAAGACTAAATCAGGCTGAATTTATTGAAATGGGTCCATTGAGCTGAGATTTTAGATTTAACACTGCAGCTCATGCAGTTGGAAGAGGTGCCAAGCCTTCATTTGATTGGTTGGCTGACGTATGGATCCAACGATGGCCTACTGTGAATGAGTTTGAGTTGCCTGATATCCCTTGGCTTAATGTTGATGAAGGGATTAAACCTCTCAGAAAACTTGGAATTCTGGCATGGAATTGCCATGTAAACTCATCTTTGCCCTCACAATAGGAGCATCCAGATCATGTACCCTTCATTAAGAAACAGATTTGTGAGGGGAGCACCAGCATACTTAAAGTGCCCAATCACTGTTCTTTTATGTAAAGAAGACATCACAGTGGGAGCTGCACTTGCTGAATTAGGTGACTTAGATGCAATGGGTTTAACTGGATCTCAGAGTAACAAGATCCAAGTATCGGCACTGAATCGCCAAAGGCAAGGTGAGTGTGTTTACCATAATGGACAGTGGAGGCAAAACAATGCTCATAACAGTATGACTTGTATAGACCTTTGGTACTGGCTTATTAATCATGTTGTTCCCAGAAGTGAAATAAAAAGTCCACTGAGTTCCTGCTTGATCTGTCTAAGCAGAAAGTTCCAGAGCAAATGAACAACAGACCTCTTTGAATTATAGCAACAGAGAATCAAGGCCTCTTAATCAGTCTCCAGACTTGAGCCAGTTTACAGATCCTGAGCCCCATGATTAAAAGGGTGGCTGGGTCCCCTTTAGGAAGGACCCTTCTATAACCCCCAAAAGTTTCAATATTAAGCTTACACCTATCCTTCCTCATAGGGACCTGCAGCCTTTGCTAGAGTAACTACACTAAAAAAAGGGAATAATCAGATCTTTCAGGGCCTACTGGATACTGGCTCTGAACTGACGCTGATTCCAGGAGTCCCCAAACAGCACTGTGGCCCTCCAGTTAAAGTAGGTACTTACGTAGGTCAGGTGATCAATGGAGTTTTGGCAAATGTTATACTGACAGTGAGTCCAGTGGGTCCAAAAACTCACCCTGTGGTTATTTCCCCAGTCTCACAATGTATAATTAGGATAGTTATACTTAGGTGTTGGCAGAAACCCCACGTAGGTTCCCTGACTTGTGGAGTGTGGGATATTATGGTTGGAAAGGCCAAATGGGAGCCATTGAAGCTCCCTCCACCAGGGAAAATAGTGAACCAAAACAAGTATCACATCTGTGTTGGAATTGCAGAAATTAATGCCACTATAAAGGCTTTGAAGGATGCAGGGGTTGTGGTTCCCACCACGTCTCCCTTTAACTCTCCTATTTGGCCTGTTCATAAGGCAGATGGATCCTGCAGAATGATGGTGGATTATTGGAAACTTAATTAGGTGGTGACTCAAATTGCATCTGTTGTACCAGATGTGTTTTCTTTACTTGAGCAGACTAACACATCTCCTGGTACCTGGTATGCAACTATTGATCTTGCAAATGTCTTCTTCTCCATACCTTTCCATAAGAAACAGAAGCAATTTGCCTTCAGCAGGCAAGGCAAGCAGTATACATTCATTGTTTTACCTCAAGGCCCTGTATCATAGCTTAGTTGCAGGGATCTTGATTGCCTGTCCCTTCCACAAGGTGTCATGTTTGTCCATTATATCAATGATATTATGCTGATTGGAGCAAATGAGCAGGAGGTGACAGCCACTCTGTAGTTGCTGGTAGCATATGCATATCAAGGGATGGGAAATAAATCCATGCAAAATTCAAGGACCTTCTACCTCAGTGAAATTTCTAGGAGTTCACTGGTGTGGGAAATACAGAGATATTCCTTCTGAGGTGAAGGATAAATTGTTGCATTTGGCCCCTCCTACCAATAAGAAAGAAGCACAACATCTAGTGGTCCTATTTGGATTTTGGAGACAGCACATTCCTCACTTGGGTGTGTTACTCTGTCCCATATACCAAGTGACTTGGAAAGCTGCTAGTTTTTAGTGGGGTCCAGAATAAGAGATGACTCTTCAACAGAGTCTGTAGGTTACTCTGCCCCTTGGGCCATATGATCCAGCAGATCCTATGGTACTCAAGGTGTTGGTGGCAGATAGGGACACTGTTTGGAGCCTTTGGCAGGCCCCCATAGGTGACTCACAATGGAGGCCCTTGGGATTCTGGAGCAAGGTCTTGATGTCACTACAGACAATTATTCTACCTTTGAGAGACAGCTCTTGGCCTGCTATTGGGCCTTAATACAAACTGAATGCTTGACAATGGGCCATCAAGTTACTACACGACCTGAGCTGCCCCTTATGAGCTGGGTGTTATGTGACCCACCAGGCCATAAAGTTGGATGTGAACAGTAGCAGTCCATCACCATGTGGAAGTGGCATATATGTGATCAGGCTTGAGCAAGCCATGAAGGTACAAGTAAGTTATATGAGGAAGTTGCCCAAATGCCTATGGTTGCTACTCCTGTTACAGTGCTTTCTGTCTCCAAGCATGCACCTATGGCATCATGGGGTGTGCCCTATGATCAACTAAAGAGAAGAAGACTAGGGCATGGTTGACAGATGGTTCAGCATGTTATGCACACAACTCCCAGAAGTGGACAGCTGCAGCATTACAGCTCCTTTCTGGGACAACTCTGAAAGTGAAGGGAATTCTTCACAATGGGCAAAACTTCAGGCAGTACACATGGTTGTGCATTTTGCTTGGAAGGAAAAATGGCCAGATGTGTGGTTATACACTGATTCATGGACTGTGGCCAATGGTTTGGCTGGATGGTCTGGGACTTGGAAGGAGCACAATTGGAAAATTGATGAGAAGAACATTTGGGGAAGGTATATGTGAACAGAGCTCTCTGAATGGGCAAAGGATATAAAGATATTTGTGTTCCATGTTAATATTTATAAGAAGGGGTTTCATCAGAGGATGACTTTAGTAATCAAGTAGATAAGCTGACCCATCCTGTGGATAGTGGTCAACCTCTTTCCTCAGCCATCCCTGTCATTGCCCAATGGGCCCATGAACAAAGTGGCCATGGAGGCAGGGATGCAGGTTATACATGGGCCCAACAACATGGACTTCCACTAAGGCTGACCTGACTATGGCTGCTGCTGAGTGCCAAATCTTCCAGCAGCAGACACTGACTCTGAGCCCCTGATATAGCAGTATTCTTTGGGGTCACCAGCCAGCAACTTGGTGGCAAATGACTACATTGGACCTCTTCCATCATGGAAAGGGCAATGTTTTGTCCTTACTAGAATAGACACTTATTCTGGGTATGCATTTTCTTTTCCAGCACGTAGTGCTTCTGCCAAAACTACCATCTGTGGGCTTATAGAATGCCTTATCCACCATCATAATATTCCACACAGCATTGCTTCTGACCAAGAACTCACTTCACAAGCAAGGAAGTATGGCAGTGGCCTCATGACCAGGGAATTCACTGGTGCCTCACCACCCTGAAGCAGCTGGCTGGATAGAATAGTGGAATGACTTTTTAAAGAAACAGCAACTGTGCCAACTAGGTGGCAATAGCTTGGAGGGCTGGGGGAGTGTCCTCCAGCAGGCTGTATCAGCATCCTATATATGGTGCTATTTCTCCTATAGCCTGGATTCATGGGTCCAGGAATCAAGGGGTGGAAATGGAAATGGCCCAGCTTACCATCACCCCAAGTGACCCATTACCTAAATTTTTGCTTCCTGTTCCTGCAACCTTATTCTCTGCTGGCCTAGAGGACTTGGTTCCAGAGGGGGCAATGCTTTTGCCAGGAGGCACAAATAACATTCCATTGAACTGGAAGTTAAGACTTACCCCTTGCCACTTTGGGCTCCTGATGCCCTTGAGTGAACAGACTGAGAAAGGAGTTACAGTGGTAGCAGGGGTGATTGATCCAGACTACCAGGAGGAAATTGGACTGCTCCTCCACATTAGAGGTAAGGAAAAGTATGTCTAGAGTGCAGGAGATACTTTAGGGTGTCTCTTGGTGTTACCATGCCTTGTTATCAAAGTCAATGGACAATTGCAACAACCCAATCAGGAATGAAGGTATGGGTCACCCCTCCAGGTAAAGAACCAAGACCTGCTGAGGTTCTTGCTGAAGGTGGAGGAAATACAGAATGGGTAGTAGAAGAAGGAAGTTATGAAGGCCAGCTAAGGCCATGTGACAAGTTACAAAAACATGGACTGTAGTTGCCATGAGTGTTTCTGTCTTACCTTGTTAATAGTTTGTACATATCTATACCAGTATTAAGATGCTTCTGTTCTTCCATTATTTCTCTATTAGGTAGTTAATACTGATTAAGATCATCTCACTAGTTAACTGCTGTTAAGTTTATATTTGACTTACTGTATTAGAGACTAAGCATTCCTCAAGGAACCTTGCTTTGTGTTGGGGGGGAAGATTGTGCATTTCTGGGTGTACAAAGGATAGTTATATCATGTTAGGTGGAATTACGACCTTATTACTGTTTTCATTTGGAAATTAAGTATGATGTAAGGAAATATGCTTTGGTGTCAAGTTGACAAGGGGTGGAATTGTGATGGTTAAATTTGTGTCAATTTCCTCTGTTTAGGAATCCACAGGCATTCCTCATAAGAGGGTCTCTGAAGTTGCTTCCAGGAAGGATTAACTAAAAGAGGAATCCTTCTCCCAGGGTAAGCCCTTCCCTCAGAGTGGGCACCCCTCATGGAGGGGAGGCTTTATCTAAAGAAGCTCTGGGAAGAAAAGTATCCCCCCTTCTACCTGGCTGCTTGCTGTTTTCTGCTTTTCAGCATGAACTGAAGAGCAGTGGCTCTCCAGGACATCCACAGTGCCAGATTGGGACTGCTGAGGCATTCAGCCTCGTGGACTAAGCAGCTACCAGTTTCCTTGACTTTCAGGCTTGCAATCTGCTATTGTTGGACTGTCGTAAACTAATCCAATAAATTCTCTCTCTCTCTCTCTCTTTTTTTTTTTTTTTTTTTTTTTTTTTGGTTTTTCGAGGTAGGGTCTCACTCTAGCACAGGCTGACCTGGAATTCACTATGGGGTCTCAGGGTGGCCTCAAACTCATGGCAATCCTCCTACCTCTGCCTCCCAGTGCTGGGATTAAAGGTATGTGCCACCACGCCCGGCAATTCTCTTTTAATATAATTCATTCTATCAGTTCTTTTCCTCTAGAGAACCCTGAATAATACAGCCACCATACCCGACTTTTAATATTTTTGTTCTATAAGAATATTCACCAGTGACCTCAGCAGAGGAGATAGTTTAAAAATATTTTAATCTATTTATTTGAAAGAGAGAGCTATATACATATACACATGCAGAGAAAGCAAGAGAGAGAGAGAGAGAGAGTATGTGTCTGCATGGGCATGCTAGGGCTCCCTGCCATTATAAATGAACTACACACTCATGCACCACTTTGTGCATCTGGCTTCATGTGGGTAGTGGGGAATCAAACCCAGGCTGTCAGACTTTGCAAGCAAGTGCTTTTAACTCTCCAGTCCCCAGAGATGTTTTATAAGCAAGCAAGAGGACTGGCAATCCAGTTTGTAGATATCCATCTTTCCCAGCTACCTTTATCATTGTCCAACAGGTCCACGAACAAAGTGTCAGGGATAAAGGGTACACATGGGCTTAGCAATATAAACTTCTGCTTACCAAAGATTATGTCTGGCTTGTGTGTGTATGTGTGTGTGTGTTTTCTTCCCTCTCCTATTCTCTAACTTATACTATAAGACGTGTTGGCTTTATATGATGATATTTAAGTATTGATAACTTTACATAATGGTACTTAACATAAACATAGTAGTAACGAATGTCACCCTGGACCTTACAATGGGAAGCAGGTTAATGAATTTTCATTTGTATTCATGAGAATTGTATTATGCTAACTGAGAGTTTGCATCTTTATTGTAGATCAATTATAGTTTAATGGGATGTGTCAACTTGGCTGGGACACAGTGTCCAAACATTGGGTCAAGCATTAGTCTGGATTATTTCTGAGTGTGTTTTTGATTAGTTTGACTTTAATTGGAAGGCTTTGAGTAAGTAAGGCAGATTATTCTCCAAAATGTGGGTGTGCCTTGCCCAATCAGTTGAATCTTATTTTAAATATAGACTGAAAGTTTATGTTTCACCAAAATTACATTGAAACTATAATATCCATGTGATGGTATTGGGAAGTTGGCTTATGGGAAGTGATTACATCCAGATCATGGAGGTGGCTTTCCCAGTGCCTTCATAGAAAGGGGGAGATACAGAATTTCTTGTCCTTCTGTGTATTACAGAGCAAGAAAGCAGCTGTCTGCAAGGCAGAAAGAGGGTGCTTTCCAGAAGCTTGCCAGGTTAGCATCCAGATATCCCAGATTTCAGAACTATGAGAAATAATGTCCATTGTTCAAGCTACCCAGGCTGTGATATTGTATTATAGAAGCTTGAGCTGACTAAGATACTTGAGTAAGTAAGAGACTGACCTTCTACAAATGAGAAAGAATTCTACCAGCCTTTGAGCTTGAACTACAACATCAGGTTTAGCTTGGGTCTCTACCTGCATTTTGTCCCCTCTCTCTTTTTTAAAAAAAAATTATTTATTTACTTATTTATTTGACAGAGAAAGAAGGAGAGTGAGAGAATAGGTGTGTCTGGGCCACCAGTTACTGCAAATGAGCTCCAGATGCATGTGCCTCCTTCTGCCTCTGGCTAACGTGGGTCCTGGGGAATCGGACCTGGGTCCTTTGGCTTTTCAGGCAAATGCCTTAACCACTAAGCAATCCCTGCAGCCTCTCACTCTTTCTTTATTGGTTATGGTTCCCTGGAGAGCTGTGGTTAATATCATCATCATTTGGTGGCTCCTTAAAAGGCTTGTTGTAAAACCTGGACATGCTATTTACCCAACAGAAGTAAAGTATATGTTCATACAAAGTCTTGTCCATGCATTTTTCTTGTACCTTTATTTCTAAGTTTCAAACTGGAAATACTGCCGAATCATTCATTAATAAGTAAGTTGTGGAATATGTGCACAATGTGTGGTGCCCAGAAATCCAGAAGGAGATGCACCAAATGGATAATATGATGAATCACATATATGTGCTGAGTGAAAGAAGCTTCTAGGATCCAGAGCATATGGATTAGGAGCTTCTCTGGGTGGTGCACTGACTGGAAAGCAGCAAGGAAACAAAGAAAAGATGTGATTGCAAAAAGAAGTGAGGGAGAAGCTGCAGCACAGCATCTTCTATTTCATGTTGTTTAACCTGGTGCTAAGCCTGAAGTAGTCAAAGGTCACTGTAGGGATTTCCCTTATTTGTGTGCCAGCAGCCACTTCTTATCACCTTTTCCTTTGCAGCCCATGGGCCTGGCAGCTTCTTGCCCCCTCCATTAACTCCCCAGCTTGTACAACCTGGAGTGGCTAATGTTTAAGCCAAGGGGTTCCCCTGAGTGTGTTGGGTACGGAGGAGGCATGTGGAACACTGGCATCTGTTACTAAATGACCCATCTCAGTACTTTCTGACTGTGTTCAGTATCGAATAATGCAGGAGGGAGGAGGCTGTTGGGAGTACCGACCAGACCTGAACTTTGGAGTATTCAATCCTGCAAGTAGTACAGAACTTCATGGCAGGCATGATGCCACAGTTGGAGAGGTCTGCTAACCTCTCCCTCAGTGTTAGCCCACTCATTTTTCTCAGAAACTGCACAGTAGGGATATAGCCATGGAGTTTGAGCTACCCACTAGCCTCTGGCTTAGGGCTATCACTCTCCAAGTTTATTCTGCACCAACCATGGAGTCCTTCACCACCAGAGCCTCCTGCTCCCTGAGACTCTTAGTAAGCCTATGTTCAATCCCTGCCAATCTCATACAACTATCTCCTGCCCAGTAGCTATGACAGTTTAACTACACAGGTCCCCAGAGTATGTCATTCCTTAAATAATTGGTTCCATCTCAAGATGGTGCCCAGCCCTCTGAGATATGGGCAGTGAAAAAAGGGGCCTCCTCACCACTGCTGACCCTTCAGACCCAGGGAACTGCCTCAATGAAACTTGTGAGGATTGTGGGCTTTTATATGAACAGGACTGCCAGTTTCTTTTCACTGTGGTTTCCTGACTTACCTTGTAGATGAATCTTCCCCTTTCTTCTGCTTAGTTTTTCTAAGTTTGTCCACTTTGCTTATTTCTTGTAAAGAAACAACTCATCTCATTCTTTTGTTCTCCATTTCATTAATCTATGCTATGATCTTTATTATTTCCTTGTACTGCTTTTATGTTCGTCTTGTTCTTTTTTGTTGTTTTTTCAGAGCTTAGTATCTTTCCCCCTATCTTTACTTTTTTTTTAATCATTTTTATTTTATTTCTCTCTTTCTTTTTTTTTTTTTTTTTTTTTACTAGTTTCGTACTCAGTGAATACAGTCAAGTTGTTACCATTGTTAGCCTCCTCCCTGTCCTCCCCCATCCACAGTGACCCCTCTTGTTGGGGTATATGGGTCGTGCATTGTGGGGTTAGGCATCAGTTATGGGTAGGAGGAAAGGTCTCTACGTATCCATGACCCAGCGAGTGCCTCTAACATTCTTTCCACCCCCTCTTCCACAAATTTCCCTTAGCCATGTTGGGTTCATTTTAGGTCTGCTTCAGTGAGGAAGTCTTGGGAGCCTCTGTGTCTCTGTACATCTGGTTTGGTAGGAGTTGATTGTTCTCTGTGTCTATCTCCTTCACCCCTTGTGGGGTTACAAGGTTCATAAAGAAAACAGCACTCTTGCTTGTTTCCTCAATTATTCTTAGTTTCAGCTGGGGCCCTTTTGAGGTGTGATGGGGTAGTTCTCTCCTTAGGATCTGCGTGTATCTGAAAAAGAGAAGCAGATTCTCTGATGGAGAGTAAAGTTAGCACAAGATAAATGGGATAACTATTATTTCTTAGAGAGAGTTTAATAGCTGTAGGCCCTCTTCTAGCCCACGATTGGTGGAAGCTTGATAATGGAGAGCAGCCTCATTTATGGATATGGTTCTGACTTGTTTCCCAGCTCCAGCTATGGGTTCCATTCCACTGAACAGATCAGTTCTTGTTCTTACTTACCTAAGACCTTTAAGTACATTAATATCATTTGAGAGAGCCCTGATTTTTCAGACTAAGTTCATGATCTCAGCCAAAAGACTGAGGAGTGATGATTTTTTCAACATCAGCATTTATGTCTATAAACTTTACTCCTAGAACCACTTTTGCTGTATTGCAGAGATTTTGATAAGGTGTATTTTCATTTTCATTTGAGTCTCGATACTTTTAAGTTTCCAGCATAATTTCTTAAATTATCTACTACTCATTCAAGACTATATTGTTCAATTTGTATGCATTTATATATTCTGTCACTGCTCTTACAGAGTGTATTATTTTTGGGACTTTGGGAGCCTCCCTTACTAACCACTCACTGGAAAATATCCCACCCATGTTTCTAGGGTTTTCTTGTAAGAATCTATAGTTTTATAGAGTGACATTGTCCACTTCTACAGGGAGTTTTAAAAATCCTAGGATTAGGAGCTGCTGAGATGTCTTAATGTCTAAAGGTACTAGGTTCCAAGCCTGCCAGCCTGAGTTCAATTCCACAGCACCTATGCAAAATCAGATTCCATATGACACCTATAATCCCACTGTACCTAGAGTGATGGGAGGTGGAGCTAAGAGAATCTAGAAACTCACAGGCCAGTTAGATTGGCAGAGAGGAAGCAGCAGAAAGAAAAGAAAAGAAAAGAAAAGAAAAGAAAAGAAAAGAAAAGGCCAATAAGGAAGAACCTATATCAAAAAATAGTGGAAGGATAGGACAAACACCCCAAGGTTGTCCTCAGACCTGTATGTACATGCTGTGGCATGTGTATACACACACACACACACACACACACACACAAAACATATGATGCTGAATAAACCAGATATCCATATGTAGATGAATGAAACTATGTTCCTATTTCTAACTCTGTTCAAAACTCAATTTAAAATGGATTTAGACCTTAATGTAAGAAACAATGTAAGAAACTTAATGTAAGAGGAGCACATAGGCAAAACACTTCAAGATATAGATAGGCTTAGCAAGGATGTTCTGAAGAGACTTACACTAGCACAGACAATAAGTATAAGAGTTGGCAAATGGAATTTCATGAGATTTAAAGCTTCTGCACAGCAAAGAAATAAAGAGAGAAGCTTACAGGATGAGAGAATATATTCACCCATTATATATTTGACAGGGGTTAATTCTAGAATCTATAAATTTAAAAAATTTGAACACCAAATCTGTGGGTTTGAATGTAAAATGATCTGCAGAGCCTCATGTGTTTGAAAACTTGGTCCCCAGCAAAGTGTTTCTGTTTGGGAAGGCTATGAGTCCTTTAAAAGGTGGAACAGGGCTGGAGGAAGTATGTCACTGAGGGCGGGCCTTGAAGTTATAGCCAGGCCCTGCAAGCTCTTTTCACTTTCTACTTTCTTCCAGCTGATGTGATGATGTGACAGCAACTTCCTGCTCTTGCCATGCTTTCCCCACTGTGGTGGACTCTACCCTCTGGAATTTTAAGCTGAAATAAACTCCTTCTTTTTGTAAACTGCTTCTGGTCAGATATTTTGTCCCAACAATGAGAAAGTCACTGATACAAAATCTCTATTCAGTCAACCAATAAATGTGCAAATGAATTGAACATACAGTTCTCAAAAGAAGAAATCCAGGGCTTGGAGAGATAACTTAGTGATTAAGGCACTTACCTGCAAAGGCAGAGGACCCAGGTTCAATTCCCCAGTACCCAAGTTAAGCCAGAAGCACAAGGGTGATGCATGCATATGAAGTTTGTTTGCAGTGGCTAGAAGCCCTAGAGAGTCCGTTCTCTCTAATAACTAACTAACTAACTAACTAACTAACTAACTAAATAAATAAATAAATAAATAAAATGTTAAGGCTGGAGAGATTTCTCAGTGGTTAAGGCATTTGCCTGCAAGGTCTATCAACCCAAGTTTGATTCCCCAGTACTCACGTAGGGCCAGATGCAAAGGGTGGCACTTTCATCTGGAGTCTGTTTGCAGCAGCTAGAGGTCCTGGCATATCCATTCTCTCTGTCTGTCTTCTATCTCTCTCTATTTACAAATGAATGAATAAAAATAAAATAAATGTTACTAAAGGAAGAAATACAAATGGCAAATAAATATAAGAAGAGATGGTTGACATCCTAAAACAGTAAGGAAATGCTAATTAAAACAACATTGAGGTTCCATCTCACTCCAGTTAGAGAAAATATATGACAGCAAATTCTGGGTAGGATGTAGGGAAAAAGGAACCTTTCTATATTAGTGGTATAATATAAACTGGTGCAGTTGCTATGGAAATTAGTATGGAATTTCCTCAAAAAATTAAAAGTAAAATTACCATATAATACAGGTATGTCATCCTGGGTTTATGCTGAAGGGATCTAGTTCATCATACCACAGAGATACTTGTGCATCCATATCCATGCTTATTGTAGTACTGTTCACAATAGCCAAGCTGCACCACAGGTTAGATGCTCATCAGCAGATTAATAGATAAAGAGAAATGAACCTTTTCATTTGCAAGAAAATAGATGCAGCTGAACACCATGTTAAAGGCAATAAGCCAGACTCAGAGAAAGATCACACATTTTATCTCATATGCAAAATTTATATTTAAATAAGAAACACATACATACATATATTATATTATCTATCTATCTTACATTTTATTTCATATGCAGTATCTAGATTTAGCCATCTTGCATACACACATACATAGGAAATATTAAAGCAGAAGGGGACTACTTGGGTGCTTGGATGGAGAAAGGGATCCAGTAATAATGGGAAGGAAGGGCAAGACAGGTTGGAGGGGCAAATATAATTAAAGTCCATGTATATTGTTTACAACATATATATGCACAAAATATCATAATGACATTATAATAACTCGTTAAGTGTGCTAACTTAAAAATGAAAACCTCTTTAAAACTCCAAATAGTTGAAAAAAAGCCACAGTAAAGTAAATGCTCAGTATTTTTTTTAAAGTCACTAAAAAGCATGTAAAACATTTCTACTGTATAAATTGCAAACTTATCTGTAGGGTTGGAAAACAGATTGATAGCTTCCTAGGGATGTGACTGGGCACAGAGGTTATAAAAGAGAATGAAGAAATGTTTGGAAGTGATAGTGATGTTCATTATGTTGATTATGGCAATAATTTAAATGTGTCAAAATACATCAAGTTACATTTTTGAAATACAGAATTGGGGATTTAACTCAGTGATGAAATGCTTTGCTATCTCAAGACTGTGAATCTTCAACACCAAACCAACCAACCAATACAGATCATTGAAATAAAGCTATAAATACCACACATAACTGGGACAAGAAAGTCAGACCTTATTTCATGGTTCTCACTGTTTAGTGGGATGACTTGCTAATAATGTTCACTTATCAAATACTTCTTATGGTCAGGCAGCACCCTGAACATAGTACAGCCCATTTATTTAAACACATGGGCATAGATTACTACTTTCCTTGTTCTGAGAAAGAAGGTGAAAATAGAGTTTAGGTAAGTTGTCTGAACCCTTCTGATCTCCAGTCTCTAACCAGAGATTTTGACTTTTTTTTCGAGGTAGGGTCTCACTCTAGCCCAAGCTGACCTGGAATTCACTATGTAGTCTCAGGGTGGCCTTGAACTCACAGCAATCCACCTACCTCTGCCTCCTGAGTGCTGGGATTAAAGGCGTGCCCCACCACGCCTGGCTCTAACCAGAGATTTAAGTCTCTGCCCATATTCCATCTCTGACAGGCTCAGTGTAGGAAGAAAGGGAAGCATGAGCAGCAGCAGGAGATAGTGAGGCTGGGATGCAGAGGCTTGTGTTCCATCCTCATAAGCAAGCTGTCACCTTGCACAGCCATGTGTCTGTCAAGGGTTGCCATCCACCAGATAATATGAGAATCAATAAAGCTGATCAAGATAAGAGAAAGCATAAGAAGATGGGGATGTAAAAGAGAAGGAAGAAACAGAACAGTTCCTCCTATCCTGAGCTTTAAATGATGACTTGCACAGAAGAAAGCACAGTCCTGGCTGGGCCAGGGTAGAGTAGGCTGACAAAGCTATCTCAAGGCTCAAGGTCCTGATGGACGAGTCTGCTGGGAAAGGCTTGGACAGCTGGGTTTTGTCCTTTTATGTCTTCTATTTAGCAATTAATCCTTCCTAGTTTTTATGTCTGAGGGACAGTTGGGAAAATTGTAATTACACACTAAGTCAGTATGTAATTCTCATACTGGAGGTGATGGGCAGAGTGGGGGACATAGGAGGAAGCCAGTTCATGTGCCTTTGAACTTCTTTGGAAATACTGAATGATACCTTGGTAAGAAAACTTTGGATTCTATGACTATAACACATTTTCTACTTAGATTACCAATACTTAGCCACAATGGGTAATTCCAGAGATCTGGAGAGAAATTTAGTCATGTAGAGCCAAACAAAAGTATATTAGTCATAACATTTTATGACTTTTAGAGATTATAAATTGGTTTATGTATTAAAGGGTGATACTACAGTCCCCAGAAGTAATTCTTTTGTACTTTTATAATTTTTTGGAAATTTTTATGATTTTTTTCTAAAAAGACCAAGAAATGCAATCTATCATTGACTTAAGACAGAATTCTATGGCCTAAATGATTGTGTCCCCTTTAGATTCATAACTAAGGTCTTAACTTCCAGTGAGATGGTATTTGGATATGGGGCCTTTGGGAGACTATTGGACCATGAAGCTGGGTTCCTCACAGTGCTATTAGTGCCCTTATCAAGAAGATAAAGCAGGGCTGGAGAGATGGTTTAGCAGTTAAGCCACTTGCCTGTGAAGCCTAAGGACTTATGTATGACTTTCCAGGTCCCATGTAAGGCAGATGCACAAGGAGTGCAAGGTTGCATATGCTCACAAAGTGGTACATGTGTTTGGAATTCAACTGAAGTGGCTGAAGGTCCTGGTGCACCAATTCTGTCTCTTTTTCTTTCCCGCTCTCCTGTTCTCTCACATATAAAAGGACAGTCTGTCGGGCTTGCCTCACCAAGGGAAAAAAATAGAAGAGAAAGCAGATGGCTTGCTTACTCTGTCCATCATGTAAGCAAGTTACAAAAGGGATGAGGTAACAAAATCAGGGTTAGCTGCCTTACTAACTAACATAATGTGACCTTAATTGACACTTTATTTTCTGCATTTTATTGCCCTCCACTGAAAACCAAGGGGTTCAGTGTAAATGCCTTGCATTCCTAGGTGATCTACCAGACTTAATTTTATTGCTGATTGGGTTCTGATGAGCTCTATCATTACCCAGCTTAAATGGGTAACAAGGAAATTGAAAAATTGTCAATCTCTGTTTCCTGAAATTTCTCTCTCTGAAGATTTTATGTTATATTTGACTTAAACAACAGATTTTCCTGAACTTGGGTCTGACTAGAAAATGTTTACTTCTTCAGTACCTTAGGACACAATTCAGCACCAGACCTTGAGTTTTCAGTTGGTAAAGAACTGAAATACCAGGACCAGTTCAGCAACATCTGTTATCTGTTCTGTGATTTGGGGGTGTCTGTGGTGAGCTGGTGCCAGCAAAAGAAGTTGAGTCCTTGGTTGTCCTCATAGATAGGTGAGCAAGACCAACAAGGTAGTACAAACTCATTGTTGAGCGTGTGTGTGTGTTTGCACGCAGCTGATGTGAAAAGCAATAGATATCAAGGTTCTGACTGTCTGGGTGGGTGCAGGAAGGAGCGGGTGTTTTGTGGAATTTCACAGTCCCCTTGGCAGGCATAACAGAATCATTAGACTGACCTCATCCATTCTGATGTTATTTCTCTCAGCATGCAATAATAACCTCAGCTTTCCCTGGCTAGTGGTTTCTGAAACTGGGAACAAATTCCCTCACTTAGAGTGAAGGTGTCCAACTGGAAGTAGGAAGAAAAGACTTTAGCCCATAAATGCATTTTGTCATCAGGGAGGGGCCAAAATATAGGAGAGTCCCTTGGATAAAATCCCTTTGGATAGCAACAGGAACCAGAGGAGCTGTTAGTCAATCAGACATTTTCATAACCAACACTTATCAAGCACCTGTTGTATACCACAGCTAGATATTACAGACAATAGCCATGGTATTTATTTTCAAGGTATTCTCTATCAGCAATGTATGAGTACATAACTATGAGAGTTAGTCATATGGCATTATATGTATACAAGCACCCTGACCCATAAAACACAATCTCATATGGTACAAGTATGTGCTATTATATGTTAAGTTTAATTAATTGATTGATTGAAGGATGGGATCAAGTTAGGTGTTGAAAATTTAGAGGACAATCTTTACTGAGGAAATGACATTTAATTTTGGTCTAGAAAGGAGAGATTTTTTTTAAATTAAGAGCTTTGTTATATGAACATATTGCCTTAATAGTTATACTCCTATTGGGTTGTACTTGTGTTTTCTCTCTCCCAACCCCATTCCACTGAGGACCTTTCACAGTGGGGTTATCAGTATTCACTGCAAGGTCATGAATGTACCAGTTAAGGGGTGTGTGTGTGTAGGATAATGCCTCAGAGTAGACCTTACTACCCTGTGGCTCTTATATCCTTTCTATCTCTTTTTCTGAAAAATTTAAAAACATTTTAAAAGTCAATGTGGGGCTAAGGAAATGGCTCAGCAGTTCAAGCCATTTGCTTGCAAAGTCTGCTGACCTGAATTTGATTCCCTAGTGCCAACACAAAGCCAGATATACATGTATGTATGTGTACACACACACACACACACACACACACACACAAATTAACTTCCTTTCACATTAACTATATATAAATGCATTTTGTCATCAGGGAGGGGCCAAAATGTAGGAGAGTCCTTTGGATAAAATCCCTTTGGACAGCAACAGGAACCAGAGGAGCTGTTAGTCAATCAGATATTTTCAGGGCTAGTAAATATTCATTAAGTATCTCCTATGCTAGATGGTAGAAGTGCTTAAGCTACAGTATTCAGCTTATAGGGTTGGTATTTCCATCCTGTAAGTTTCCTTCCAGTCAAAGGAGGCAGATGCTAAAAGGTAAAAACCTGACTAATGACCTAAATACAATTCTTGAGGTGTCTCCAAGAAGTAAGACCTGCCATGACAACAGGTACCAGAGGCCAGACCTGGTCTAGATAGGGTCAGGATAAGTTTCAGCTGAATCCCCCAGAATAAGATGGAATTAAAAGAAAACATTCTCCAGACAACACTTAAGACAAATAAATGAGTGTACTCAAAGGTCCTGCATCAGCTTAAAGGAGCAATATTTTACCTTTTACTCATTAGATCGTGTTTCCAAGGGACCTGCCACTCATTATCCTATGCCTTCTGCTTCAAGGATTAAGCCAAATCACTAACTAGGTAATTTGGGTGTGTATATGTAAACAGAGTAACCATAAGCTGCTGTAAGCAGATCAGCCTTGAAGCAACTCATTGTTTTGATATCTTACTGATAGATATCCAAGAAAAGATTGCTCCGAACACCTAGATTGGAGTTTGCATTTGTCTTGAATGATCATTTTCAGGTCCTGATTGACATGGGTTGCTTTTCTGTGATTTAGTTTGACTCAGCAGGGTACAGCAGCTTCAGGAATGTGTGGGCTAACAAAGTTTGCTTTGGCTAGTGATGTCACTAGTGCTTCTGTGTTGTGCTCCAACATTTCTGCCCTTCACTTGCAGCTGAATGTCAAGTTGCTATCCTCTCAGGGCTCCCACTGTTGACCCTGGATCCTCAAAAGACCTCCAGAAACACTTGCTGGTCAGGAGGAGTGTATTGGCCTCACTTCTGTAAGCCAGAAGACTATTGTCAGCCTCAGCAGTATAACCAAAGGTGAAGTCATGGTGCTTAGCAGGGAAGTACCTGATTGAACAGTAACCACCTTCCCTTTCTTTAATAAACTCATACTTTTGTTGCTGTTCTGAGGAACTCAGGGCCTTGTACATCCTTTGACATGCAAGCACTGAACCATAGTCCTGGTTTGGGACTTCATTGTGATGAGCCAGGGTCTATGATAACATAGTTTTGCTTGCTGAGCTCAGTGATGAGAGATCTGAAGTCTTGAAGTAAGTTTTAATGAGTAAAAAAATTAATCTTAATAAGTAAGCTATTTACTATTTTACAGGTGTCTTGCTTTGTTTTTAGATAAAGTCTTTCTATGTAGCCCTAGGCTGGCCTTGAACTTGCCATGTAGCAAAGGCTAGCTTAGAACTTCTGATTTTTCTGCCTGTACCTCCTGAGTGCTGGTATAGTTTCACAGTCTTATTCACCAGGAACAAATACTACCTGGTGCAAATTGCTAAGTCATTCATGGCTAGACACAGTATTGTTCATCAGTAGAACAAGAAAATATATTTGGGCCTGGAATTGTTTAGCACAGGTGCAAGAAAGTAGGTTGCTTTCAATTTTCACAGTTACTTAGCTAAGGAAAACACACAAATCGCCATGTTAATGATAATAAAATGAAAACTGAACAAAAATGAATGCAGAGTAATTACAACACTGATTTCCTCTGAATGCTTAAGGAAGGTCAGTCTTTTAAGATTCTTGCTGAGTCTCCTTAGGCCTTCATCCAGGAGTTTCACTGAATGCATATTGGAGTTATGCAGGGCTGTGGACACACGTCCTTTGCACATGTATATGTGTACCCCTGTAGATCCATGTGGATCTCCTCTGGAAGTTCAGTGTGGTCTCGAGATGTCACTACCACATCAGTGAGAACACCGAGGATCATCAGTGAGGGCTGAGGCAGGCCTGGGCTGCTGGGAAAAGGGAGACAAGAGTGGTCAGAAGACTGAGGTCTGGGCTGGTATATCTGAAAGTCTCTCTCCCTCTTTCATGGTCTCCTTTCTGCCTCTCCTTTATGTCTAGGAACCTGTGGTGTTTTTTGATGTTGTCACCTTAGACATGAGATGGTTTCCCTCCATGGGTCATGGGAATGAGTCTTTCAAGGTCCAGAACAGTTGTCCTTCATAGATGGGTTATAACTATGAAATCTTTTATTACAAATTCTGTAGATTAGTGCATTGAACACCACTGAACACACTGGCACAGTCATTTACTTGTTAATATATTAATATGTTTTAAGTAACCAACTATGTGTGAGGCACTGGCATATAGCAGCATTCAAGTTATCCCTACTTCATGAATCTTACTGTCTCAAAGGTTACAGACAAGTCTGTAGCTGTGGTGAGAGGGATTGTTAAAATAAGCACAGATGTCAGGAACTCCCTAGAATAGCAATTGCCACAGGTTTAGGGGCCACTTTGAATTGGGATGGATGTTAAGAGTAGGTAATCTGAAGGGTGAGCAGGTGCGAGTACGGTAAAGCGGTAAGAACAGACAGCATGGGAAAAGACTCTGAGGTCTGAAACTAGCCTGGTGTGAGGGCCTGACCAGAGCACAGCTTTGGGTGTTGTTCCTCTCCTTCACCTTGTCTTCAGACAGTGTCTCTCATTGTTTCCTGCTCTGTTTGCCAGGGTGCCTGGTCTTTGAGTTTCCAGTGAGCTGTCCTTTCCCTGCCTCCCTTCTCACTGTGGGTGTGCTGGGACTGCAGATGCTTGCAACACCATCCTGCTTCTGGGTGGGTTCTGGGTTCTACACTCATGGCTTTGTTCACTGAGCTGTCTCTGCAGCTCAAAACATTATATTTTTAAGGTGGCATTTCCTTTTGTTGATGATTCACAAACAAGCTTTTTATTAATAAGTAGGCATTCCACAGAATCCTATTTTCTTCTTGAACTTGGGTTTCTATTAGACTATTCAGGCATAATTTTAATTCTAATTCTTTTCTTTGGTTTGAAAGTCTTTTAATGATCAAGTTTTTATTTATCTTTATAGCAAAAACAAGTAAATTTAAGTTTTCTTTCAAAGTTTTCTAATGCTATGAGATCACTGTTTAGAAAACTTCTTAATTGTTACAGTTGGTAGAACCAGCATTTAATTGATTAAAGCTACATAAATATACTAAACTGTTAATGGGTATTCGTTATTTAATGGGATTGGTGTATTGTTGCTGTGTTTAAAAAATATTTGGATAATACATGTATGATTAAATTTATTTGTTAATGGAATAAAGCAGGGTTTGGTACAAATTTTATTTTATTTTCATTTTTTATAAATTGCTTGTTCAAATAAATGGATAGTAATGGAAGGAAGTTTGACTATAAATGCCTCTCAACTCTAAACATTATCTGAATTGTTTGCAAAAATAGCAGTAATCTATAATTAAAGTGTGTTGCCATAATTTTGATGAGGGTGATATATTTTGTCAGCTGACTTTGGAATTTGTTTTGCATTTTTAAAACATATCTATATGGTATACTTCAGTCTTTCCAGAAATTGTCTTCATACATTTTATTTCTAACATTTTTTTTTTTTGAGGTAGGCTTTCACTCTAGCTCAGGCTGACTTGGATTTCACTAGTTTCAGGGTGGCTTCAAACTCACAGTGATCCTCCTACCTCTGCCTCCTGAGTGCTTGGGTTAAAAGTGTGTGCCACCATGCCCAGCTATTTCTACATGACTTGTAATATTAATTTTGCTTAGAACATTACTTTTTTTCCACTTACTTTCTTTCTTTTTTGGGGGGGGTTCAGGCTAGGGTCTTGCTCTAGCACAGACTGACATGGAATTCACTAAGTAGTCTCAGGGTGGCCTCAACTCAAACTCAAACTCAAGGCAATTCTCCTACCTCTGCCTCCCACATGCTGGGTGTGCACCATCAAGCCCAGCCTTTTTTTTTTTTTTTTTTTTTTTTTTTTGGAGTAGGGTCTTGCTCTAGGCCAGTCTGACCTGGAATTCACTATGTAGTCTCAGGGTGACTTGTAACTCACAGCAATTCTCCTACTTCTGTCTACTGAGTGCTATACATTTTATTGGTAGCTATATATAAACACATTACAAATTCCTATTGGGTTATCCTTTTTTGTCCCCTCTCCCTCCATTCCATTCCCCTGGGTCCCATTTTCAGTCAGGTATTGGTAATTACTGTAGGGTCATGGTTGCACCAGTCAGGTCCTATGGGGAGCTTCACAGTATACCCTCCTCAACCCTGTATTCTTTCTGCCTCATCTTCCATAATATTCTCTGAGCCTTGGAAGTTATGTTAAAGTTTACTTCAGTGTTGAGTTCTCAGATGTCTCTTATTTTCTACTTTGATAGGTTCTGAGTCTCCTCAGTTTCTAATGCCATTTCCTTGGAGAAGTTTCTTTGGCTAGCTATGAGAGCAGCATTCATGTTTAATCTGTCATTTTGTCTGCAATGTTTCCTGGGTCCTGGCAGGCATGCTAAGGGTGACTTATCTTGTACTAGGTACTCTGCTTTCTCTTCTTGTCATTTTGATGGGTCTTGTGTCTCCCCAGTATATGCTACCATCTATAAAAGTAGGTTCACTAACCAAGAGTGAGAGCAACATTGACTCAAGAAGATAAATATATATAATTAAGAGACTTTTTGAGGCATTTATCTCTCTATTTAGCCAGAGTATAGTGCAATCTTCCATTTGTGGTCTATGGCCTTCCAAACCATAGGCTCAGTACCAGGCATCCTACTGAGTGGGCCCCATGTCCAATCAATGAGCAGCTGATTACCCCCATAACTTCTGTGCCACTGTGTAGACTGATAGGAACATCTTGCCTGGCTGATTGATTTTGTAGTCTGCAGGATCTTCTGCTTGTCCATGATATCAGTGACTTTATCCCCTAGCAGCTTTGGTAGTGCCTTCCAGCACTATGACAGTTACCTGACTGGGATCTGGCTTCCATCTCAGTTACAACTTGATTTCTCCATGTCCTGTGATGGCAGCCTGGGGTGTATTCAGCAATAGGATTTTGCCATCTACTTCTGGTAAGTAACCAAAGGCTATGCTAATAGCCTATATTGTTTGTGGGGCTTCAGGGGCCTCCCTGACCCAACATTTCAATGTGGAGAGGTAACCCAATTCTGGCACTGGGATTCATCTACAACAGCCTATGGTTTTAGGATGAAGGCATATCCACCCCAGCAGGGAACTTCCACTTGAATGATCTCAACTATTTCTCTTTCCCACTCTATCTTTCAGAGCCATGTCTTTAATTACCTAATGAAGAAGAAAGCTTCTATAGTACTAATGTATACAGTCTTTAAATTTGTGAATCACCCCTCCCCTGCTTTACTCCTGTCCCTGCCTAAACCCTTCCATCTCCTGTACCCTGTCTCCCTATTGGCATGTCCATGACACCCTGCTCTAATCCTCCTTGCTTCTCCTCACTGTAGCTTCCTAACCAGTACTACTGTTTCTTACTGCTCATAAACAAATCAGACCAACTCTTATAAGTTTGTATCTGCATGAGAGCAGGACTGAGAAAGAGAAAGAGAACATGACATTTGTCTTTCTGAGTCTGAGTAACTGCATTTGGTATAATTTTTTCAGGTCTATCTATTTTCCTGTGAATGTCATTTTTTGGTGGGGGGAGGTTAGAGGTAGGATTTCACTTTAGCTCAGGCTGACCTGAAACTCACTATAGTCTCAGGGTGGCCTGTAACTCGTGACAATCCTACCTCTGCCTCCTGATCGCTGGGGTTAAAGGTGTGCACCACCATGTCTGGCAATTTCAATTTTTCTTACTGCTGATTACCACGTTTTCATTATCCTGTTGATGGGCTGATTCCATTTAGTAGCTATTGTGAATAGAGTAGCAACAAACATGGATGAGCAAGGATCTCTAATTTAAAATGTGGAGTCTTTACAGTATATGCCCAAGGGTGGTATGGCTGGGTCAAATGGTAGAATTATTTTAGGACTGCCTTCACTGTGTCACATAGATTTTGGAATGTAGTATTTTTGTTTACATTTAATTCTAGAATTATAAAAAAATTCTTGATTTCTTTAATGACCCATTCATTATGTGAAAGTGCATTGTTCAATCTCCAGGAATTTATGTATTTTCTGTTGTTTCTTTTATTAATATCTAGCTTTATTGCATTGTGGTCAAATATAATATAAGGAGTTAAGTCAATTATCCTAAAGTCGTGGAGACTGACTTTGTATACTAATATATGTTTTATTTTAGAAAAGGTTCCCTGAGCTTCTAGGAAGAATGTGTATTCTGTAAAGTTTGGGTGGAATGCTCTGTAGATATCTCTTAAGTCCATTTGATTTATGGTGTCATTTATTCTATTGCTTGTTTTTCTGCTTAGATAACCTGTATATTAATGGTAGTGGGGTAATAAAGTCACACACTATTATTATCTTCAAATTAATATCTGATTTACTACATATTAGTAGACTTTGCTTTATAAAATTTGGTTCCCTTTGTTTGGAGTATATATGTTTAGAATTGTAACATTGTCTAGTTGAATTATTCCCTTAATGAGTATAAAGTGACCTTCTTTTTATTTTATTTTATTTATCTGTGTGAGAGAGAGAGAGAGAGGAAGAGAGAGAGAGAGAACACCAGGGCCTCAGCCACTATAAACAAACTCCAGATGCATGTGCCCCCTTGTACATCTGGCTTACGTGGGTACTGAGGAATTGAACCTGGTTCCTTTGGCTTTGCAAGCAAGTGCCTTAATTGCTAAGCCATTTCAACAGACTTAAAGGGGCCTTCTTTGTCTATTTTGATTACTTTTTGTTTAAAGTCAATTTTATCAGATTTAATATAGCCGCACCCACTTGCTTCCTACTTCTGTTTGCTTGGAATATCTTTTTCCTTCCTTTACTCGAAGGTGGTGATTGGCTATAATGGTCAGGTGAGTATCTTGAAGATAGCAAATGGATGGATCTTTTTTTCTGATGTAGCCTTAACTTGTATCTTTTTTTTTTTTTATAATTTTTAAATTATTTATTTATTTATTTATTTGAGAGAGACAGACACAGAGAGAAAGACAGATAGAGGGAGAGAGAGAGAATGGGCGCGCCAGGGCTTCCAGCCTCTGCAAACGAACTCCAGACGTGTGCGCCCCCTTGTGCATCTGGCTAAAGTGGGACCTTGGGAACCAAGCCTTGAACCGGGGTCCTTAGGCTTCACAGGCAAGCACTTAACCGCTAAGCCATCTCTCCAGCCCCAACTTGTATCTTTTGATTAGGTAATCAAGTCCATTGTTATTGAGAGTTATAATTGATAGATGTGAGTTAATCCCTGTCATGTTGAAGATTTTGTGAAGTTTGATGTCATTTTGATCTTCATTTGCTTTAGCAACTGTTCTAATTCTGATTATTATTTTCCCTCTTGTATCCTGTTGAGTATGTTTATTCTTCTAATTGGCATAAAATATTCCATTCAGGATTCTCTTAGGACTTGATTAATGCTCATATACTCATATGAGCCAGGTTTTATCATGGAAACTTTCTTCTATTATGTGGTATAATTTTACTGGGTATAGAAGTTTAGGTTTTTAGCCTTTCTGGCTTTTCATGTTTCCATTGAAAAAGTGGATGTAATTCTGATAGGTTTACCTTTGTAAGTGGCAAACTGTTTCTCTCTTGCAACTTTTAGTGGTATTTCTTTGTTTTCTATGTTCAGTATTTTAGTTCTAATGTGATATGGGGAATTTGTTCTCTGGTTCTATCTGGCATTCTCTATGCCTCTTGTTTCTGGATGGGCTCCTTTTGTAAGGTTTAGAAATTGCTCTATAATTTTATTAAATATAATCTCTGTGCCCTTGGCCTGTAGTTAGTCCCCTTCTTATATGATCATGATTCAAATGTTTGGTCTTTTTAGGATGTACCAAATTTATCTCATTTTCTATTCATATTTCTTTTGCCTTATCCTCATGCCCTGATAGTCTGATAGTCTGTCTCCCACATGATCTATTCTTTTGTAGAGGCATTCTTGGGAGCCTTTTAATTGAGACATATCATGTTTGATTTCCATTTTATTTTTCTTCAAGGTCACCATCTCTTTATTGAGTCCCATTTTCATTTCCTGGTTTAATTTTCTTATTGCATTTAGTTGATCATCTGTACTTTCTTGGAATTCATTCAGGTGTTTGATCATGTCTTTTTTGCATTCTTTGAATTCATTTTTCTGTCTATTGAGTTCTTTTTGTTGATTCTTTTTCATTTCATTTAGCTGTTTATTCATGTTTTCATTAAGTTTGTTGAATATGCTTACCATCATTTTGTTTTGGAATTCTTTGTTATTTACTCTAAGTACTTCTCATTGGAGGTTTCACCTATGGGATCAGGCAATCTTGGTGGGGTATCTTACCTTAGCTTCACAAGATATGTGTTTTACATTGGAGTTTGCCCATCTGGAGTAAATCCCTTTGTCCTTCAGTGAATGCAGCAACAGGGAATCCACTGAGATCTGTGTCACATAGCCTAACGTGCCATGCTTTAGGCAGGTGTGCACAGGCTGTCTACAGATGGGTTTGGACAGGGAATATGTGTTAGTCTATGGCATGTTGCTTACTGGGGACCTGAGGGTCTAGACTTCCCTTCTCAGGGTTGGAGCATGCAAACAGTCTGAGCTAGGTGCACAGGGGTTTGGAGGAACATGAATGATTTGGGGGCAGGAAGTGGCTTACCTTTTGGGAAGAATTTGATATGTAGTAATAAAGCTACCTTGTCAGTTCTGAGGAACTATATCAGAAATATTTTTATGAAGACTAGTTAGGATAATTATTTCTGTTTTCTCTAGCCTCTTGTTTACCCATATATAGTCTGGATATGATTGAGAAAAGAAATCTTAATTACAACATACTTTTGCAAACAAAACATTTTGGAAAATGTTCTTTTATAATGCGCTTTAATATACATTTGTCAAGATTTTTCATCTGTAAATTTAGTGTATTATGGACAGGAGTCCCACATAACCAAATGATAGAACCTTCTCGTACCTACCACCCACATGAGACAACTCCTGTTGGAAAAAAAAATCTCTATATATTTCTGTGATAATGGTCTGACTTCTGAATCCAGATAAGGTAAGTAAGCCTTGTCTGAACTTCTTACCCATATTGAAGTTTGGTGCTTCTATTTCCATTATTTTCTAAAGACACTGTGCTATATCTTTGTCAGAGGATTCCTCCTCAGGGGATATAGTCTAGAACTGTGCTTGTATGGTATTTGGGAAGCTTCATGGAGGAAACAGAGGTCCATCTAAAGGTTTTGCTTTATAATAAAGTAGAAGAATATTGGGGAGGTGGATTTTGGGAAATGTGAATTTTAGAGGCAGGTAAGTAAGACAGGAATAATAGCATCAAAGTTAAAAATATGGAAATTATTTTTTTTAGTTATCCATGCCTGAATTTTCCTGGAAAAAATGCTTAAATAACTTTTGCTTATAAACTTTGCCAGCCAGCCCACAATTCTTCTGTAAATAGATTGTGGAGTCCTTCATGTTCTCAGTTTGTGGACCTCACGTCTTTCATTCTTAAAGATCACATACATTTAGCCAGCGGGTAGCCTGTGAGGAAAATGCCAGAACCCATGGCTGCATTCCTATTTCCCATACAGCTTCCCTCACCTGAGTTGCAGAACTTAGAAACAAGGAACATGGCCTTGAGGCCAGTCCTTTGGGGAAGTCAGCAAGGACTCCATTAGGAGCTTTGTCTGTCTCCTTGGCAACAAAACAAATGGTGTATTTTATAGAACCATGGTTTACAACAACTGAAGAAATTTCAACCTGCTTAACACTTACTTTATAGTTGTAGATATTGAAGCCAGAGAGATGAGTGATTGATATTCCTAAAGTTCACAGCTTATAAGTGGCAATGAATCAAGTTCCCAATTTGTAAACCAGGGCTATACCTGCACATTTGAAACATTGTTTTGCATCACACACAGACAAGAAATGAGTTGGCTGACCAGATTCACTCCTAACTTAGCTGCCCTAGTATCCTTTAGATACAGTTATTATTTCTGCATCTGGAAAGCCAGATGGCCTGACAGCATTCAGACATTTTCCAAGGAGCCATAGTTAGTGAACCTGGAAGCTTTTTATGATGACTGTCTCAAAAATGGGTTTTTCAGAACTTTGAGCACCCCTTTCCAAGAACTTCTAAATGTGGGGGGACAAGGCTTCTAATTGTCCCCATTACAGGGGCTTCAAAATAAAATGTTGAGTAAAGTCAACTTCAACCCGAGGGCTTTTCCCATTTAATTCAAACTTGGCTACTCATTCTCTATTTCACACCTGCTGAAAATTCCAGAGGATGGGAGCAGGCCATCCATGACCAGTTTCAATTCCAGACCCCAGCCAACCTCACTTGACTCAGATATGAAACAGCCTTTCCTGATTTGGGGAGAGACTGACAAAATACCAGTTATCTCAGTCCTTTCAGGCTGGTGTAATGATGACATGCCCTAAACAGGGCCATTTATAAACTATAAATAATTACTCACAACTATGGAAACAGCAAAGCTTAATATCAAGGAACTGGTAACTTCAGTGTCTGGTAATGACTTGGCCTCTTTTTCCAAGACAGCACATTGTTGCTGAATCTTCATAGAAGGGCAAAAAAATTCCCTCTAGCTTTGTATAAACTTAATCCCATTCATGAAAGCTCTGTCCTTATCACTTAATCACTTCCTAAAGGGCCCTACCTATTAATGTAATCACATTGGAGTTTATGTTTAAAAATGCATTTTGGAAGGAACATAAACATGCAAACCATAGAACTTGTGTTAAGTGGAACCCGTTATGATGTAAGTGTACAATGTACCACATACGCTTTTGTGCTTGAATACTTGGTCCCTAGCTGGTGGTGTTGTGTGGAAAGTTGTGCAACCTTTATCAAGTGGATCCTTGTTTGCCAGAAGAGGCAGGCCTTTTAGTTTTGTAGGCTAAGCCCCATTTCTGTTCATTCTCTGGTTCTTGACTCTGGCTATGATGTGGCAAGCTGGCTTCCCAGTCCTTCCTGGCCATGAAGCTTCCTGTCAAAATTGTAAACAACATTAAACCCTTTCTTTCCTTAAATTGCTTCTGGTGAGATTTTGCCTCACAGCGATGAGAAAGTAACAAACACAGGATGAAGAGATCACCATCACACTTAAAATTCTTTTTTGACATATTCCTGAGCTATGTTCACAGAAGTCAACATTGTGATGCATCTGAAACAGTCTATGAGGTATGAAGATGAGTCAGGCATACTGAGCTTGAGAAGGCAGAGCAATGAACAAATGGTGAATTTAGGGAAAACAGACAGATGATAGCTGCTCATATGTTAATGCGCTGTGTTTTATCAGCAACCAAAACTACATGCTGCCATACAAAAGAAAATTTCTTGTTTTTATTTTTATTTTTTTAATTTATTTGAGAGAGAGTGAAGGAAGCAGAGAGAAAGAGAGGGAGGCAGATAAAGGATGGACACACCAGGGCCTCCAGCCACTGCAAACGAACTCCAGATGCATGTGCCACCTTGTGCATCTGGCTTATGTGGATCCTAATAATCAAACCTAGGTCCTTTGGCTTTGCAGGCATGCGCCTTAACCTCTAAGCCATCTCTCCAGGCCAGAAAAGAAAGCTTTACTTATGCTATTTATGGAAAATGTCTTGAAAAGGAGATGAGTTATCACTGAAAATAAAAAAGGAATATAGATCTGCAGTGTAATCAGAAAGAGTTTTAACATCCAAATTAGCAACCTCATTTTCTGAATGCATTTGGTAATTTTGCCTCTTCATTTTAGAATTGCCTCTAAATAAATGCCTTTGGAAAGCAAACTCAAGTAATTTTGCAGAAAAATAGTAATTTAAATGAATGTGAAATAATTATCTAGACTCTAAAAATATTAGGATGAGGAGAGATTTTTTTGAAGTCATCTGTAAAATATGAGCAGTACACTTATGACGGAATGGTGATGATGAAAACTTAGAATGAGTGACATACTTCATCAGAGTCCTGTATACATTAATTACCAAATAGGGTTTAATTGTCTTACAGATATAGAATCTGAAGCTCAGGAAGTCTAACTTGTTTATTATTGTTAGAAAACTGCCAATGAACAGATCCAAGATACATATCTTTTAGATCAGTTGGTTCTCAGTATACAATTTTTTTCTACTTTATATCCTTCCAATACCCAACAAGTTTAACTCAACACAGTTTCATTCAGCCCCAAACTCAAGAAAATGATGACCAAGATTAGATGTTCTTAGTGTCTTTTGCTACATGCTGACTGCCTGAGGATGCTGGAGGCATCCAGAAACCTTCTTACTGGCTGGGGAGCTGTGTAGAACTTCAGAAGGAAAGTCTGATATGAGAGGTAATGATTTTAAAAAGGGAAGCTTTGGGGCCTTTTCTTTTACCTCAAACTTCCGGAAAACTCCCCTACAGTGGATATTTATTTTTGCATCTCAACTTTTGAAGCCTGTTTCATAATCAGAGTTATGAGGATCTGACTGTAGGCAGTGCTGGCTTGTCCTACTCCTTGGGTTTTTTTTTAGCAGAGAGAAGTAGAACTAGGCCCCTGGAATCATGCACCCAATTTTACACTATAAGACACTCATTCTCTGACCTTTCTTAACTTGAAGAAAGTCATTAATTATACTTACTGGGCTGGAGGGATGGCTTAGTGGTTAAGGTGTTTGCCTGCAAAGCCAAAGGAACCAGCTTCTATTCCCCAGGACCCACATTAGCCAGATGCACAAGGGGACACACATGTCTGGAGTTCGTTTACAGTGGCTAGAGGCCCTGGCATGTCCATTCTCTCTCTTTCTGTGTCAATAAATAAATAAATAAATAATTATACTTATTGATCCTCAGTATAATTTAAATATTTGTAAGTGACTTTCAGATTTCTTCCTGTATATACGGTTGCATCTATTGGTCTATAGAAATCCTCCTATTTTTGGTCTTGGCTAGTTTCATTGTTCTAGGACCTTTCTATTCTAGTGAATATTTAGCTCTTTTATTTTTATTAGCTATGTGCATAGTGTGTATATAGCCATGTTGGTACCATCGTTAGCTTCCTCCCTGTCCTCCCCCCCAAAGGAAGGGACCCTCCTCTTTGGGGATTGTGGGTCGTGCCTTGTGGGGTTTTAGCTCATATTTTAAAATGTTCTATTAGTTTTTTTATTTCTTCCTCCATCTGCATTATTAGTCAGGATTTTAAAGGGCATACTTGAGGGTGGTGTGCAGAGGCAAGGCTAAAGCATGGTTTTGTTTGGTCATAATTACCTAGTCATATAGTTATTTCTTCACAACATTCCATTACCCTCTTCTGGTGTGTGTGTGTGTAAGTTGAGCTATATTATAATTTTTTATAAATATATATTTTTTATTGACAACTTCTATATTTACAGACAACAAACCATGACATTTCCCTCTTCTCCCCCACTTTCCCCTTCATAACTCTGCTCTCCATCATATCCCCTCCCTCTCTCCATTAGTCTCTTTTTCAATTTGATGTCATCTTTTTCTCTCATTATGAGGGTCTTGTGTAGGTATTGCTAGGCACTGCGAGGTCTTAGATATTGAGGCCAAATTCTGTCCAGACAATTGTATGTAAGTGGTATCCTTCCTTTGACTCTTATATTCTTTCCACCACCTCTTTTTCAATGGACCCTGAGCCTTGGTGGGTGTGAGGTGTTTCAGTGCTGGACACTCCTCTGTCCCTTCTTCTCAGCACTGTGTTGCCTTTTTGGGTCATACCAGTGTCGTTGCTATCTTAAAAGAGAAGCTTCTCTAACCCTAAGTGGGAGTAGCATTAACATATACAGGGCAATTTGGTGAGAGTAATATATGCATTTATCCAGACAAGAGCATGTTTTATACCCCTAAGGCTCATGACCTCCCCTGCCATAGGCTTTTGATTAGGTTTTCAGTATCAGGCACATATTCCCTCCCATAGAGTGGGCCTTCGGTCCAATTAGAGAGCAGCTGGATTCCCCCTGAGCAGACATGCCACTACTGCACTCGCTCAGTCATTTGGCCTGTCTGGCCAAACTTGAGGCTTCCAGTGTCCACTGTTTACACTGCTGATGACTTCTGTCTCCCATAAGGCTGCATACAGTGCAGCTTTTCCCAGCTTCCAGTTGGCTGGGCTACAGGGAGAAAGTATTCTGCTCAGCACCAGCTTGATTTCTCAGTGACTCTGCTGCTCAGGCATGTGAAGTATTCAGCAATAGGTTCTTACCATCCCTTTCTCATAGGAACCAAGGGCCTTGGCAATAACCTATAACATTTTGGAGGCAACAGGGACTTCCCTGGCCAACAACTCACTGGAAGGTATCCTATCCCAGGCACTGAAAATATTTCTAATAACAATCTATGGATTCTAGATGTGCCATGATTCAAGAAAGTAGATTTTCATATGTCTTATTCAGAATATCTTGACTTTTGATTGACTCCCCCAACACCTTTCTGTTATACAATCTCTTCCCTGACCTCACTTAGGCCTTTCCTCTCCCTGTACTCTGTTCTACTTACATATATACAATACCAACCTCTTCAGGCCATCTCTCTCCTCCCTCCCTTATATTCCTTTTCTAGTCTATGGGCTTCTGCTACCGATTTTTGGTTCCAGATCACACACAAGTCTACACATTTGTAGCTAGAAGAAATGATGGGCAAATGATGAGCACTTATGATTTTCTTTTCTTCTCCATTTTTATTTTCTCTATGTCAGCAGATTTGAAAAAATGAGCAGGGAATTTCCACATACCTTTCAATGGATTTCCAAACTCTGAATTTCTAGGGTAGAGACAGAGTGGAGCTTGTGTGCTTAAGCATCTTCCTGGGTCTTGTTTGTCACTTAGGATCCATTTAAATCCCCCCCCCCACAACTCTACCCATTACATGGGCCAAAACAAACAATGAAACCAAGACGTGTGTGTGTGTGTGTGTGTGTGTGTGTGTGTGTGTGTATAACATACTTTTACTGTGTTGTCCAAAAGTTCATGTATGACACTTAGATTCATACATTAATATATTTGGGTGGTATGTGTGAAGCCCCAAAGATAGCATTAGTGACTTTACCATAGAAGAAAGAGACCCAAGCTATGTGACCACCCCCCCCCGCCACCTGCCCTGTATGATACAGCAGAAGATCTTTACTAGACATAAGCAAGGGCCAGAGTCATGCTCTTGAACTTCCTTGCCTTCAGAACTGAGTGAAATAAATATCCTTACTTCATAAATTGTGTTGTCTTGGGTATTTTGTTGTTGCAAAATAAAATGGACTAAGAAAATATTTCTAAAGTTTGGAAGAAAGGAACAGTATGTGCAATATCCAGGAAGAATAAAAAAATATTTAAGGAATCATTTAAGGAATAGCATCGTTGAAGCACTATAATTAAAGAAAAAAGCAGCCTGGGAGAAGATTGGAATGTGAAGTGGGACCTAACTGTGTAAACTCTTAGAGATAATTCTAAGTAAGGCTTTAACAGGGTCATGATATAATCTCCCCTATAATCTTTGTAATGTTCATTGCTGGAATGGAAATGGACTGTGAAGAGGTAAGAGTGCATATAGACAACAACTGGGATGCTTTTGAAACTGTAGTGGTGAGAAAGATTGTGGCTTGGATTATAGAAATGACTTAAAGTGAGGATCCATTGATGTATCTAAGATGCTTTTTTGGAGGTTAGATTGCTAAGCATCAGTGATAGATGGATATGAGAGGGTTTTGTGAGGGAGAAGGAAAGGTCTTTTGACAATTACTAACAAGCCTCAGGTACCCAGTTTACATGACAGTCATTATCTTTCATTGAGATAGGGTTCGGTTCTAGGCATTCTGTGTTGGTGATTACCCTGAGACATGATGTTTCATCATAATATTGTTGACAACAATCACAGGTTTGCACGTACATTTTGTATCCACATATATAAACTTAATTGAAAATAAATCTTTTTAAGGAGAAATTTTCAATGGGATTTTAAATAAGAAATGACCAATAGTCAATAGAAAGGGCTGGAGAGGGGCTCTATTCAGGAGACTGCATTTGCTCTAGGACTTGAAAGAGGAAATGGGGCAGATAGAACAATGGATATGAGGGATTGAGAACACTGAGGATGTTACAAGGGTGCTAAATGATCCAGGTAGATATATGAAGAGATGTGGCTGGAAAAGTAGGGCTTTGGATTTGCTTAAATATATGGGCAGAGGAGAGGGTCTTCAAGATCTCTGACCAGGGCAGTCATGATTCCTGAAGTCTCATTGAGCATAGGTACTCCAGTGGTGTGAGCATAGCAGCACGCTTACTGTCTCACCACAGAGACTGGTGATGATGAAGAGAGGGAGCAGATCTGGCTTTATTCTTCTAGAAGGAGAACTTCCTTCTAAAAGACCTTCTTCTCAATCATCAAGATTCTTAAAAATTCAAGATTGCTTCTCTCAATGTTATTTCTATGTTCTGCTCATTGCTTCCTTATAAGATTAAAAAAAAAAAAAAAGCTAATACTGGAATAAGCTACTGGCTAGCTGAGGTGACATTGTGAATTTCCCCAAATCTAACCCTTGGGTTGGACAATTCCTAGCTAAATGGGACCAGAAATGAAGATGTGCCATAAAGGAAAAGTGTAGTATGCCAGTTCCTTTACTCATTGCTGTGACCAAACTCATGATAGAGAGCAGCATAAGGAAGGTAAAGGTTTACTGTGGTTTCCAGTTTCTAGGGGAACATTCTCTAACGGTGGAGAAGGTATTGTCACAGGAACAGGAGACTGGCTACTTACATTGCAGCTCCAGTCAGAAAGCAGAGGTGAATAGGAAGTGGACTGGGGCTATAAAACCCCTAGGCCCACACCTAGAGAGCCATTTGCTCCAGCAAGGTTCTACCTCCTAAAGATTCTACAACCATTGCAAACAGTAGTAGCTGGGGAGCAATGAGCTGATGGGGGATGTTTCACATCCAAACCACAACATAAGGGTAGTATTCTCACATTCTCTCCTTTCTCCTTTCTGGAATGTGTACTCTGAAAAGTAATCCTTAACATAACAGTGAGCCAGCTGTCTGGAGTATAAAACTACTTTGGCATTTGAAAATATTTTTAACGTTTTGTATTTAAACTTTAGGATGGGCAGAAAAAAATTGAGTTTTTTATCCCCATATTCTTCATCAAAATATTCACATACTAACCTCTCTGTTAAAGATGTCACAATGAGTCTCTCAGCTATTTGTTTGTTTGTTTATTTTTGAAAGATGAGTGCTTGGTTAAGTAAGGCAAGGTCTTTCTATAGAGCTTAAGCTGGACTGGAACAAACTATATAGGTCAGATTTGCCATGAACCCAAGATCCTCGGCCTGTGCCTCCCAAGTACTCAGATTACCACCACTCCTGGCAGATAACTGTTTAGTTTTTGAATGGAGTTTAGTGTTGCAATGAATTTGGGAATCACACTCTGTTTATGGATATGTAAGACAGCCCTTTTATTACTCTGCAGATTGAGGAGTCCACAGAATGTTACTGTAAAAAAATGCCTAATAAAAATGGTCTTAGTCTGTTTCTGATATCATAACACAATTCCTTAGGCTCAGTAATTTCTAAATAGACGAAATGTATTCATCACTGGTCGGGGTGTTGAGAAGCCCAAGACTGAAGCACTAGCAGACATAGGGTATGGTGAGAACGGCTTCCAAGATGGCGCTTGTAGCTTTATCCTGATATAGTGGGAGGTGGAAGGGGAACGGGGACAAGATGGCTTCCACAAGATAAAAATCACAGATTCTCTCTCATATGTAGACCCTAACTTATAATGTTTGTACATGTTATGCCCAGTTCTCGGCACCCCCAGTGACCACCAAGGAGAACCAAACATGAATGCAAGGGCAAGGAGCTTTATTTTGGGCTTAAGCTCCATCTCTTGACTTCACCAATGCAGTGGATCTGTACCAGAGCCCCTAGTAGTGGGAGGGTAGGGTTTTTATAGGGATTTGAACATAGAAGAAGGGGATGGGTACATGATTGGTTGATTTAAACAGTGTACTCTTCTGGTTGGCTTAGGATTTTGGTGGGCAAAGTTGGTGGGCTGGGACTAGGGGAATTGAACTTATTTATGATTACAGGGCTGTGTGGTGTAATCAGTTTCCAGTAAGTGTTAAACCCAACCTTGCTGTAAGATAAAAACTTAGACCTTGCCAGGAAACAGAAACTTAGGCCTGCTGAGACTCTGAAGCCTGTCATGGTGTCCATCTGGTTCCTGAGTCATTCATTTCCACCTCTCTTTGTACCATGAGGAGCCAATCTTGGATCCTGATTGAGTCAGTGAGCAGAGTCTAGTGGTATATACTGTGTTCTTAAAACCATAAGCTGTACTGTATTAATGTGTTCCCTAACAAAAGCAACTATCTATTAATAATGCAAGGTTCTATTGTGATTAGCAACAAAAATAAAAGTAACAACCCAGCTAAAGCAGACAGCAGAGTTGTTAACCATGGAGAATGACTGAACCATGACTCAAACCATCCTCTATCAGCTTCTCTTTCTTTGGTTTTAACAATTTCTCTGGTACCTTCACCATTGAGTCTCTAATTATACCTGAATGGTTGATATAAAAACAACATTCTTCCCTTAAGGCCACACATAGTCCCCCTTGCTGGAGGAATAATAACTCCAACAACCGTCTTCCATAATACAACCTCAGCTAAGGAATCTACATTTTTCTCTAAGTGAGTAATTCAGCCTCTGAATGTCTAAGTCTATACTTGATGTTTTCCTTGAAGGGTGAGTGCTACAATGCCTGTTCTTGCCCCTACCAGGCCTGCATTGGGAAATGTTGTCACCAAGTGGACAGTAAATAAGGCACTGGGATTATACCCAGTAACATATAGTCTTATTCCCCAGGTCTTTCCATTATCCCTGGACACCTATCTCCCTTTTTCTGTAAACTTGAGAGAAGTGAAATTATAAGTTTCATTTCCTTTCAAGGGAGGGAGGTATCATGGTCCATTTTGGCCCCTGATCTGGTTCAATGTCATGGTGATAAGGTCCCCCCTAGTAGTTGGGTTTCAATATACCCTTCTGGTAGACACATTGCCAGCCAGCACAGTAGAAGGGTTCAGGTCCTATACACACCCCCTTTGATTCTTGCTTTCCCTAAGTGCCCAGGGCATACGTAGAAATAAGAAATTTCCTAATTCACCACAGAGTCCCATGAGTCACCTAGTAGTTGATGGAGGTTGAAGATCAAATCAGGAAACCAGGTTTCCCGTGGGGCAATATGTGATTTGGAGTAAGCAATTTCCCCCGTGTCAGTGTTGGTTATTATCCAGGTCAGATTATAAACTTGGTGGGGAGTAGCTGCCACAACACATACAGTTAGGAGCACAGTCAGGATCAGGAGCGTTTGAGTTGAGGCTTGAGTGGGGTGATGCATTTCCACTGTGGCAGATAGTCCTCAGGTTCAGCCAGTGGATCTGCCAGTCAGATGTGGGTGGGTGTGATGAATCCAAGTGGCAATTCCGTCCATTTTCACAGTGGTAGGTGTGGTCAGGATGAAGATGTAGGGTCCCTTCCAGTGGGGTTCCAGTGTCTCGCTGCACCCAGTCTCCAGGATTATTTACTTATTTTACATATTTACATATTTTAGATTTGAAGATAACTCATTGAACATATTTATTTGCTTTTCTTTATTATAGAATTAAAACTATGGGGAAAAGATGTCTTAATGTTTGTTTCCCCTCTTGAAAAGCTCTTGTGTTACTTAATAGGACATTCATACATATATGTAAGGTATTTTTTATCTTTGGTTATACATTTCTCTCTGAGTGTTTAAGACCATACAGATAACCACATTTAATTAAGGATTAGTTTTGGAGATCACTAATGGCTATGCAAAGAGACTTTAGGGACACAGGAGTAACCCCATAGCTTACTGGTGTCTTTTGTCTGCTAGGATGAGTCAGGGCCATGCTGGCCAAGTAGTTTTCCCTTCTTTGGGAAGTCAGAAGGACTGATTGCTCCTCAATTGTGACTCTCCTGTTTCACACTGTACACCAATTTTGTTTGGGTCTCCATATCCTCCCTGCTCAGAAGACAGGTGACTTACCAGGGGTCCAGTGTAGAAGTGTCCCATCATCTCCAGTGCCTCATGACCTGGGAGCACAGGTCAAAATATGGGCACCTCTTGCTCTGATGATTCCAGTTGGCTTTGGCTTCTACATAGGTAATTAACACACTTAGAAAGGAAGTTACACCAGCCTGGATGTATGTACATATAGGGCACATTTGGTTACTGAAATAGACTTAGTTAAAAAATGGCACAAGGGCTTCTGAAATCATTTTGTTCTATCTTTAAAATTTTAGTTGTACTATAGCAGCATAAGCCTTATATATGAGGTATAGAAAGTAGGCACATCCCATAGTTTAAACATCTAACATTTATAAATATCTCAAATTTTAAATATTTAATGTTTATAAATATTTCACATTTTAAATATTTAATATTTATAAATATCTCACATTTTAAATATCTAATATTTATAAATATAGGCAGAACCTGCTACCAGTCTTGAAAACAGTACCAATTGATTTACAGACTAACTCATTTAACCTAGAAATTGTCAGAAAAGGACAAGTAAGGCAGTATAAAGTCTTAGCACCTGTGTTTGAAAACATCTTTGATTAGTTCAGATACCTGTGTGGGTACAAATTACCCAGAGAACATTGGAAATAGAACCAGAGCTTGAAATTGTTTCTTTTTCTCTCAGATGAGGACCATTGTTTGAGCATGAGGCTGTACCCTAAAGTAGGAAATATGTCTTAAAGGTTAATTTTGTTATAAGCACTGGACTTCCATACAATAGAGCAGAATCTGGTCTTTTTTTAAAAACCGAAACAGCTAGCTAAATTCTAATATAACCCTTGATAAATCTTTTTGAAAGAAAAAACATTGCTTGACAACCAATGATTTTGGCTTAAACTTGATAGCTATTGATTTTATGTACCACAGAAATTTTTATTAACATAAAATAATTTTATTTTTTACCCATGACTTAAATTTGATAAAGCTTAAGGAAACTATCCCAACATATCACAGGAAGATGAAAGTTATCATTACTGAAATTAAATCACTTAAACCTAAGTGATTAAACCTAGTTATGACCATTCAATAGAATTAACATAAATAAGACAGAAGCTATCTTTAAAGTCAAACAATGTCTTTAGGTATGAGTACTTCACCTTTGGAAATTAACCACTTCCATGTGAGCCTTTATGTTAAGAATAGTTAAAACCTTGATGAAAAGAGGAACCTAATTTACTTTACTGAGAGAGTCTTAAAGCCAGTTTTATAACCCTTAAATCATAACAAATTAGCATTAGTAACCTGTTAATGAGTGAGGCCTTATCATAAGACTCAGTTTCTCCACTGATTAAAACCTTGGCATCAGGCAAACATTAGATTTAATCCAATTAAATGTTTCAGTGAAGGGGCCCTTCCCCTGATATACACATTAGGTAAGTCTGATGCTTGTCTTATGTAAGGAGTTTGTAACCTGATCAAATACCTTGACTCAGTTGACCTAGTCTAGTGAGAAATTTTATCTAACAGATGTGACTTTAGGTGTTCAAAAGAGAAGAACTAAAGAGAACCACAGTTATATGCTGTACTCCTTTTTCCTTGTCAGAAACAATTTGCCGTTTTGTCTCTAGTCAGAGTCTGGGGACCACATGACTTAAACTTGCATGGGGTCTGAGATAAAGGGGGTTCCATCCATGTTTTCAGAGTCCAGCTTTCTATGAATTTAAGTAGCATATGTTGGAAAGCAAGAGCAAAATGAAATTACAGAGCAGAGAGATAAGCATCCTGACATTCCTTATCCTATTCTGAAGTTGTTTGTTTTTACATAGCAAATTTACCCATTTGCAAAACACAAGGTGGTAGACTCTTGTCTATGTTTAACCTGGTTAAACCTCCAATTACATCTGTACTTATGACTTTGTGACCCACCTAGCATAGGCATCACTTGTGTCTAATGTAAGATGAATTTAGATTAAGACTGTGTCCCTATATAAAACTTTTAGAGTATCCTTAATAGTCTGTAAACAGTTGAAAAATCTCTAAGTTTAGGCATGGCGTTTAGGTTTAGCCTGAAAGTTCTTTCCTACATGCACACATCTTTATCCATATACTTTAACATTCTCATCTAAGTACCTTCAAAAAGCATTTTTAACAAGCATTCTATGTCCCAACATTTAAAAAATTCCTTCCCAGTTCTTTCAATCAACTCATCTCATCCCATTATTAACCACCTTTTTAATAAGGCTATTATGAAAAACTACACCAAATTAATTAATCCTATTACTCTCTAACAAGTGAGTAGTCTAAAGGCAATTTTATGTCATTAATACCAATAAGACACTAAACTAAGGCAAATATTGTTGTTATCTTGAGGCAGGCTGGCCTAGAAGTCAGGTCAGTTGCTTCCTCCTTTTAAGTACATTACAATATATTTTTTTAATACCTGACAAATTATAAGTTACCACTTTAGAGAGAATTCTGTTGTTTTTAATAATCCTCTATGAAAGTTGAAGTTAACCTAGAACATAAATTCAGTAATTATATTTATGATATCATGTAACAAAATTGACACTTTTTTTTACATAAAGCTTCAGTTCTTTATAGGCTGTAGTTAAACAAAAAACATGACTTTTTTTTCTTTCTTGCCACTTTTTGGTGCACTGTTGTGGCTGGGTGGGGCTTGTATACACCTTAGATGAGCCCTGCCTTACTCCCGGCACTCCCCAGGGGTCCGGTCTAGTACACGTGGAGGTAATGGCCAAGATGACTGCTGGAGAGCCAAGGATTCTGGCTCCCTGAAGGGGAAAGGGGGGCCTCCAGGACTGCCAGGAGGCCTCTGAAGAAGGCGGCCCACTGGGAGGCCACTGAAGAAGGAGTGGGTCTGCATGGGGACAATGGGAGAGGAGGCGGAGACATGGCACCTGCGTGGGCAGAGGCGCCATTGTCTGTCTGCCACCTGACTCTGACCCAAGCTGCTTTGGAGTGCTTGCAAAGCTGGCTTGTAGTTTTGCTGCTTAAAGGGGAGGGGTCAGGATTCCTTCCTGAACTTTTTATTTCCTAGCTAGATAAGGTATGGGGGTCCACGTGGATGCCCAGAAATCCAGAAATGACCTGGAGGACTTCTTCCCAAAAGGAGCCTCCCTCCCTCTGGGAGAGCTAATTCCCTTAACTTTCAGAAGAGCTCTTATTCCATGAATCTGAGATATATACATACATATACATACATACATACATACACACACACACACACACACACACACACACACACACACACATATATATATATATATTGGGGGTGGGTGGGAGGCAATGTTACCCATGACAGAGAAAGATTAGAAACACCAAGACCAGAGGGCAATGTTCCTGAGGGCTGACTAGCACACAGGGGATTCCCCAAAGCTTTGGGCATGAACCTGTCCACAAGTTTAAGAGGCTGGTGACCTGCCCTGCATGCTTTTAAGAGGTCCATGTGTTATTGAGTGTGTGTGTGTGTGTGTGTGTGTGTGTGTGTCAGAGAGAAATAGATAGAGGGTTTTTGCTAACACCCAATGGGCTGTCAGGGTCCAGGCAGAGGACTGCTGGACTTCAGTCAATAAAGAAGAGTGGCCTCAGCCAAGAGACACCAGTTTCCAGTTCATTGTGTCTGGTCCTGTGCGATAGTGTGAACCAAAAATAAAGGAGGAGAAAGAGAAACCTGCCAGCCCTCGAAAACATGGAGGCAAGGCTGCATGGGCCAATGTCTCCCAGTCCCTCTGGGAGAGCACTCACCCACCCTGTCCATCTCATAAGGTCCCTGTTTAGGCACTACTTGTGGGTTTTTGGATTTTTGCTCAGGGGCTGCCACGGTTCACCCCGAAGGCATGCAGGCAACTGGGGTGGGTGAGCTTGTGAAGAGAGAAAGACACTCCCGGGAGAAAGTTGAGCAGCTCTCTCCTTACCTGCTGCTGTGTTGAAATCCCAGTCTGGTCTAGTCAAAGGGAAGAAGGTATCAATGATAGCATGATTACTGGTGGGATTCCCATCAGTGCCCAGAACCAATTTCTGGGATTCAGTCTGGCTTCTCTCTCTTTCCTCTGCAGTAAGGAGAATCTGTGGCAATTGTTGACAATCATCCCAAGTTGATTACCATCTTGGTCTGGGGGCCCCATAACCTGGAGGGGGAATACCGTGACTCCAAGGGGCCCTAATTTTAACATCCTGAAAGTGGTCCATCAGTAAAGAAAGTGGGGTAGTCTGCATTTGTCCCATCTGTCCAAGCACACAAATAGTAATTCCAACAAAGAAAAGGAAAAAGAGACAGCAAAAAAGTTCAGCTGGCCAGCAACTACAAAACTGAGACAACAGCCTCTCCCATTGTCTCTACAAATAGGGGAATAAAATCCCCTCCCAGCAGGCCTGGGGCACCCAGGACCCATCTGAACAAAGTGGCCAGCTACTACAAAACTGAATTTGAGACCACGGCATCTTGCTATTCTGTGGTAGTGACCCGTGTTGCCTCTACAAATGGCGGGGGGGGGGGGGGATGAAGTCCCCTCCCAGTGAGCCTGGGGCACCCAGGACCCACCTTCCAAACAGAGTGGACTCCAAGGGCGCGTCCACCCCAACCACAATTTTCTAATGAATGGAAGAATGAAGGACAGGTTTTCAGAAAAGACAAAACACAGCACAACACAGAAGCACACTTATCAGCCAGTGACCTGAGCTCCACGTGTTGGTGGTCCTCAGCAGTCTCTGATGAGATCTGGGAAGAGCCTCCAAATGTTATGCCCAGTTCTGGGCACCCCCAGGGACCACCAAGGAGAACCAAACACAAACATGTATACAAGGGCAAGGAACTTTATTTCAGGCTTAAGCTCCATCTCTTGACTTCACCAATGCAGTGGATCCATACAAGAGTCCCAAGTTGTGGGAGGGTAGGGTTTTTATAGGGATTTGAACACAGAAGAAGGGGATGGGTACATGACTGGTTGATTTAAACAGTGTACTCTTCTGGTTGGCTTAGGATTTTGGCGGGCAAAGTTGGCAGGCTGGGGCTAGGGGAATTGAACTTATCTATGACTACAGGAATGTATGGCATAATCAGTTTCCAGTAAGTGTTAAACCCACCCTTACCAGAAGATAAAAACTTAGACCTTGCCAGGAAATAGAAACTTAGGCCTACTGAGGACTCTGAAGCTTGTCATGATGTCCATCTGGTTCCTGAGTCCTTCATACATATGTAAATAAGGGGATACAAGAGTGGGTATAGGTATGAAACTGGTTAGAAGACCACAATGGGGAATAAGAGGTGTTGAGAAGGCAGAAGTGGGTAAAATGCATGTGTAACATGGAAGCAGAGAGGAGATTCTGGCTGGGGAGGCCCAAGGGAACATGGGTATACAGGAGAAGAGGAAGGAAGGGAAATGAAAACAAACTCTATTTCAAAATGCCATAATGAAACCTAATTCTTTATATGCAAAAATCAATAAATTAATTTAAGAAAGAAAGAAATTCTTGGCCCATAGTGCCAGTATTGAGCAGGGCGTGGTGGCACACACCTTTAATCCCAACAGTTGGGAGGCAGAGGCAGGAGGACCACTATGAGTTTGAGGCCACCCTGAGACTACATAAGGGATTTCAGGTCAGTCTGGGTTAGAATGAGGCCTTACCTTGAAAAACCACAAAACAAACAAACAAGCAACAACAACAACCAAAAAAAAAAAAAAAAAAAAAACCAACCCAGAGTGCCAGTATTAAGGAATACTGACATGAAAATGAAAAATTATGTAAGATACATCAGTAAGAGAGGGTATCAGTCCCTGGGTACTTCAATGGAGCAAGTCTAATGCAGAGAACAGCTCACAGGGCCTGGGTGGAGTGAGGAGCCAACTTTGTGGTTAGTGTGGTAATGCAGAGATTAACGGCAGCTGTAAACCATAGCCAGCACTGGGGTAGAGGCATGAAGAAGAGGTGGCATACCTGGACCTCAGGGCACAGTCCTCTCATGAAAGCTGGAACCACATAGCCCTGGAGCCAAGGAGAAAACCCAGTTCTGCCAGGGAAGCTGCTTGAGGCAGAAGGGAAAGAGAACTCTACCTCTTCTGCTCCAAAACCTCCTGTCAGTAGCCCTAGGGTGGCCCAGCTAGCACCCTGCTGCCAAGGGACTGTGAGAACTACAGCCTCCACGGGTTGGCGATGAGAAGCAGGACAGATCTGTGAACTAGGAGAAATAAGAAGGATCCGCAAACAGGTCCAAGACTGGCCTAAAAATACACAGCATCATTATTTGATCTAGTTTAGCTTACTTTAACTGAATTTATTTGGCTTTTCGTTTCTTCCATCCTAGGTTTGTATTTTTGTTTCCTTTTCTTTCTAATTCTGCTCCTTCAAGATTTCTTAGTTAACAAGGAAGCTTTACAGTGTGGGCTTGCTTCTCAATTTCAAGAGGGAGATACTTAGTCTGCATCTAGCAAAATATGTGTGTGGGGGGTGGTACCCCTCCGGAAATTGTGAAGTGAATGAGCCTGTCTACATCTGCCTTACTTTCCTACATTCCAGTGCTTCTTATACCTCCCTAGCCCTCTTCTATATATCCCCATGCTAATCTCTTCCCAACAGAAGCCTGAAGCTGGAAACCAAATAAGTACACACACACACACACACACACACACACACACACACACACACACACACACCATTCTCTGCTTTAATAGACATTGTGAGTCATTTAGACCTTGTTATGGGTTTGTTCAGTATTTCTTTCCCATGGGAACTTGTGTTAAGTTTTATTTCAAGTTATGAAATGAAATGTCTCTAGTAAAGAAACATAAAACTAAGGAGTATTCCTCCTCTCAAAAATCTCAAGGCAGATCAGGTGCCCGTCTGCCAATCTTAAGGGCAAGCTCTGATCCTGGCAGGGGTCAACTGAGCCTGGGAGGACACTATGCTAGGGAGGCCAATGTGGGCCATCCTGGAGGAAGGAGTCAGGCAGCGAGGAAAGCTGTGCCCAGTGCTTATGGACCATGTGCTTGGGATGGTGAATTATAGGTGGTTGAATTATCAGACACTCAAGCAGATAAAGCATTATTTCTGAGTAGCCCTATGAGAGTGATTTGAGAAAAAAAAAAAAAAAAAAGATCATTTAACCAGTGGACAAGGAAGTCTTTAAGTGCCATCCAAACAATTGCCAGCTTAGATAGAAGCCTCCCCACGCCCCCCCCCACCCTTGGCCTATCTTGTAGCTAACATAGCCTTCCTTTCCTGGCCTTGAACATCAGAGCTCTAGGTTGTCTGGTTCCCAGATTCTAAGACTTGCTATAGCAGCTAACCAGGCTCTTAGGCTTTTGGCCTTAAACTGAGAGTTTCACCATCAACTTACCTGGACTCAGGCTGAGGCAGACTACTGACCTATGAGCTTTTAGGAGGCATGTCATGGGATTCACCAGCCTCCATCGTCATGTGAACTGATTCACTTAGTACTTCCTCTCTGGCCTGTCCATCCTACCAGTTCGGTTTCTCTGAAGAACTCTGACTAATTCAGTATTCTATTCTCTCTAGCCTCTTGATTTTTAAGTCATGTCTATTGAAATCTTAAAATCTAGATGTAGTAAGATTTCTGCACTGCATTAGGAAATGTGGCCATATGAGATGAGCCCATTGGCACAATAGTAGCTGACTTACGTGGTAACCAACTACTATTTGGTTGAATGTGGGGCCTACTCCATGGGAGGGATTCACACCTGGTACTGAAAACATAGTCAAAACGTCTGCTGAGGAAGTCATGGGCCTTAGGAAAGAAGTTAGTGCTGTTTTTTGAATTAATAGATATGTTGTGCCCATCAAATTGCCTTCTAAATATTTAATGTTTATACCTATAGATGTGCTTCCTTCATCTTTGGTTAGAAAGGCTTCTTTTTTTAGTTGGTGGAGTCTACTCTGGAGCCTAAAAAGTTATCAATGTTGGGCTGGAGAGATGGCTTAGTGGTTAAGTGCTTGCCTATGAAGCCTAAGGACCCCAGATCAAGGCTCGATTCCCCAGGACCCACGTTAGCAAGATGTACTAGGGGACGCACACATCTGGAGTTCGTTTGCAGTGGCTGGAAGCCCTCGCGTGCCCTCTCTCTCTCTCTCTCTCTCTCTCTCTCTCTCTCTCTCTCTGTCACTCTTAAATAAATAAATAAAAATGAGGGCTGGAGAGATGGCTTAGCGGTTAAGCGCTCGCCTGTGAAGCCTAAGGACCCTGGTTCGAGGCTCGGTTCCCCAGGTCCCACGTTAGCCAGATGCACAAGGGGGCGCACGCGTCTGGAGTTCGTTTGCAGAGGCTGGAAGCCCTGGCGCGCCCATTCTCTCTCTCTCCCTCTATCTGCCTTTCTCTCTGTGTCTGTCGCTCTCAAATAAATAAATAAATAAATTAAAAAAAAAAAAATGAACAAAAAATTATTTAAAAAGTTATCAATGTGCTGAGAATAAGTGACTGTGAAGTGCTCGGTGCTAAGTGACACATTACATCAAATCCTCCAAAGCTCAGGGAACACTTCAGAAAAGGAGATGGAAAGATTGTATGAATCACAGGATGGGGAGGGGTGCTGTGGAATGCTATCTTCAAGACATGGTATGATCATTTAAGTCATGAATCACAATGACTGACTGTTGTTAACTGCACAAGACTAGGACAACAGGCCCATTGACATTCTGTCAAGGATGATGTACGTGGGCATGAGGTCCTATTACATGAAACTTGTTCGTTGAGAGATATGAGCAGGTGCCTATTCACCCCAGATATGGCACAGATGACAGACCAATTCACAATTATACCAGATCCAGTTTTGTGAACCAATGAGTTTATTGGGGTTACTTACAGAGCAGTGTTATGAGAAACACAGATGATTTGAAGGCAGCTGCATCACCCAAAAGCCCACCCTACCAACCTACGCATGGCACACTGCATGACTTGCAGGCAGCTCAAACGGTGGTATGAGAGTCCCCCCATCCCCAAGCAGTTTTTCACTCTTTATAACCTTAGGGAAGGGTCTTTAAAGTTTTAGCTCTCCTGAACATCACTTTTCCCCTTAGGAGGTAAGGTTTCAATTCAGAGAAAATTGCTACACAACGTTGGTCAACATTTGACCTTACAGCTATTTAGTACTCATAACCTTGGGGAGCAGTCTTGTGACTTTTTAAGTTTCATCTTTCCAAGACTTGTTGACTTCTTTATTCCCTCCTCCCTTCAAGAGGGACTGTTTCAAGTAGAAGAATTTGCTATAAAGCAGGCTCCCATTCCTCCCTGAGGAGTTACTGGTTGCTAATGGTTGTTGAGGGAGGGAAATTTTCTACATTTGTGTAGCCATTGGTAAGTTGTCTGTGCTCTGGTTAATAACTCCCCACCCATGTTCATGCAGGCAAGCCTGATTAAACTCAGTGGTCACAAAAAAAAAAAAAAAACACCTGGAAAAAAGACATCAAAGTGTAAGAACTATTTGGAAAGTAGAAAGAGTGACAAGAGACCATAAATGGGGAGATTATAATCAGAATATATTATATAAATGTATAAAATTTTCAATAAAAATTTTTAAAAATATTTTTAAAAGTAATGAGGCCATAAAGCCTCTTAACAAGACTTTGATGAGGCTAGAGTAGAAGGAGACTAGAAACCATGAGGCTTACAGCCACCCAGCAAACAGAGTACAGTAGAACTAGGGCATGATTGGGAGCCAAAGAAGGTAGAGGGAAGAGAAATAAAAGAAAACTTAGTGATAAGGTTATGTAAAGAAAAATAGAAGGGAAAAACATTGCCCCATCCAAAAAGAATACACTTACATTTTGATTTCATGTAATAGGCCTGATTCTCAAGGAGAATTCTCCACCTTCCCATGATATGTGATAACAGGCAGGGCAATTCCCAGGGCCCTGGTCCAAACAGTTCAGAAAGCCACCTGCGTGGGTTTGCTGCTTTCCATAGCAGAAGGGCCAGTTCAGTGCCTCCAGGGTTTTGTGCAGCTAAGTTGCTGACAGGCTGTGCAAGTCTTTGCACAAGTAGGTTCTCCTTCTGCTACAAATGGGCTCTGTTCTTCAGCCCTAGGCTGCAGAACAGTGTGTAAGGGTAAAAAACAGTTCAGGCTATGAAGTAAGGGGCTTGAGTGGTAAAGATGTTAAACTGGATGCCACCCTGGAGACAGAGTCCATAAAGTGCTGAGGGCCGATCCTGCTCTTGGCTAAGCTTACAATAGTGGTCCAGGCTGATCTTTCTGTAAAAAGTGGCTGTGAGGGGAAGAGAAGGGCAGAAACCAAACTTGCTCTCCGGGGCACACTTAGACCAAGAAACAAATTCTGCTCAACAGGAATAACAGAAGGGCAATAATGTAAACCAATTACATTTTGAACTTGGGATGCACACAGTGGGAACCTATCAGGCCCAGACTTTATGCTAACATCACCAGCCATTCTTCCCCATTCCATGTAATGAGGTGCTCAGTCCCTTACCCCTATGGATTCATAGAGGGTTGTACGGTCTCTCAGAGCCTGTCTCCTATGCCTTAGTTCCTTCTGTGTCCAGAGGCAATCTGGGCACTAGCTCTTTTGCTGTTCAAAGTCCACTTATGTGAGTTTTGTTTTAAATGTCCACAGTACAGTAGCAATCATATACTATAGTTTCTCAAAATCATTCTCCTTCCTCCATGTGCATATGCCTAACTTGTTCATGTATCCGTATCAAATTCTAAAACGTCATGTTATCTTAGACATTTTCCCATGTAACAGCTATGAAGGTCTGCAGCAGAATTGTGTGAAGCCTACAAATGGGCTTGAAAAATATTCTGTCCAGTCCACAGCACTTTTCAAAGAACTGTATCTTTTCATTATGGAACCTTAACTACTAAATGCTTGGCCCAACCCACTGTTTCTAGTGAGAGGCCAAACAAGGTTCTCTCCTTGGTCTGACATCATCTTTCCCCACGGCAGTGGGTGTGGCATTCAGAGGACCTAGATGTTTTTCATCCTGACCTAAGTTTGCCTTGATACAATTTAGCCACATGTGCTTTGGGGGAAAAAAGTGAGAAAGCCAACAGTGGGAATTGGGGAAATTCTGCCTGAGAACTCATATAATGCTGAGTCCTGTAACTCATCATTCCTCATGCATCTTCCTATTTCCATCAGAGCAGAAAACAGACAAAAAATTGGCCATATTTATTCCACATATAAATCACATTTTAAGAAATAATTCTCAGTCATACAATTGGAAGAGTAATGTTAGCAAAGCAAATGGGCAAGGATAATGGGTATACATGTGATTGGAGGACAGGTTCCTGCTATGTATGACTTCTGAGCGTTTCCCTGACCATACCTGTCCTAGTGGGAAGAGAGAAAATGAGAGACAAGGAAACAGAAAGAAACTGGAAGTAAGCACAGTGCTTTTAAATGACAACCCTTATAATAGAGAATCTAATTTTATGGAAGTCTTATTGGTTGGACTTTAAAGGAAGGATTTATGTATTGTGCAGAAAGGAATTTTAATAACAGAGGCAGTATGAGACAATGTCAGCCGAGGTTATAACTCAGGGACAGAAGCCTTTCCAGAGGGATTAGCATTTGCTCCATACTCTGCCAGTCACAAAAAACCTTTTATCTGTCCTGGAGTTCTGTGGTGAGTATGCTTATAGGCATTTCCTCACAGTCAATAAAGAACCCACCGCAGGCCTCCCATTGATAGAATGGAGACATGGACTGCTGTGGAACTACACCAGGCTGGGGATCCATGGTGTATGGAGCAGAGATTCTCAGCTTCATCCCGCAGCACTGGGAACATTTTGACCTGAGCCATTCATTATTGTGATGGTGGCAGAGGGCTCTTCCTAGGCACCGTCAGATGTCAAGTAGAATTCCTAGCCTCTATCCACAGAATACCACCAGTACCCTCTCTCAGTTATGACAACCAAAACTGCTTCATGGTATGCCAAAAGCATCCTCATGGACAATCCCCTTCTTCTTTCTAAGGCTGAGACCACTGATAGGACAGAATGGTATCTTTCTTTTTCAATGTTTCCAGTTAGTTCTCTCTGGAGCTGTGGAGATGCATGACGTCATCTTCAGGGTTGCTCAGCACCCACTGGAGAGTGGGAGCAGGGAGCTGCTAATCACATGCCTGCCCTCAGCTCATGTGATTGCAGTCAGAGCAGGGGTGGGAGGCCCCTATGATGACGGCAGTCAATCCTTCTTCCACCCCTAGCACCTGGATTTCCCATGAACAACCCTGACCAAGTGCTGAGTTGGCCAAATCATGTGGAAGCTGAGAAAATATGAATTCTGGATTCAAAACATTAAAACAAGTCTTTGGCAACACGCAATGGCTAGAGCAGAGATGAATAATGACATTGCCTCATTAAAAGAACCCCTTTTATTTTTGTAGGAAAGAAGTCTGTATGCTGAGGTGGAGGCATGGGGGAAATGCTATCTATATGTGATATGCTCTCCAAACATTACACTTCCCCTAAGAGCTTTAACCAGAGGCATAGAACATCACAACAAACCAACCAACTCCCCTATACACACTACTGATGATCTACATTTGCAAAAAGGAAAAGAAAAAATGCTCCTGTGGTCAAGAACATCTGAATGCTGTTGGATGAGGTAAGACTGAGGTTGTCATGGAGACATGTTTTCTAGCAGTGCCTGCATCATGAAACTGCACAGAATTGCTTCTCATCTGCAGCTGAACGCTCAGATATTGAGGGAATAGAGTCATGCACAAACCAGAACACACCCATTAGGGGGACACAGCTATTGACCCAGGGAGGCTCCCAACCCCTTTTTATCACCAGGTCTTAAAGATCCATGTGTGCCTAAGAACAGAGTGGGGACAGCCATGGTTTCTGAGCCCACAGCAAAGGAGATACAGAGACAGGGTAGAATGAAATGTGCAAGAAAGCAGCCCCTCCCCTCAGCCACTACTGTTCAGAGCCCAGAGGACAGAGCATCAAGCACTTCCTCTGAAGTGGAAGCTGGCCCCATGCTCTGTCCTACAACCTAGGATTACAAAAGCAGAGACCCTTCCAAGGTCACAGTAGATTAGGAAGTACTTCTGATGGTAATATCTAGCTGCATTTGTGGAGTCTGAGTTCTGCAACAATAAGTTTTGTAGTCATACCATGGTATGAACCCTGTAAATATCAGGTTACCTGTGATGGGAGCCAGCATGGCTGTTTCTCCTAGAAGCAATGTCTCAAGTGGCCCAGGCAGGTGCTTGCATGTTATGAGGTAAAGCTGAGACCTCTTCTCTGTAGGCTTTCCCTCAAGGATGAATTCATACCCAGGAGTCAGTCTTCAATAAGCAATGCCTCGTGGTTGATGTGCCTGTTTCCAATAAGTCAAGTTTATAGTCTGTTGGGTTGACTGCAAAGTTATAAAAGTTGATCTCATAAAAGAGAAACATGAGTGGTTGACGCATCACATTGTAGCTGTGTCATCCTGCACTCTGGCAGCTTGACTGGCATAAAAGTAGATGATCAGATTTTAATTATAATGGGGGTGTTTTCATCCCATGAGGCTCTGGAGGGCTGGGGTAATTGTGTGATTTCTGGCTTCCAGGGAAATATATTTTCCTATGCCATTGCTGTGACACATGTGGCAAATGTGCATTGCCAGAACAGTGCAGGGTAGAATGGGTTTGGCTCCTTTAGCAACCACTGTGGAAACTGATAGAACAGTTGGAAGAAATGTTAACTGAAGAAAATAAACTTCAAATTAACATTTGTTGTGCCCTCAAGACTTCAGTAAGTCACAGAATTTGTTAAACAATGTGATGGTGTCAGTTTCCACCTTATGATAAGTGATTGCTAGGCTATTGACAGAAAGAATTGCACCCACTCCACTTTCAGTCATGTACATCTTGCTGCCTGGTCAAAGTATATTTCTTTCCCTGGTCTCTCCCAACTAATATTCACACCAGGGATGCAAGGGAGATAATTTGCCAACATTTAATACCAGGACAGAGCCATCTCTCACCACATGCTGGGACAGAGGAATCCCTCAACACATGTAAGGAGAGAGCCACCCTTTACCACATGCAGGGACAGAGCCATCATTCACAGTACATGAAGGGACAAAGCCACTGTCTCACCGAATGTAGGGACAGAACTATCCCTCACCACATACAGAACTGTGTTTCATCCAATGCAAGTGACAGAGCCAATCCTTAACTTATACAGGGACAGTTCAGAACATGAGAGTGCCCTCCTTTACTGTTCCTTTCCCTTTACCTACTCCTCCTCTCTCTGCCAGATAGTCTCTCCACACTCAACTCTCTCAGGACCAATTAGAACATGGCTTTGCATGACCCCCAACTGGGACTGACCCTCAGCCTGTCCTTCACTTTCAACTCTCCTGCCAAGCCTCACTCTTCTGATTTCCTGCCCCTGCTTACCACTCTCTAAGTTCACCTTCTAAGAACTGGTCACAGGAGATGGCAGCCTGTGGCTTGGCTACTATAGGTTCTTTGCAAGTTACTGATGTTGCAGTGGCAAAAGCACCTGACCAAAAGCAGCTGATGGGAGAAAAGATTTTTTTTTAAGTTTTATTCTTATTTATTTATTTTTGTGTGTGTGCATGTGTGTATGTGTGTATGTGTGTGTGTGTGTGCGTGTGTGTGTGTGTGTGTGTGTGTGTGTGTGTGAGAGAGAGAGAGAGAGAGAGAGAGAGAGAGAGAGAGAGGGAGAGAATGGGCACACCAGGGCCTCCAGCCACTGCAAATGAACTCCAGATGTGTGTGTCCCCCTTGTACATGGGTGCTGGGGAATTGAACCCAGGTCCTTTGGCTTTGTAGCAAGTGCCTTAAACTCGAAGCCATCTCTCTGGCCCTGAAAAGTTTTTATTTTGACTTACAGTCTCAAAGGAAAGTTTCATGATGGCAGGGGAGAGCATGGCATGAGCAGAGGCTGGACATTGCTTCTGCCACAGGAGGTGGAAAATGCAGCAAGTGAGTGAGCTGTGCTAATAAACCTCAAGGTCTGCTCTCAGTGACATAAACCACCTCCAGAAGGACCATGCCCATGCAGGCTGAGACTAAAATCTTCACATCCTGTTGGCTACTAAAGATAATACCCTATGCCCAATACAACTCAGTTCCTAAATGTCCCTGTTATGGTTTGAGTTGTGAGTATGTCCTGAAGCCTCATACGTTAAATTTCAGCCCTCAGCCTGAGGTGCTATCAGGATGTGGCAGAACCTTTATGAGTTAGGGCCTAGTAGGTATGTCCAACCTTCTTATGCTGTTTCATTTCTTTCCATTTTTCTTTCTTTGTTTCTCTGTTTATTTCCTTCTTTCTTTCTGTGTTTCTTTCCCTTTTTTATGATGCTGGGGATTGAATCCAGGGCCTTGCATATGCTAAGCAACTGCTCAAATACTGTGCTATACCTCCAGTTCAAGTCCAGCCTTTCTTTTTTTTCCTCTTTGGTTTGTTTTGTTTTGAACCTAGGGTCTCAGGCTGATCTGGCACTCACTCTAAAGTCCTAGGCTGGCCTCAAACACATGGCAATCTTTCTACTTCTGCCTCCTCAGTGTTGGGATTAAAGGTGTGTGCCACCATGCCTGGCTTATGTCCAGCCTTTTGACATTGCAATGTAATATTGTCATTTCTCTTTTTCTACAAAGTGCATGTTCAAAAACTGTGCAACTGAGTTAAAAGATTTTGCAAAATAAAAATTCTTGAAAAAACAAAAAAAAAATTCTCTTATGTTTTAAGTAAGTTTACAGTTTTGTGTTGGACCACAATCATAGCTATTCTGGGCAAGATGTGGCCTGAGGGTTGGAGGTAGACACGCCTGGGCTCTAGTGGCAGAAAGTTAGTTCACCGAGGGCAAGCTTTTCAAGCAAGTATTGGGAACCTATGCCCTTCTTTCTCTCTTTATTTTCCAGTAGCCATGAGGTAAGTAACTTTGCTTCATCATGATTTTTTTTTATTATTAGTTATGTATATAGTGAGTATACAGCCATGATGGTACCATTGTTAGCCTTTTCCCTATTGCCTGCCCCATATTGTGGGTGTTGCATTATGGGGATGGTCTTCAGTTATGGGGAAAAGGCAATGTCTCTGTGAAGAATGACCCAACTTATGGCTCTAACCATCTTTCTGGACCCTCTTCCACGAATTTCCCTAAGCCATGTTAGGTTCATTTTAGGTCTATTTCAGTGATGGGAGGTCTCTGTGTGTCTGGATATCTGATTTGGTAGGAGTTGAGTGTTCTCTGTGTCTGTGTCCTTCACCCTTATACTGATACCAGGTTCACTGAGAAAGCATCTCTTGCTCATTTCCCCACTAACTCTATGGCTTCAAGCTGGTGCCCAGGTGGTTCACCATGAATTTTAACCACAATGTTCTACCTTGCCACAGGCCCAAAAACAACAAAGCCAACTACCATGGGCTGAACTTTCTGAAACCCTGGACCAAAATGTATCCTTTAAAGTTAATTACCTCAGATATTTTTCACAATGAAAGAAATCTGACTAACATTTCTCTAGGCTTCTTCATTTCCGGATGAATCTGAAGCTAGTTAGAGAAGTCCCTCAGCTCTCCTTTTCTATTTTTTAAACATGTATATGTGTGTAATGGGTGCACATGCTATGGGACACACGTGGAGGTCCAAGGACCACCTGAGGGTGTTATCTTTTCCTTCCACCTTCTTTTTGAGGCAGAGTCTCTTATTTTGCTGCTGCATGTACATCCAGCTGGCCCACAAGCTTCTGCACCCCTTGGCTCTACTTCTCATTGCTGTAGGTATGCTGGGATCACAGAGTGTGTGACACTTTGCATCTAGTTTTGCGTGAATGCTAGGGAATTGAACTTGGGCCAGTGGGCTTGCAAGCCTGTGCCTTTAACTGCTGAGCCATCTCCCCAGCCTCTCCTGTAGATTTTTCTAAATATGTTAGAAACTTGCTACATGTTCCAGCTGCAGCTATCTTTCAAGGCCCATCCTTTCTATAAAGCTTCTCTGATCCTGACTCAGACAAACACACAAAATAAAACACCAACGTAGCTGTGCCTCCAGCATCTTTTTCATTCCTCTGAGGTCTCTCTGTACTGTGACACTGCAGCTCCCATGAGAAGGTGGGATCTATTTCTGTACCCCTTGAATCTTGAGTTTGACCAGATTGCTGGTTTTGCCCAGTGTAGATTAGTAAATATAACACTGACAGGGTCATAAAAAGTGTTTGTGCCTCAGGCCTTCCCTCGTACTTGCTAATAGGGATCTTCTTCCACCATGTGACTGAGACTAGACTAGATTCTTGAGGATGAGAAGTCATGCAGAGAGAGGTCACAGCTGCTCAAGCTGTCCATGGCACAGGAGTAAGGCCATCCTGGACTATTCAGATCTACAGAGCCAATGCCAGGAGAGCTGTCTCCTACTCCAGAAGTAGGAGTAATAAATGAATGTTGTTTTAAGCTACTAAAGTTTATAGTGTTTTTAATGGAGTAAAAATGAACAGATGTAGCCTCTCTTCCCATTCTTTCAGGTTGAAACCTCTTTCATTTGAAACCCCACTGGATTTTATCACTATCTTTCGTTAAGCTCCTGTCACTGTGTAGTTGCTACGATCACTTGTGGGGGAATAATTACTTGGGAACTGGATCTGTTCTCCATTTATTTCTGTATTTCTCTCAGTCTCTACTTGGATAGCATTCTGATTGAACCCTATCATTGGCCATGGCTCTTGAATTTCTGTGGAGTAAGTTGGTGAATGAGAAACAACATGGAACAATGATTTAAAATGCAGATGTTGGAATTTCTGGATTAAAAGTCCCATTCTGCTATTTACTAACAGTGCCTTCCTGAGAGAAGATTACAAAATCAGGCTGGAGAGATGGCTTAGCAGTTAAGGTGCTTGCCTGGGAAGCCTAAGGACCAGGTTTAATTCCCCAGAGCCCACATAAACCAGGTGCACATGGTGGCACCTATATCTGGAGTTAGTTTTCAGTGGCCTGAGGCCCTGGTGCACCTATTCTCTCTCTCTCCTTCTTTCTCTCTCTCTCAAATCAATAGATTAAAAAAATTTTAAAAATTAAATTACAAAATCATTTTATTTTGTCTCATATATAAAAAATGCTATAATAATGCAGCTTACAAAGTGGAATTTTAGCAAGAATTATACAAATTATTAAATATAAATGAACAAGAAGCACCCAGTGCTGCCTCCAATTCACTGCAGGTCAAGACCACATCCACTGCACACTTCACTGAGTACTATCTTACCTCTTTCACATTGGAAGAATGTAGGTGGCACCAGCTCATTTAATAAGCTGTTATAAACACAGATGCTAGACTTTCCAGAGCTAAACCAACTGTAGATCAGAGAAAAATTTAAAGAGGAATTTCAGGAAACTTTTGGTAAATGAATGGCTTTTGGAGTCATTGGGACTAAGTTGTGGGTGCTTGCTCTGTCCCTGACTACTGGAATGATTTGGGAACAACTGTGATGGCTCCCTAAGTCTCCATTTTTTCCTGTGTAAGATATAGATAACAATATCTACCTCATGGGGTTGATATGGATCATAAATGATATGGCTCAATAAAGCACAGCTCACAACAGTCCTCCTTGCCTTTCCCCATTATTCCATGTATTTCCATCTCCATTACAATGGTCCTGCCTATGTGGTTTTGCCCAAAGGACACACTAATATCGGGAAGGCTTGCCAAAGGCCCATGATAAATTCATCTAAGTTTAGGACTGCCTAGAAATACCTTCATTTCCTGTGAGCTCTGTTTTGCAATGGCTAGTGAGTTCTACATGCATAGATGGTGGCACTTAGCACAGCTATGAAACAGGACTTCAGCGTAAGACCACACCTCTTCCATCTGGGGCTTGCAGTGAGCTATGGACCTGCACTGTGTTGCACTGAACATCAAGAGAAGTGGAAAGAACATGGGGAGCAAAGCTCCAGAGAAATGTTGATTTCACTTCAGTATCTTTCCATGACTCCTGCTCTCACACTCCTATCATTTCTTATCTCAACAACTGCTTCTTTTGCCTCCATCTTACTTTGGGATGCATTCAGAAAGCTGAACCCACTGGGATTTCTACACTGGAGTAATCCCAGGGATCAGAAGATAAGGGCAAATAGAGTGGAAGAAAACTGATTTGAGCTTTTTAATTGGACTTCTCCTTATGAGTACCTTTGGGTACTGGGACTCTTCTGGAACCATCTGAGGTATGTAGAGACTTCTCATCACCACAATTGCTGCATTGTTTATAGGTTCTCACTCTTACTGATCAGGGTTGCTTCTGGAAGTATGAACCACCCTCAATCCCTGCTCTGGCACACCCCTATGCCATTCCTATATACTGGCCAACAAAGGCCACTAGCACTGGTGTGATTGGAATGTATACTACAGATATTAGAGGATGGGGCTGTGGTGTGAGAAGGCATGAAGCCCACCTGGCAGGGTCTATATAAGTATGGCTGGACTCAAAGAGAGGCTGAGTGGGTGTGGGGACTAGCATGGTGACTTCTTATTTAGTCTGCTAACAATGTCACCCTGTTATCAACAGCATTTTGTTCTTCTCTGCACAGAAATTGTTTCTTCATAATTGAAAGTGGAGTGGTCTCATATACATCTGAAGCTGTCAGGATCTGAAGCAGTTCCTTGGTAAAGTTCACAATCTCAGTGCAGCCTGAGAGTACTGACCCAGCCGTTGCTCAGTGCAGCCCTCCTCTGCTGCCTCTGTTCCTCCCACTACTCACCTCACTATCTACAACTGGGTCACTCTACCTCTTTGTCATCTCAAAAAAATGTGGTGCCTGCACTGATAACAGGGCTTTATCCCATGTAACTTCTTCTTCAACTAAGGAGGTCCTGTTTGTCCTTCATTTCAGTTCAAATAACACCTCCATGGAGGAATTGTGTGAGCCTTCCTGCTAGTCTGTCAGGATCCCTGGTAATGACTTTTAGAGAACTATATCCTTTCCCCTAGACACAAGGTATCAGAATTTGTACGGGTGTTGCAGTCAGGTTCACATTGCTGGTAGAAATCATAGGACCAAGAGCTGCTTGTGGGAAAAAAAGGGTTTATTTTGGCTTACAGACTTGAGGGAAAGCTCCATGATGGCAGGGGGAAATGATGGCATAAGCAGAGGGTGGACATCATCCCCTGGCCAACATGAGGTAGACAATAACAACAGGAGAGTGTGCCAAACACTGGCAAGGGGAAACTGGCTATAATACCCATAAGCCCACCCCCAACAATACACTACCTCCAAGAGACATCAATTCTCAAATCTCCATCAGCTGGGACCTAGCATTCAGAACACCTAAGTTTATGGGGGGACACCTGAATCAAACAACCACATTCAGCCCCTAGACCCCATAAACTGATAACCATACATGATATAAAATACAATGCATTCAGTCCAACTTTCAAAGTCCCCATAGTTTTACCAGTCCCAATGTTCAAACATCCCATAGTCCAAAGTCATTTAAATGAGTCATAATACCAAAATAAATAAATAAATACCTCAAAAATCCCATAATGAGGGCTAGAGAGATGGTTTTGTGGTTAAGCACTTGCCTGTGAAGCCTAAGGACCCCAGTTCAAGGTTCAATTCCCCAGGACCCACATTAGCCAGATGCACAAGGGGCGTATGTGTCTAGAGTTCACTTGCAGTGGCTGGAGGCCCTGACACACCCATTCTCTCTCTCTCTATCTGTCTCTTTCTCTCTGTCTGTTGCTCTCAAATAAATAAATAAAAGTAACCAAAAATATCTCATAATGACACAGAATAAACATACTGTAAGAGATGGCATTGGGCATGGCAAAGAAATATTCAGCCAATACAAGATTCAAACAGGGCAAACATCAAACTTTGTAGCTCCAAGTTCAACAACTCTAGCCAGTGACAATCTCCAAGTCCAATAATTCTAACCAGAAACAAGTTTCTGGAGTTCTAATTCCATCCCTGTCGCTCACAGTCCTGGAAATCTTCATCGGGGGCAGGCAATTCTCCTTGGCAACCATCTCGTGGCTTTGGCATCTCTGGTGGGTCTCCACCACAACCCACCATCCATCCTCACAGATGTATTGATTTTCTATGCAAGCATCCAGAAAACCTGTTTTACACTGCCCATGGCCATTTCCAAAACAAAAGACCATGTTGCAAATTCAATAACCCTTTCTTTCCTGCATTTCTATACTCCACAAAACCAGGCAGGGTGCCAATTTGTTAATGGGGTGTGTGGGGGGGAACAGACTTTGAAGAACAGGACAATCCTTGAGCACTAAGGCCCCTTCAAAAGGGTCTGCATTCTTCCTGTTGCCCCAGTGCAGGTCAGATGGCCCAATCTCAAATGTTGTAATCTCTTAATTGCAGCTGAATGGGCAAAAGTTTCAGTCCAAAGATTTCATTTCTGTGCCATATCCCTCCACTCACACCAGTCCATTTCTATGCAAAGCAACCCTGTACAAATTCTCAGGACACAAGCATGACAGCAAGCCTCTCATACAAACTGCTTCTAGCTCAGTCTAAGCAAAGCTCTTTCTCACCCCCAGAAGCCAAACCTCACAGTCCAGCATTCAGGACTTTCAACTCTGACCAGAATACTCCATGAAGCTGTACTTATAGCACTGCAAGGCATCTCATAGGCCAAAGTTTCAAATACTTCCATATTCTTCTTGAAAATCAGCCCCAAAAGGCCAAAGCCACAGTCAGGTGTCTAGCAGCAAATGACACCACTCCTTGGCACTAACTGTACTGTTACAGTGAGGTTCACATTGCTGGCAGAAATCACCTGACCAAGAACAGCTTGTGGGAAAAAGGGCTTATGTTGGTTTACAGACTTGAGGGGAAGCTTTATAATGGCAGGGGAAAACAATGGCATGAGCAGAGGGTAAACATCACCCCCAGGCCAACCTAAGGTGAACAATAGTAACAGGAGAGTGTGCCAAACACTGGCATGGGGAAACTGGCTATAACACCCATAAACCCACCCCCAACAATACACAGCCTCCAGGAGGCATTAATTCCAAAATGTCCATCAGTTGTGAACCTAGCATTAAGAACACTTAAGTTAATGGGGTACACATAAATCAAAACACTGCAATGGGTAACAAGAGAACAGTAGATTGAGGATACCTCTGGAGTCTTTGGACCAAGTAAAAACATTAGACCATAGCAAATACAGTAAGTAAAGTGCAACAGCCTGAAACATTTGATGAAACTTTCTGTTTACTATATGTACCTCTTTTGCAGATCTTTTCTTTCCCTACATCCTTCTTCCCTGCATTGGCATCTCAATTTTTGTGTGAGATAACTTATTCTCCTCCTGAGATGATATGGGCTGCCTCTTTGCCTGTGGGTGTACTTCATTCACATTTGTGGGAGTGAAATTCCATAGTACCAAGTGGGAAAGGCATCTAGGCATACAACTTACAAGAGCTTCTCAAAGTGGCAGAGATAGATGTTTTCTTCCTCATCTTATCCACCTTTCATTCTGTTCATTCTCTTAGTCTCCCTTCTTGTCTAAGTTTCACATATCTTTCACAAATTATCTTTAGACCACTATGACCAAATACCCGAGAGAATCAATTTTAAAATAGGAAAGGCTTATTTTTGACTCAGTTTCAGAGATTTCAGCTTATGGCCACTTTTGACACTGTTGCTTTGGGGCTGTGGTGGTACGGTACACCATGGCAGAAACACATGGCAGAGGAGGTATGCTCAACTCATGATAGCTGGGAAACAAAGAATAGGAGGAAGAGGGATGAGGGTCCAAATATCCCTTCCAACTGAGCCTCAATTTCATTATTTCCTCCCTGTAAGCCCCACCTTTAAAAAGTTCCATGACCTCCCAATAGCTGAGGACCCAGATTTTAATATGTGGACCTTTGAGAACTTTTTGAATACTAAGGATAACGCTGAGCCTATTATTTCTTTAGGTTTATCCACCCCATGCCCTCCCAGCCACTGGAAATACTTGTAAGAGATCTCAGCTGTGGCCCAACATTTCTCCTCCTCCACCATCAGTCCCTCTCTTGGTGGGCTTTAGAATAGTTCAGTCACCATATTTCTATCCCCAAGAGGAGCTTTGCAGAGCAGATTTCTCTGAGGTTGTGGGAAGAAGGGAGGCATAAATCCCTTGTCCACTACTGTTTTCCTGCTGGGCCCAGACAGCCACCTCTGCCTGAGCTTCAGAGACTTGCTGCCTACCTATGGAGAGTATATGATAGGTGGAGCCCCTCCCAGGGAAATCAGATTCATCTTGGGGAGAAGTCACTAATGGCTGCCATTTAACCATCTTTGGCAGCAACAGAGCACAAAGGTCTTTTAAAGACAGCCATTCCCTAGCTGTCAGAAGAGGAGAGCCAGTGGTTAATATTTTATTATGGTTTATTTCGTGGGGGTGAGAAAGGGAGTTATTTTTCATGTGTGACATAGACTCAGCTCCGAGGCTGGTAGAGTTTATAGAATACCAGTTGTTAGAGTTCCCATTTTCTTCTTATTCTACAGGAGAAAAATATAAACTTAAACTTCACACTTACAGATCAACTGTACAGCAACATATATCCATGGAGCAGGAAACCACTGAGCCAGACTTTATTACTAGATATCCCCATGGGAATGGACCATCCAAGGCAGCTCCTTATCCCTGCCACTCAGTGGCAAGGATTTATATCCATAAGCGAGAATAGCTGAGAGCACAAGTTGGGATGTTCCCCAAATCAATTCAGACCACAGTACCATCCGGTGTTCCCACCAGTGTTTCTTCTTGCTTGGTTTTCTATGGCATTTGCATCCCAGAGTCATTATCTGCATTATCTGTGGGATATGATCTTGGGAAGAGATGGGGAAGGAGGAAGAGGAGATGAGAAGAGGTGATGGGTGTGAGGATGAAGAGGAGCATTATTGGTGGTAATGCACTGGAGGAATGAGCAATGGAAGTAGGCACTGAGGACTGTGGCAGGTATTCAAACCGTTGGAGTCCATTGTGCTGGATTTGGAGGGGCTTTGGGATATAAGTCACAGACTTAGTAATCTGAGGTAATGCTTTTTGGTCTGTAGAAATGTCTGTCTCTGCACTTGATTTCAGCTTGTGTTCCTTCTTTCTTTATCCATCCCTTCATTGGGAAAAGTTTATAAGGATTTGCTACCAGGCAGAGGGGTCATGGAGGTATATAGGCAAGCTTCTCCTCTTGGAGCTCCCTGTCTGGCATTAGCCCCACTCCCCCTTGAGTCAATTCACAAACAAAACCAGGCTCACATTCCATCCCCATGGACTGAGGAAAGCTGGGGTCCAGGCTGGCCACGTATCTATCCACATCACTACCAGGGAGTGCAGAGGAAAACAAGGAGGGGTGTGACAGAAAAGGCAGAACAACACAACTGTGGCATGATGGAAACTTCCCTTTGATGGAAACACAGCAGTCTAGGACTTATGAAATGAGGTAGTTTGACAAGCCAAGACATCTGACTGGAGAAGAGCAGGCATTGAGGGGGTAGGACATGCTATATCCATCTTTAAAGACCTGAAGCAGGTCAGAGGGGATAGGAACAGATGGATTTCTTATGACTACAGAATTCAAATTTTCAGCATTGGATGGCAGCTCTGGGAAAGTTAATCTTAATCAAACTGTAGAGCTATTCAGAACTTAACAGAATTGGCTTTCTAGGCAAGAACACCCTGGTCTTGGAAGCTGACAAGTTCCCCTGCACTGACCTCCTATAAGGCTGCACCAAATGGAAGGTGGACCTACCCTATTCCAATGTCCCCTCTGACCTTGAAATTTTGTGCTTCTGTGAAACATGGAACAATTTTACTGTTAAATCTGCATCCATGTTTAACCTAAAGGCTCCTTCTCCCTATGTGTTTAGGTAGAGTGGGGAAAACATTTTGAAAGCCCCTTTCTTCTTTGCTGGATCTGGGTCTAGTCCCTTGAGCAAGCTCTGGCCAACAAGGCTGAGTCCCTTATAAAGACAGGGAAGTTGCATGTGCTCCTGAGCCCCTAGAAGAACCATAGCATCCTTGTCCCCAACTTCATTGTTTATTTTCAGAAGGAAGTCTGAGGTCTTGATTCTTATTCCCCTTTCTCAGTTGGCAGAAGCAAAAATTAAACACCAGTAAGTGTTTTGCAACAGAAATGCCATAATTGTGCACCTGGGGAGGCACATGGATCAGAGGGGAACTATAATTACTCAGGCGATGTGAGGCTGTCCTTCAGAGTCTATCTGGGGCAGTCAGGTAATGCCCAGTTTCTAGCAACAGCAGGTCTGATGTGTCAGTGCTCTTTAATATTCCTTGCCTGCTTTTCTGGAAGGCAGCTGAGTTTGTGTGTGGCCACTGCAGACCACAGTCTCAGAGTTTCCCTGCAGACATGGGTTTGTATTTGATCTTTTGAGTGTCCTGGGAGGGAAGGGTGGCAATGTAGAAAATGCTCCTTGTGCTGGCCAGTCATAGTCTGGTAAGGTACTTGTGTTCAGGTCTGTGACTGGGGATAGATCAGCTCTTTCTTACACACTACACACAGCTGCCACCTCCTGGAACTTGCTGTCACTGGTCACTGAAGCCACTCCTGATTCTAGGCCTTTGCTGTGAATTGCAGGAATCACTACAAGATAGAGGAGGGAAGAACTTTGGGTTACTGTTCTCTGATCAGGAAGCACAAGGCCAGAAATGGTTATACCTACGGGTGACATGAGGGTTCATGCTCGTACAGCCTTACTGTAATGTAGGCTGTCTTCCCTAGTATAGACTTGAATCCCCTCCCATGTTTATACAGCCAAGCTCAATTTCAGGAAAGACTGTTCTTCTGACCTCATGCACTTTGTGACCCAAGGTGCTAATATCACTTCATTTTCTCCAAGCAGAACTCTCTCTGTGTTTTACAGCTTAGATTGCTAGACACTCAGCCCCAATGTGTATGTCATACAGGTACCCAGCATGGCAAAGAAGAGACCCTCAGAGTCATGAGCCCTCAAGGACTCAAAAACCAAAACAGTGAGACTGGCAAATCATTTTCTCCAACTTGTGTCTCTAAAGTGCAACATGTTAATGGTTCCCCTGGGAAAGAGATCAAGCTGCTGGCCAGAATCATGTGATGGTACCTAATAGCCCTTGTTGGCAGCTTAAAAAAATGCTCCAGAAGGAATCCTACCTGTCCTGGGCCCCCTTTGTTTGTGTCTATCACCCTGATGCCAAGTCTTCTAGCAGCCCTGTTTGATACATGAGCACTCATGCTCTTGATGCAATCCTTGTTGACTTTTACTCATTTATAACACTCTAAGCTCCCAGAACCCCACAGTGATCAGGTTCTAGACCAAACACCAAGCACCATCCTCCAAAACCACAGCAAGGGTAAGTCAGGAGTGCCAAGTGACCTACTTACAAATGGGCAGTGGAGGCCAAGGGTGACCCAGCCAGATGGTCTGGGCTGAGAGTTCCAGCAGTGCAGTGTGCTCTGTTATTAAGCTGCTTGACCTGGTCCACATTTAGCTGAGGGCTGGAGACCAGGCAATTGGCCCAACTCAGCTTACCCCATACAGGGTCTTTGTCATGAAGTTCGCCATGACACTGCTTTCTGTGTTGCCTCAGAGTAGCAGCCAGGAAAGGAAGGAGCTCTGGCTGGCTTGTCTGGGAAAATGGGCTTATGATTATAAGGTATTATGTCAGAAGGTGTGGGGCCTAATGTACACAGAAAGAAGAGCAGGGCTGGCATGGCCAGGCTGCAACACTCATGTCCAAACACTCAGAGGCATGTTTAGAAGTTAAGGAATTCAGCCTGAATAGGTATGAGATTTTTTTTCAGGTCAGTCTGGAAAGATTTTTTTTGTTTGTTTGTTTTTACTACTGGGGGTTGAACTCATGACATAATAGGTGAGCACTTTGCACTGAGCAACAGCTCTAGCCCCAGATAGACTTCTTAAATCTTTGATATAGTATATTTCCTAGGGATAGTATTGTGGTTGAGGTAGCTCCCCATAGTCTCATATGTTTGCATAGTTGATTCACAGGTGATGGCACTATTCTGGGTGATTACAGCCTAGCTAAAAGAAGTAGCTACTGCAGATCATGCTATATAGGTTCTAGCATAGCCTAGTTCTAGCCCAAGCTCTGTTTCTTGATCCTCTGAGATGTGAGCAAACTCCCTCATATTTTTGCACCATGCACAAGAGCCTCTTCTGTTGTCATGAATTCTGCCATGACTTCTCTACCATGAAAACATTAGCCAAAATAAGTCCTTCCTTCCTTAAGTTGCTTCCTGTGCCCAGCTCCACTGTGAGGCAGAGCTGGCCTTGAATCTACTATGCCTCATATTCTGGCTTCCCTTGGCTGCCTGCAGAATCCAAGCGGGATGATCACAGGCCCAGCTGTTAGGAATCACTTTGCAGGGGTAAACAAGCTGGGCAAGAAGTCCATCACCAACTCTTGTCCTCTCCTCTGCTCATTGTTCACCTCTATCCTGTTCCCAGTCACCTTTACATCTGCAAACCCTTCCTTCTCCACAGTCTGGCTGAGAACCTCAGCCAATAGTACATCAGCTTAGAAGCACTGGATCAGCCCTGGACTGAAGACCGTGGGTGCTGGGTGGGGGGAGGTTGGAAATGACTCCAAAGCTTCTCCCCCTGAGAGACCAGACCACATTCAGCCCAAGTTCCAGCCATCTGTGCAACATTGCTCAACAGTGAGCTTCCTGGACCTGTCCTCTCAGCACCCTGAGCAGCTGAATTTCCATCACTGGGTGACAGATGAGAAAACTGAGACCCAGCTAAAGAAGGCTGTGAGCATCTTGACTATTTACTGAGCAGCACCTAGGCCATCACAGTCCAAGGAGTCTGGTGATGCATCCAAAGCAATGTCTCAGACCATGTACCCCCTTGCCATTTCATGGACAGGGGTTGCTGAAGGATAACCTGAGATGAGGGCCTGGGACTCTGGACTACAGCTAGAGGAGCAGGTGAGCTGGCTGAGGGGACATCTCACAGCAACATCTTTGATTTCTCTCCATTCTGGAAAGTGCCTGTGGTCCAAAACCTTTTCTCTCCCACCCCCAGCCCCGACTTCTTCACACTGCATCTCATCCATGACTGGTGCACTATGGCTGCTAAACCAATTCTCCTTGTCTGACCACCCAGGGTACCCACTTTCTGTCTGTACTCCTTGGCAGTGGTTTCTAAGTGTTCTAGAGCCCCACTGTGTAAGAACCCCATAGCTATGGTTGACACCTAGGCAGTAAGTGCAGTTCATATCAAGCCTGGGCCACTTCTTTCCTTTCATTCCTGCCCTCTTTCACTCCATAGGCATCCCATCATGACCACCATCTCATGCTGGCCTAGTTCCCTGTCTCCCCATATTCCTTCCTGTTAAGGTATCCACATTTCTTCTTTAACCAGGTTCTTTGCCTCACTCTGAGGCTGGGGAGATAGCTTTGTAGATAAAGCACTTGCCATGCAACCCTGAATACCTGAGTTCAGATCCCCAGACCCATGTAATAGCTGGAATCTGTAGCTGGCTGTTGTAAAACCCTAGTGTGCCAATGGTGAGAAGAGAAGCAGAGACAGGAGAGTTTCCCAAAGTAAGCAATGAGGGACCCTGCCTGAAAATGAGGTGGAAGGTGAATACAGACCAGAAAGTTGTCCTCTGACTTGCACATGTGTGCTATGGTCATGTGTGTCCATACACACACAGGAAAGGAAGGTCCATGTTGGGGTAGGGTCAGCAGTAGATACATACAGGGATGCATTACCCAGCCTTCTAGCCAGCATCACAGCTCCTCCTTATTATCTCTGGGGCACTGGGGAAAATACACAAGCCATGGTATGATTTCTAGCCAAACCTAGACTGAGTGTGAAGACTGATAATAAGTTTGCAGTAGACATGAAAAATTTGTCACACTGTCCTTCATAAGTATGCATAATTACTATCTATCAATTAAACTCTAAAAACAGGGCTGGAGAGATGGCTTAGTGGTTAAGCACTTGCCTGTGAGGCCGAAGGACCCCAGTTGGAGGCTCAATTCCCCAGGACCCACGTAAGCCAGTTGCACAAGGGGGCACATGCACCTGGAGTTTGTTTGCAGTGGCTGGAGGCCCTGGTGCACCCATTCTCTCTCTCTCTCTCTGTGTCTGTCGCTCTCAAATAAACAAATAAAATTTAAAAATTAAAAAAAAAAAAACTCTAAAAACCAGCCTGGAGAGATGGCTCAGCAGTTACAGTGCTTGCCTACAAAGCCTAACAAACAATCTGGCTTTGATTCCCTAGTGCCCACCTAAGCCAGATGCACAGAGTGGCACATGCATCTAGAGTTTGTTTGCAGTGTCTTGGGGCCCTAGTGCACTTATGCTCTCTCTAGCGCTCACTCTCTCTCTCTCTCTCTCTCTCTCTCTCTCTCTCTCTCTGCTTTTAAGTAAGTAAATTTGTTTTTACAAAAATCTAAAAACATACTTAAGGAAATGGAAATATTAACTACCCTAATTTGACCATTATACAGTATTTATAATATATATAATTTGGTACATATATGTAAATATATATATCATATTGAAGCCCACGTGTACAATTAAAATTATGATAAATATGAAACAGAAAAATAAATCCCAGAGCAAATTCCTTCCCAGCATATCACCTTACCACAGCAGTGGTTCCTCCCTCTCTGACAGGGTGGCTGGCCTGGTTGTCCTGCCACCTTCCCAGCTGCCTGGGGTGTGGTTGGGCCTGGGAGACTGGACTAGAAAACAGATGATTTCAATTTAAGGCACCATTTAGGGAGAATAGTATTCCACTAGCTCATTTTTCTTAGACTCCTCCACCCCTGAAACGTGACTCTCTCTGTGGTGGATGAACAAGACCTATTTCCATAAAAAACTCCACTATAAGAGAGAAAAATCAGAAGACACAGCAGGCTTGGATTTTATCTGGAAGATATATTTGTGTGGATGAGGAAATAAAGACCTAGCAAACTGAGCTAACTGGATGCCCCAAGGATTCTGCTGTTCACCCTTGGGTGACACAAAGCATGGGACAGCACGAAAGATGAGTATTCTCAGGGAAACACACCTGCTGCTTGCCTGGTTTCTATTAAACCAGACTAATTTCTCTGGACTCTAGGCCTGTTGGCCTGTGTTTATTTTCATGGCTGATGTAACCCAATCAGACTGATGCATCTTGATCTTACTCTTTTCTGTGCAGTGTGTCATGTTTAGTTGAACATGTTCAATGTTTTGTGTACATTCATTTCCTGTCTGTGCTTCTAAAGATGACTGTGGTCACTATTTCATCATCCAAGGACAAGGATCATAAGCCCAACCATCCAATCAGTTCATACAAATCCTGTTCACAAAGATTTAACCCAAAGGGATGAAATTTTGGGGAAAGATTAAGGGTTTCAGTTCAACTTCTACATCATTTTTACAGTTTTTTGGAGGTTGAGTTTTTAAGGAGAAATGATTGGCTGGACTTGATGGCCCAGCCTATGGCCAGAATGGGATGCTTATATTGAGCCTTGGTGCTTCTAGCATGCTGCTTGAAAAATGACCAAGTCTGAGCTTGAGGTGTTGGAACAGAGTAACCCTTGTTCTTCCTTGAGGGTCTCATCCTGCTAGTTTCCTTGGAGATCCACATACCAACCCAACTCTGGACCTGGCAAGAACTAATGGCCTTGGATATGGAAAAACCCCCAAATGTGATCTTCTCCAAGGGTTTTGCCCTTCACTTTACTCCACTGGGCCTTTTAAAGCTAATTGAATCCATATGTTTCTGATTCATTTACACTTAACCTATCAAGAGTTCCCTTTTTTTCTATGAGTGATTTGTTGTCTTAAGATGCCTTTGCAGTCTTGTTCATAAGTGCCTCTTTCACCCTTATAAAGAGATACCTTGTATCACCAGGGCACATGTTGGAAGGGCAATGGAGTATACCATTTAAGTTAAGATCTTGGTCTTTTTTTATTCACAAAAGTAAAAGCCATGTTTCTGCAGAGCTTCTTGCTAGGATCCTGTGTCAAAAGATACCTGCTCTGAGCATGGGATTGGACCGACATTCCTCTTGAGCTAGAAACCCAGTGAGTGCTGTTTCTAAGAAGCAAAATTAATCTTGGACAAGTACTTTAATCTCTCTGTTCCTCTACCTCTTCCTCTATAAAATAGAGGTGATAATATTCTCCATCTCACAAAACTGTTGTTCTAATTATGGGTTTGAATTGCTGCAACAGTGAGTCCCAGAATTAGCGGAAGTTTCTCAGCTTAGTTTCAAACCCTGCATTGCTCAGTCTTTTCCTTCAGTTCACTTAACTCCAATTAACCCTTTATTCCTCATCTTAAACATTGCCTATTCTGAGACTTCCAGCCAAGTTGGCGACCACCTAGCTGCGCTGCAGATACCAGGGAAAGAAAAGCAAGAAATTAAGGGTTATCAGTGGGTTGCCAGTGGGAGGGCACAGACTGGGGAAAAACAGGGAAGCACGGATCCCCCCTTGGGTGGGTAGTCTACCCCCACACATAGAGTCGCCGCGCCCCGCACCCCGCGTGGCTTTGTTCTGATCACCCACCCACCCGCCCATCACGTGCACGCCAGCCCACTGCGCTGACGCGGGGACCTCCGCCATTGTGCTCTGACCGCTCGCATTGGCCTGCCACGCTGTGCTCGGTTCGCAAGCCCGCGGGGGCCACCTCTGCAGTGATTAGGCGGCTGCCAGACCCCTGCTGCTGTGTTCCCATAGCTTGCCGGCCGGCAAGCCTCTGCTGTGTCCTGATCCCGTACCCGCATCAGCTGCCTCTGCACTACAATTGCACATGCAACAGTCCCACAGCAAGGGCCAGACAAGTCCACACTGTGTCACTAGTGCCAGCTCAGGTGCCATCCCCTACCTGTCCGTTGCCACCCATCCCCCACTCCCCTGAGGCAGGAGAGCGCAGACTGTTTGCAGGTCCCAGTGTTCCCAGCCAGAGTTTGGGCAGCTTCAGGGCTTGCTACCTCAGTCCCCTTTCAAACTCAAAGGCAGGCAGCTTTGGTGCATTACTGGGTGAGAATTCAGGCAACTTTGGTGCCCCTGTCAGGCTATAGATAGGCGGCTTTGGCAAGAGTAAGCAAAAACCCAGGCTGCTTGCAACTGCTAGATCCCAGGCTGCTCCACCCACCTACCTGCCCATACACTGACATGGGTAGACCACAGTGCAAAAGAAATAACACGAAAAATAAAATGGAAGAAAATCCAGACAGATCACCCAGTCCAACAAGGATCACAACTAACCAAAACATAGAAGAGTGTTTAGGATCAGAACATCAAGTGGAAGCATTGAACAATGCAACCCTGGCCAAACTATTGCTAGAACTGACAGGAAAGCTACAAAGGATAGATAATCGTATGGATGCTACCATCACTAAGCTAGAGCAATATGATAAGACACTGGAAGGAATTCAAAGAGAGCTAAGAGAGTTGAGGGAGAGTGAAAAAAAAAAGAGGACCTTAAAAATCAGCTGGCCACACTAAATGAAAATATAAAGAAATGCAAGGATGATTTCCAAGAATCATCAAGAAAATCAGAAAATGAGACAAAAAGGGAGCTGGACAAAGCAATGGAAGTGATACATAGGAAAGTAGTAGAAAATGCAAACTTAATTGAACAAGTCCAAAACTCACTAGAGGCTCTCAAGAATAGTCAGCGAAGTGGAAGATAGAAATTCTGATCTGGAAGACAGGATGGAAGAAACAGTTTGAGAGTCCAAAAATTTCAGTAAGTTCAAAAGTTCCTGTGAACAGAACAGGAGAGAATTGTGGGATACACATAAACGTCCTAATATCAGAATCATTGGAATACCAGAAGGAGAAGAATTTCAGACCAAAGGCATGGAGAACCTATTTAACACAATAATTGAAGAAAACTTCCCCTGTCTCTTAAAAGAAAGGCCCATCAAGATTCAAGAAGCAAACAGAATTCCTAACCGACTTGACCAAAGGAGAAACTCCCCAAGACATATTATCATTAAGACTCTAAACATTGACACCAAGGAAAAAATCCTAAAATCAGCTAGGGAAAAACAGCACACCACTTGCAAAGGAAACCCCATCAGAATTACTTCAGACTTCTCAATGGAAACCCTGAAAGCTAGAAGGGCCTGGAATGAAACTCTCCAAACTCTAAGAAACTATGGCTTCCAATGCAAACTACTCTACCCGGCAAAAGTCTCCCTTATAATAGATGGTGAAAGGAAAACTTTCCATGACAAAACTCAGCTTTACAATTATATGAACACAAAACCAAACCTACAGAAAGTACTCCAGGAAATTCTCCACAGAAAAGAAAAAAATAACCAAACACAAATGCTTACAAGAAGCAGATCACAGCAACCAAACCCAGAGTAGATAGAAAAAAAAAAAAAATTAAATTCCATGGAAATGCCAACACACTTCTACCACCACAACATGACAGGGTTCAAATCAAATCTCACAGTCATCACCCTAAACATTAATGGCCTTAATTCACCCATCAAGAGACACAGGATAACAGGGTGGATCAAAAAATTAGACCACTTAATCTGCTGCCTTCAAGAAACCCTCCTTACCACTAAAGACAGAAACCTCCTCAGGGTGAAAGGGTGGAAAACAATATTCCAGACAAATGGGAATAAGAAACAAGCAGGTGTAGCTATATTAATATCAGATAAAGTTGACTTCAAACCAAAAACAATCAAAAAAGACAAAGAAGGCTACTTCCTACTTATAAAGGGAACAATCCTTCAAGAGGATATTACAATCATAAATCTGTATGCACCAAACACAGGGGCACCACAGTTCATAAAACAAAATGTACTTGACAATAAAACAGAAATAACCACCAACACCATCATAGCTGGGGACTTTAACACCCATTATCAGTAATAGACAGATCATCCAAACAGAAGCTCAACAGGGAAGTAAGAGAGCTCAACAAAACCATAGAGCACTTAGAACTAACAGACATCTACAGAACTTTCCATCCCAAATCCACAGACTACACATTCTTCTCAGCAGCCCATGGAACATTCTCTAAAATAGACCATATACTGGGTCACAAAGACTGCCTCCACATATTTAGGAAAATTGACATAATTCCATGTATGATATCAGATCATAATGCTATATTCCTAGAAATCAACAACACCAAAAAAAAAAAAAAAAAAAAACAAATACAACCCCAATGGCAACTGGAAACTGAATAGCACACTCTTAAACAATAAATGGATAGTGGATGAAATAAAAAACGAAATTGCAAAATTCCTGGAATTTAATGACAATGAGAACACATCATACCAAAACTTATGGGACACAATGAAGGCAGTCCTCAGGGGAAAATTCATGGCATTCAATGCCTTCATAAAAAAGACAGAAAGATCCCAAATAAACAGCCTAACCATCCACCTAAAGGCATTGGAAAAACAAGAAAATCCAACCCAAAGAGCTCCTGAAGGAAAGAAATAATTAAAATCAGAGCAGAAATTATTGAATTGGAAACCAAGGAAACAATTAAGGCAATTGACAAAACAAAGAGCTGGTTCTTTGAAAAAATAAACAAGATTGACAAACCTCTGGCCAATTTGATCAAGCAAAAAAAGGAGAGACTCCAAATTAACAAAATTCAAAGTGAAAAAGGAGAGATCACAACAGACATCAGTGAAATCAGCAGAATCATCAGGTCTTATTTCAAAAACCTCTACTCCACAAAACTGGAAAATGTGGAGGAGATGGATAAATTCCTGGAGGCATATCATCTACCAAAGCTAAACTCAGAGCATAACAACCACCTCAATGAACCCATCACACTCAAGGAGATTGAAAAAGTAATAAAAAACCTCCCAAAAAAGAAGAGTCCAGGACCAGATGGATTCCCAGCTGAATTTTATCAAACCTTCATGGAAGAACTCAAACCAATCTTCCTAAAACTGTGCCACACCATTGAAGAACAGGGAAAGCTACCCAACTCCTTCTATGAAGCTAGTATCACCCTAATCCAAAAACCAGGCAGAGATGCCACAAGAAAAGAAAACTATCAGCCTATTTCCCTAATGAACATAGACGCAAATATCCTCAACAAAATACTCGCAAACCGAATCCAACAACACATCAAAAGCATTATCCACCTTGACCAAGTGGGATTTATCCCAGGAACACAAGGGTGGTTCAACATACAAAAATCTGTCAATGTAATACACCACATAAACAAGCTTAAACATAAAAATCACATGATCATTTTCATAGATGCAGAAAAGGCCTTTGACAAGATACAACATCACTTCATGATCAAAACATTGGAGAGAATCGGCATGGCCAGTTCACATCTTACCATAATAAAGGCAATATACAAAGCTCCAAAGGCCCAAATAATACTTAATGGAGAGAGACTAGAGGAATTCCCATTGACAACAGGAACAAGACAGGGATGTCCTCTCTCACCTCTGCTTTTCAATATAGTTCTGGAAGTCCTAGCTCAAGCAATAAGACAGGAGAAGGAAATAAAAGGGATAAAATTTGGAAAGGAAGAAGTTAAGTTAGCTCTATTCGCTGATGACATGATTGTATATGTAAGAGACCCAAGATACTCCATACCAAAGCTCCTGAAGGTGATTAGCTCCTATAGCAAAGTAGCAGGATACAAAATCAATGCACAAAAATCGGTAGCATTTCTGTATGCAAATGACAAAGATACAGAGAGAGAAATAAAGGACATAGTCTCATTTTCAATAGCAACAACAACAACAAATCCTTGGAATAACGTTAACCAAGGAAGTAAAAGATCTATACAACGAAAATATAAAAACTCTCAAAAAAGAAATTGTGGAGGACTTGAGAAGATGGAAAGACCTCCCATGCTCCTGGATAGGCAGAATTAACATTGTGAAGATGACAATCCTACCAAAGGCAATATATAGATTTAACACAATTCCAATTAAAATCCCTACAGTGTTCTTCACAGAGATAGAAAAAATGATCTCAAATTTCATATGGAAAGGCAGAAGGCCTTGCATATCCAAACATATCCTCAGCAAAAGAAATACCTCTGGTGGCACCACCATACCCGATCTAAAGCTATACTACAAAGCCATAGTAATAAAAACAGCATGGTACTGGCATAAAAACAGGAGTATAGACCAATGGAATATACTTGAGGACCCAGATTTTGGGTCAAGCAACTATAGCTACTTGATATTCGACAAAGGCCCAAACAATATAGGCTGCAAAAAAGATAGCATCTTCAACAAATGGTGCTCGACAAACTGGATAACTACATGCAGGAAACTAAAACTTGATCCACACATTTCACCATGCACAACACTCAAATCCAAATGGATCAAAGACCTCAACATAAGACCAGAAACTCAAAAACTACTGTAAGAAAATTTAGGAAGTACTTTCCATGATATAGGAATGGAAAAGGACTTCCTGAACAAAACCCCAGTGGCTCAAGTTCTTAAACAGTCACTCAACCAATGGGAACATATGAAGCTGAAGAGTTTCTTTACAGACAAGTATATAATAAGCAAAGCCAATAGAATACCCACAGAAAGGGAGAAAATATTTGCAGGTTATCCAACTGATAGAGGCCTAATCTCTAGAATCTACAAAGAACTCAAAAGTCTAAACAATAAGAAGACAAATACCCCACTCACAAAATGGGGCGCAGAGTTGAACAGGCAATTCACAGAGGAAGATATACAAATGGCAAACACACACTTAAGAAAAGGTTCATCGTCCCTAATCATCAGAGAAATGCAAATTAAAACAACTATGAGATTCCACCTTACCCCAATAAGGATAGCCAACATCAAAATATCAAATGAAAATAAATGCTGGTGAGGATGTGGAGAAGCAGGGACACTCATTCACTGTTGGTGGGAATGCAGGATGGTACAACCACTTTGAAAAGCAATATGGAGACTCCTGAAAAAGCTGACTATAGAAATACCAACAGACCCAGTTATTCCCTTACTGGGCATCTACCCTAAAACCTTCAAACCACAGGCCAGAGAGATTTGCTCAATCATGTTTGTAGTGGCTCAATTCCTAATAGCTAAAAGCTGGAATCAACCCAGATGTCCATCATTAGAAGAATGGATAACAAAGATGTGGTATATCTACACAATGGAATTCTATACAGCAGTAAGAAAAAATGACACAAAGAAATTTGAGGAAAAATGGTTGAACCTGGAACAGATCATTCTCAGTGAAGTTACCCAATCACAGAAAAAAAAATAGACACATAGTCTCATTCATCTACAACACCTAACCTGAATCTACCCAAGATACCTTACATACCCAGAAAGCACCTCATGGACTAAATAATAGGATGGATGGGGAGGGCCGGAGGGCATCGAAGGGTGGAAAATAGTAATCTGGACCCAAATGGCAATGGTACCATATAATTCTACTTCCTAAAAGACAGATCAAATGGCTGAACCTTCACTAGACCCTTACAGGAAACACCTGAACCACAAGACACTGGAGAGGGTAGGATCAAGACTAACCTAAATCTTCTACATCTTCCCTCCCTCCCTCCCTCTCCCCCTCTCCCCTCTATCTCTCTCCTCTCTAACTCTTGTATATTAGATATGTTTTTCCTCAATTTCTTAGTGGGCACTGACCTATAACCCCCCACTTCCAGCTTGGGGCTACCATCCACAATGAGCTTTTTATTAGAGAAACCTACAAGGTTTCCCAAAACAATGACAGACTTCTGTCAGAGTACTTGATGACCCACCCAGGGCCAGTGGTAAGACCCTATTGCTGAAGACTCCATATGCAGCTGACATGTAAAATGGAATGGCATGGCTGGAAGCCAGGAGAGAGTCAGTCCCCAGAGAGTCAGAGTGTCTAGTGCCAGAAGGTGCTACATGGGCGACTGGGGGAAATGACCCATATCTGTCCAAGCAACTCGCAGTCTAACCTAATTAGCAACAAATAACCTAATGTGATGCCCACACAAGTGCAAGAGTGGCACACAGCCATGGTGGGGAACCAACTGCTCTTGATTTGGCTAACTGATCCCCTCAGTGGTACTAGACCCATAGCTGGAGCTGGGAAACAAGTCAGAACCATACCCAGACATAAGCCCACTCTCCAATATCAAGCTACCATCAATCATGGGGTACAAGAGGGCCTACACCTATCAAACTCTCTATCAAAAAAGTAAGTGTTATCTCAATTTTCCCAGGTGCTAACTTACTCTCCGTTGGAGAATCTGCTTCTCTTTTTCAGATAGATGCAGATCCTAAGGAGAGAGCTGCCCCAACATACCTCAAAAGGGGCCCGACTGAAACTAAGGACAATTGGCAAAACAAGCAAGGGTGATGTTTTCCTGTGAACCCGATACCAGCACAAAGGGGAAGGAGACCAACACAGAGAAAAATCAACTCCTACCAAATCAGAGAGCCAGAGCCTCAGAGGCCCCCAACACCTCAGCACTGAAGCAGACCAAAAATGAACCCAACATGGCTCAGGGAAATTTTGTGGAAGAGGGGGCGGAAAGAATGTCAGAGTCACATGTTGGGTCATGATATGCAGAGACATTTATCATACCAATAACTGTGGGCCAACTCCACAATGCACGACCCATTTACATGAACTGGGAGGGTCCAATGGGAGGGGGTAGATCATAGATGAGCCTAAACAATGGTACCAAACTGCCTGTATTTGCTGAAAAGAAAACTAATAAATTAAAAATTTTTAAAAAGTAACAAAAAAAAAGCATTTTGAAAAATAAACCCCAGCTGTTTTAAGAAAAAAAAAAACAACAAAAAAAACCAAAAAACATTGCCTATTCTAAGCCTTTCCATAATCTGTGGCTTCAAACCCCTAAAATACATGATAAAAACGATTTAAGGAGGAAGGATTTATCTCAGCATACAGTTCAAGGGGCATAGTTTGTCATGCGGGGGAAGTACAATGGCAGGAACACCATGTGGCTGGTTGCATTTAGTCTGCAACCAAGAAGCAGAGAGATGAATTCTGATGCTTAGCTTGCTCTCTCTTTTTTTTTATTCAGGTCAGGATCCTAAACCCTGAATGCTGCTGCCCACAGTTAGGGTGGAACTTCCCACTTCAATTAATCTAATGTAGAAACTCTCTTCTAAACATGTCTCAAAATTTGTTTCCATGGTGACTCTAAGTCCCATCATGTTGACAATCAATGCTGTCATGGTTTGAATGTGAAATGTCCCACATAGCATCATGTGTTTTGAATACTTGGTCTCCAACTGCTGGCAACTTGGGAAAGTTGTGGAACTTTGGGGAGGTGGAGACTTGGTAGAGGAGGTGTGTTTCTGGGGATGGACTTTGTGGTAATATAGCCCACCTCCACGCTTAGTGATGAGACTACTATCTTCTTGCTGATATGTGATAATGTGAGCCAGCACCTGCTAATGCATGCATTCCCTACCTGATGAAACTTCCCCTTGAAACTGTAAGCTGAAATAAACTTTCTTCCCACAGTGTTTCTGGTCCCAGCAACGAGATGGTAACTACTACAGCTATCACACATTCAATGAAGATCATTCTCTCTCTTCTTCCCCTTCTCTAGTAATAGAGACCTTGTGCTGAACTACAAGCCCACTCTCTTTTTTTTTCTCAATTTTTATTAACATTTTCCATGATTATAAAAAATATCCCATGGTAATATCCTCCCCCCCCACCACTTTCGCCTTTGAAATTCCATTCTCCATCATATCCTCTCTACATCCCTGATACTGAAAACTTAAAAGAGGGGTAGTCATGAGCCCTAGGGGTGTAACATCTGCTGATGTCTGGATAAGCGTATATACTATGCTTATCAAACTGCCCAGTAAGCACTTCTTCCACTCCCTTTTTTAAATGTATGTGTTAACAGCTATGTTTCCGTCTTCTCACTGCCTCCTCAGCATCTCATACATTTTGGCATGCTGCATATTCACCCTGTTTGTCTCAGGTAGGCTTTTTTTTTTTTTTTTTCATTTTCCCCTATAATTCCTACTTGGCTTCAATAGTTTATCAAATGCTGTTTAATTTATACATATTTGTGGATTTTTCAGTTTTCTTCTGCATTGATTTCTAGTTTTATTTCATTGTCATTGAAAAAGATACTTTGATTTCACTCTTTTTAAATTTATTAACACTTGTCTTGTGATCTAACATAAGGTTTATAATGGAGAATATTTCACATGCATTTGACAAAATGAATTTTCTGCTGTTATTGTGGATGGTATAAATATCAGTTAGGTCTAGTTGATTTGTAATATTGCTCAAGCCTTCAATTTCATTATTGATCTTTGATAGTTTTATCAATTACCGAAAGTACAGTATTGAAATATTGCACTATATTGAAGAGATATATTTGTCTTCAAATCTGTCAATGATTGTTTTATATACTTTAGAGCTCTGATTCCTTGTACATATATATTTATACTTGTATATATTACCAAAAAGTTGACCTTCTAATCCATTAAATGTTTTATCATGTTAATTACAGCTTTCAACCTGAAGTATAGTTTATGGTTTTAGTACAGCAGTGTCAGCTCTCTTTCAGTTATTACTTTAATGGAAATCTTAGACCATTCTTATGATTTTAACCTTTGTATATTCCTAAATCCGCTATGAATTTCTCATAGGAAACATATAGTTAGGTCACACATTTTATCCTCCATTCTGACAATCAGTGCACTTACTTTGGGGGAATCTAAGCCAGTTACTTTAAAAATAATTAATAATGTAAAAGACTTTCTTGAGGGATTTTATTGTTTATTTTTCTGTGTACATTTTTTTCTCCCAAGCACTTTAAATACATCATCCCATTGATTTGTGGCCTCTAAAGTTTCTCATGAAAAATTGCCTTATAATATTACTAAAGATCTGTTCTATGTGATAAGTCACTTTTCTCTGGGTATTTTAAAGATTTACACTGTTTTTAAATAGTTTTATTAAAATGGTCTCAGCATGAGTCTTTTTGGTTTTATCTTATTTAGAATTCATGGAGCTTCTTAAATTTGTTCTGTTCTTTTTTCAAGTTAGAATTTTCAGAATTATTTTTTGAGTAATCTCTCTGGTTCTTTTTCTCTTGTCCTTCTTTGACTTTCACAAAGCATAACCTGGTTCTCTTAATGATGTGTCACAAATTCTTTAGGCTCCTTTCACTTTTCCTTATTCTTTTTATCTTCTCATTCACAGAATTGATAATTTCCAAGGTGTGTAATTTTCAGTGTTTCAATTTATAAGCACTCTCCTTTGTCCAGTCAAAGTTTCTGCTGAGTTCTAGCTATATTTTCAATTCAGTTCTTATATTTTTCAGTTCTAGAATTTGTTTAATCCCTCTGTAAGTTTTGTCTCATTGATATTTTCATTTCATTCATTCATGAATTTTTTGGCCTGTTTTCTTTACTTCCTTACCCACGTTTTTCACTGAATCTTCTAGAATGTTTAAGATAGTTGTTTACAGTTTTTAAAAGAAACTCTTTTGAGACAAGGTCTCATTCTGTAACCCACACTAGCCTGGAACCTACTATACAGACTATACTAGTTTCTAACGCATGATAATCCTTCTGTTTCAGTCTCCTGAGTACTATAATTACAGTTACTAGATACTATGCCTGGCTTTAAAGTCTTTTATTAATTTTTATTTAGCCATTTTTGACATTGTCTTACATGTATATAATGTATTTTATCTTATTTCCTACAATTATTCTTTTATGCCTCTCCCACTAATACCATTCTTCTTCCCCAATAATCCCCATCTTACTTTCATACTCTCCTTTTTGTACATATACAATTAAATTAGAATTGCTTATGTGATCATGGGTAGAAAATTATTTAGTGTGGAACTTACCAGGGGCTATACCATGGATGAACCTGACTCCTCTCACAGTAACCATTAGCTGGGGTCTGGGTTCTCATGAACCCTTCTCTCATCAATGAAGAAAATTTGAAAAGCTCAGTCTTGTGTAGGAAACCACTCATGCATATAATGGCCAGTCATATGCAGATGACAGCATTTCACACCCCTCCTTCCTGTCCTCCTGCTCTTATATTATTTTTGCTCCTTCAGTGACTTTCCCTCAGCCTTGGAGAGGGTAGTTAAATGTCATATTTGAGGCTGAGCACACAGTAGTCACTTATCCTTAGCAAATCTTTCAGTCATGAATCTCTGTGCTAACCACTGACTGTTGTAGTAAGAAACTTTTGTAATGGAAGCTTCAAGCAGCCCTAGTCTATGAAAACAAATATTTAGAAGGCAGTATGATAGACTTTCTGTTATCAAACCACAGTCGTAGGTTTACCCTCAGGGCATATGTCCCTAGCCATAGTTATTTGATCAGGTTTATGGCAACAGTGAGCATGTCTTGCTTGGCAAATTGTTATGGAGTACACAGGATTCACAGCTGAGTAGGACTATTGGTGGCTTTTCTCCCCCAGCATAGCATAGAAACTTCTGGTATGAAGAAAGCTAGCCAGTAAGAAGGAAGCTTCCAGCTCAGTTCCAGTTTAGCTTCTCTATGTCCTATAACAGAAATGTGTGGTGTCTTCAGCAATAGAGACTTACCATCTAGTTTTGATGGGCAACCATGAGCAATGGCAATAGCCTCCATTGTTTTAGAGTCTTGTGTAGCCTCCCTGACCAACAACTTACTGGGAAGCACTTGAATTTGCAATTAATAATCTATGCCTTCTGGGAGAAGCTTTATCCACTCACATAGGGGATCTTTGTTCAAAGACTTATTTTGAAAATTTATGTTTTGATAGGCTACCAAGTAGTAGGTTTCCATATGCCTTATTCAGATATCCTTAGTTTTGATTTATTGTGCTACCATCCCTTTTTTTCTTTCATTCTTCTACCCCTATTCCTGCTTAAACCTTTCTCTCCTACAAATACCCCATCTATTCATGTCCAATGTGTTCTGCTATCTCCTCCAAACCTGCCCACATAGCCTCTTTCTAACTTTTGGGCCGCTATAGATACTTTCCTATTTATAGTCCCAAATCTAGAAATTCAAAGCTAATATCTGCATATGAGAGAGAACAAGTGGCATTTGTGTTTCTGAAACTGTGTTACCTCACTCAATATATGACCTTTTGTAGTTCTATCCATTTTCCTGCAAATTTAGAATATTTCATTTTTCCTTACTGCTGAGTAGAATTCCACTGTGTATATGTACCACATCTTCATTATCCATTCATTAGTTGATAGGCATCTGGGCTGACACCAGTTCTTAGCAATTCTGAATAAAATAAAGCAGTAACAAACATTGCTAAACAAGAATCTCTATCGTAAAAAGTAGAATCTTCAGGGTATATACCCAGGAATCATATAGCTGGATCAAATGGTAGATCTATTTTTAAATTTTTGAGAAACCTTCATAAAGATTTCCATAGTTATAGTCCATTTTTTTGACTGGGTGGTTTGATTTCTTATTATTTAGGTTTTTTTTTTTTTTTGAGTGTTTTGTGTGTCCTAGATATTAATCCTTTGTCAGATGTATATCTGCCAGAGATTTTTTCCCATTCTGTAGGCTGCCTCTTTGCTCAACTAACCATGTTCTTGGCTATACAAAACCTTTTTAAGGGCTTGGGAGATGATTCAGTGTTTAACGGCACTTGCTTGCTAAGCCCATCAGCTGGATTCAGTCTCTAGTACCCAGGTAAAACCACACGCACAAAGTCGTGTATGCATCTGGGTTCATTTGTAGTCCTATTGTGATCTCTCTCTCTTTCTCTCTCTCTCTCTCACACACACATATGAAATACATAAAAATATTTTTTAAAAATCCTTTTAATTTCATGTGGTCCTATTTATTGATTATTGGCCTTATTTACTATGTGATTTAAATTCTATTCAGAAAGTTTTTACCTATGCCTGTATGTTGCAGTGTTTCCCCATTTTTTCTACTAGCAATTGTGCATGGAGAGAGATAAGGATCTATTTTCATCCTTCTACATATAACACCCAGCTTTTCAAGCACTATTTGTTTGTGGAAGAGGCTGTCTGTTCTCCAGTATTTTTGTCAAAATATATAGGTTTATATCTGGATCCTCTGTTCTGTTTCCATTGTCTGGTTTTGCCCCAGTACCATGCGGTTTTTCTTACTGTGGCTCTGTAATACACCTTGAATTAGGAACGGGGATACTTCTAACATTGTTGTTGTTTGTTGCTATTATTATTACTCACGAGTGCTTTGGCTATCTATGGTTGGTTTGTGCTTCTATGTGATTTTTAGGATCACTTTTTTTTCAAAATATTTATTTATTTATTTGAGAGCAATAGACAGAAAGAAAAAGAAGCAGATAGATAGAGAGAGAATGGGCACACCAGGGCCTCCAGACACTGCAAACGGACTCCGGATGTGTGCGCCCACTTGTGCATCTGGCTAACGTGGGTCCTGGGTAACTGACCCTTGAACCAGGGTCCTTAGGCTTATTCACAGGCAAGCACTTAACCACTAAGCCATCTCTCCAGCCCAGGATCACTTTTTTTTTTAATTCAAGTGAAGAACAGTGTTGGAATTTTGATGGAGATTGCATTAAATCTGTAGATTATAACCATTTTCACAAAACTGATTCTTCTAACCTATGAGCACAGGATATCTTTCCACTTCCTAGTGTCTTCTTCAATTTCCCTCTTGAGTATTTTAAATTTTTCATTGTAAAAGTCTTTCTCTTCCTTGGTTAGCTTTATTCAAAGATTTTTTTGAGGCAATTGTGAATGGGACTTTTCCCCTAATTTCAATGTCAGCATACTTGTTATTGGAATATAGGAAGGCTTCTGATTTCTGTGTTTTAATTTTGTATCCTGCTATGTTGATGAAAATGTGTATCAGCTCTAACAGTTTTCTATTAGAGTATTTAGGATTTCGTGTGTGTGTGTGTGTGTGTGTGTGTGTGTGTGTGTGTGTGTGTAGATTCATATAACCTGCAAAGAATAATACTTAAATTCATCTTTCCTATTTATTTCCCTTTTATTTTATTTTCTTTTGCTCTAGCTCAGACTTCAAGTACTATATTGAATAGGTGTGGAGAAGTGAAACCCTTGTCTCGAACCTGATCTTAGTGGGAATGCTTTGAGTTTTTCTTCATTTAGCATGATGTTGGCTAGAGGTTTGTATGTTTGAGATGTGTTCTTTCTATCTCTAGTCTTTCCAAGACTTTAATCATGAAGGGATGCTAGATATTGTCAAAGGCCTTTCCTTAATCAAGATGATCGTGTGATTTATGTTTAATTCCATTTATATGATTAATTACATATATTGATTTGCATATATTGAGCCATTCCTGCATCTGTGGAATGAAGCCTGCTTGATTATATAATTTTGATGTGTTCGTGAATTCATTTGGCAACTACTCTATTGAGGATTTTTGTATGTTCTTCAATGAGATTGATCTATACTTTTCTTTTTTTTGTTGTTGTATCTTTATCTGGTTTTCATATAATATACTGGCTTCATAGAAAGAGTTTGAAAGTAATTTTTTTCCCTTTCAACTCTAGGGAATAATAGGCTTTCATTTTCCTTACAGGTCTGATAGAATTCTGCAGTGAGCCCATCTGAAACAGGGCTCTTGTAGTTGTTGTTAAGAGACTTTTTATTACTACTTCCATCTTTTTGTTTGTTATAGTTCTGTTTAAACTATTGATCTCATCTTGGTTTAATTTTGAAAAGTCATGTGCATCTAGAAATTCATCCATTTCCTTTAGATTATCCAGTTTGGTGGAATAGCCTATGACTTTCTGAATTTTGGGGGCATCTGCTATAATGTCTCCCTCTCCATCATTACTTTTATTAATCTGGGTCTTCTCTTTCTCTTTATGGGGTGGTAAATTGGCTGAGGTTTGGTTTGTCAATCTTGTTTATTTTTCAATGAACCAGTTCCTTATTTCATCTATTCTTTGTTTCTATTTAATTAGTTTTGCCCTAATATTAATTATGTCTTCACGTCTACTCTTTTAGGGTATGCTTTGTTCTTATTTTCCCACCAAGCCCTTTAGGAGCACAACTTATAGATTTGGTCATTGACACTGTCCCAAAATCTTATGTATTTTGTCCTCATATTTTTATAAACTTATCATTTTCTTTGATGAACCAATTACTCTACCTTGTCTTCAAGCCCTGATATTCTTTTCTCCTCACAAAGGAGGATAGGAGAAAGCTAGCTTTTTAAAGTCAGTTTCAGATAGGAATTGAGGCTCAAAGAGAACCAGGAGGTGCCAGCTCATATGCCACCTTGCCCTGACACAAGAATGAAACTCTTGGCAAAAATGTCTGATGGAGACTGATCCACAGCACCCCTGCTGCCTATAATCTAGCGTGCTATCCAAATAAAATGTTTCAGGTGGGCTGGCTCTGAAATCCACCCACCAAATTTACTAGCCAATCAGGCCTTCCCTTTACACACCTGAATTTGATGCTATAAAGGCTGTGGCCTTCCAGCTTTCCCTCTCTCTGCACACGACCCTCAGTGTATGTGTGTGTCTCTCCTCTTTGCTTGGGCCACAGGGACACACATAAAGTCTGGCTTCCCCCTCACCCAGCCTGGCTGGGGAAGGGGACACATAAGTGTTTCTTAGTCTGGGAAAACTTTTCTGCTTGCCTCTGCTTTATAGTTTGGGGTAACTTCTCACCTTAATTACATGCTTGATTTTTCTCTGATCTATCAATCTACCACATGGGTGTTCTCACCAATCCTAGACTTGCTATCTGTGTACTTACTCTAATCTCGAGTAACCAAGAGTGTAACCCTCCTAATCACTCTTTTTTCCTCTGAATTTCTCTTCTGCTTTGGTACTTTCACTCATCAGGAAAACACTTGGTGGATGCCATATGTGTTTCCTGAGTCTTTCCACTATACATACATACAGATTCTACTTTCCATATGCCAGCAGCTCTATTCTAACTTCCCTTTAAAAGCCTCAATTACTCTTAAGTCTACATGCTTGCAGCTTTACTCTAACTTCTCTTTAAAAGCCTCACCTCTTAAATCCATGAGCTTGCAGTTTTACTCTAATTTCTCTTTAAAGGCCTCAGTTTCTTCTAAATCCACATGCTTACAGCTTTATTCTAATTTTCTTTTTTTTTAAAAAAAATAAAAGCCCCTGATTTCCTTTCTGCTTTGATATTTTCTTTCTTCTATTCTTAAATCACCCCATTTGCCCATTTAACTTCTCTTAATATATGTCATGAACTATGCTGTGTTTCCACATGAGAGCATGTTTCCTACTTCCCATATGTTTAGCCTCCCCTACTAGGCCCCAATCTCCCTTAAAAAATCCCCACAAACTGTGATTTCACCCTAAATAAACTTAATAATGCATAATTTATCCTTTTTGAGTCCATCTTTATTAAAGGTAGGTCAGAACCCAAAACATGGGATTCATAAATTCTGGGGGACCCCAAAGTCCTGCATCACTCATGATTCATTCTACTGGTGAGGCTTTCCACTGAGCTTTTTTTTTTTTTTTTTAATCTCACTGTATTTTCATTTTAGTTTTTTTCTTCAATATTTCTCTCTCTTTGTCAAATTCCATTTTCATGTCTTCCATGGGCTTTCTTATTTCACTTAGCTAATTATGTATGCTGTTTTGGAGTTTTTTCACATACTTATCATCATTCTTTTGAAGTCTTTGTCTAGAAATCCATCTGCTTCTTGGTCATTGGAGGTATTGTTTATGGATTGGTAAACTTTGGAGGGGATATGGCTTGACTTTCATATCATTATTACTATTATTGTGGTTTGTTCTGATCAATTATTATTATTTTGTGCTGGGGGTTTTCCATCAGAAGGTGTATTATTGGTTGGATTTGTTTTACTTTTAAATTTATGTCACCTTCCTTCTTTCATTGCAAGTGTTTGCTATAGTCAGGAGAGACTGGATTATAGCACAGTTGAGTTGTAGTCTTCAGTTAGACTGGCATTCAGGGAACCATGTTCTCTTACCAGTCTTCCCTTTTAGTAGAGTACTGTCTGTAACTACAGGCACTATCTTGGCATACGTCCATTTTATAAATAGTGATTAGTCAATTATATAGCTATCACCTATTAAAGGCTAATAATTTTAAGGAGTAAGGGAACATTGACAATATTACATGAATGACTATATTAGTTCTTGTGGTTTTGTGAAAAGAAAAAAAGATAAAGTAAAAACCTTGTGGAACAAGTAGTTAGTATTGGGTTGATGCCCAGAGAGTAAGGGGGAAATGAATAAAGTGAAGCTGTAGGAGCTAATGGGACTAGCTGTAAGAATTTGGGTTAAAATACACTAAAGACTTACAGGTGACCACGTGCTTACAGCAGTGTAGAATAGTTCCACATCTCTTGGGGTCTGAGCCTCAGACTTCCCACACACCACAACAGACTGTTCTTGAGCAAAGAAAAATATAGAGGGAAGAATGAAAAGAATAAAAGAAAAGAAAGCTGAACAACACACACACACACACAAAGCAAAAGCAAAGTGCAAACACTCCGTGTCCATGCCCACACACAAAGGAAGCAACAGAGGGCAGAGTAGAGTGGGGTGGGAGCCCAGCTGGTCTGCTAGATTGACAATAGGTGTCAGAAACAGTACAGGTATATGTATATATAGAGAGAAAGAGCAGGGTGGAGGTATACTATCTGCAAAGTGAATGGCCTGATATTTGGCTCTTCTCTGGACTTCCTTAGCTCTGGGAATGGTAACTACCCCAAAAGAACTTTCTCTCTTACCTTGGACAGGCATTCTATTCAGTCTTATTTCTGAGGTCGGGTCACACTGCACAGAGTTGAAACTTGTCCTTCTCAGTAGCAGAGTCTGTGGGTATGGGCAGTTCCATGGTTATTTCTTTCTGGAAAGTTCTCTTGTTGCAGTTTGAACCATTTCTTTGGAGTCTGGGAGCCTGCTGTGACTGGCCCATTTCTCCTTCAGACTGTGGCAGCCTGGCAGAGACAGGTTGTATGCATTGAGAGTCACCTAACTTCAGCTTCCTAATCTGGTGCTTGCCTTGCTCTCCTGGGGACCTTTCAATTTCAGCTTTGGGTTTCCAGTAGCACCAAATGCTGGGGTGCCCAGGCTGCTTCCTCTGTGACTGAGAGCTTGGGAATGTACGCAGGGCATGTGGTGAACTGCCTGGCATGGCTGCAGGTCACAGACCCCCCCACAGACTTGGTGTGCTTTCTTCCTTTTGGTGTTACTACTTCATGGTTTTCTCAGGTCCTCATTCTGTTTCCTTCTTTGGTATAGACTGTTTGGATTTTTTTCCTTCCCTGGCTTGTATGGAAGCTGTTTCTGGTCCTCCATCTTACCCAGAAGTCCTGAAGTCTTTATATTTTGTGTGATATTTGTGTTTTTTCAAGGAGTGTTTTTGTCACTTCATTTTTCCCCTTGAATAGGTCATATTTTTCCATTTCCTTATGTGCCTTGTGCATTTTAAACCGTTGCTACCAATTAAACATTGAAAAGTAGAAAGAGGTAGGGAGATGGCTCAGTGGATAAAGTACATAACGCACAAGCATGAGTAGATGAGTTTGGATCCCTAGACTTCACATAAAATCTGGAAGCTATGGCTGGCCTCTGTAATGCCAGCATGCCTATATGGGAGGTGTAGATAGGACAACTTCTTAGTAGTTTGTGGAGTAGCTATCCTGGTAAATGGAGAGTAAACAGCAGAGAAGGAGCTGCCCTGCCTCCAATGAGGTGGCAGGGAAAGACTGACCCCAAAAGCCACCCTTTAACGTCCACATGTGGGAAGTGTGCCCACATTCACACACTTAAACAGTATACATGCGCACAAACATGCATGTGTGTGCATACACACGTACTAATAAAAAAATGGCTATTTTCGAAGTTTTTGCAGATTGGCTTTGTGCCATAGAAGTTCTTATCTAACTTTCCAAGTTTGTCCTGAGTCTTTAGGTCAGCCTAAAGAGAAAGCCGACAGTCCTCTCAGGTCTTTCTGGCATGTGAGTCTGACTGTACTTGCGGCTAGTTTTCACTTACCCCCAGTACACAATTGTTTATCGATGCTTTGCATCCTAAGAATCTCACCCCAGTCTTCTCTACAGAGCCTTAGATGTCCCATTGTAGGTTCCGTCAGTGATCCCTCACCCCAGGCATCCGGGAGTCTTGTCTACCCTTGCTTTCACAAGCATCTTGGTGACCTGTTTCATATCTGAGGTAGTGAAACAAGGATCAGCTCTCAGACAGTCTCTAAGTATATGAGAACAGGGTTTTTTTTTGCTGTCTCTAATTCAAGAGTGAAGAATGTGAGCTGCCAACCCCCTCCCTAACCAATATAGTACCATATCAGAGCAAAGGTGGGAAAAGAGCAAATAAAAATATAACACAAACTTCCTACTATTTTGAGGTTTTGTTTTCTTCTTTATTTGGTATTTTCTTGGTTGCTTATTTTCTATAGCTCACATAGTGTTACTTTTACCCAATGTTTAAGAAAGTTTCTATGAATTATGAAATTTTTAGGAAAATAAATGGATCTAGAAATATTAGACTGATTGAAGTAACCAAGGCCAAGAAAGAAAAAAATATATGTTCTCTCTTATATGCATATCCTAGCTTCAAACTTTTAGATTTCTGTGTCTAAGTCTCGGTGAGTATCTGTAGAGGCAGAAATCAGGAAAAGGAGTTAAGGCCAAAGCTGGAACTGAGCTGGAAGCTTCTTCCATGCTGGCTGGTTCATAGTACTAAAAAGCGCTATGTGTACTCTTAGTGAAGAAAAGTCATCAACAGTCTTACATGGTTGTGAGCCTTTTATTCTGCATTACTGCCCTGCTGGGTAAGATAAGCCTAATGGAGCCACAGTGGCATGACTTAGGAATAACCCACTACCTTCTGATTGTAGGGAGCAATGATTATTACAGAGATACATAACTGGTCAAACTTTAAAAAATAAGTGACTGTTGAATGCTCAGCCCTTATGGGGAACATCTTTTTCATCCCTCCAAGGCTCAGGGAACATTGTGAGCAGGGAGCGAAGGAGCAGAAAGAATGGGAGATGGGGAGGAGTGCTGTGAAATCTTGTCTTCTGGATATTATGAAGCTATTGTAATCATAACCTCTAAGTAGCTGTGGTTACCTGATAACATCTGTACAGGATTGGGTCCATCAACATTCCAATGGTTTGGGAAGACTCAAGAGGGGCCACCCATCCTTGAGGAACTATTGGTAGTTATAGGATACTGGAGGAGGGAGAGATTCTGCTGAACTCCCAGGAGTGCATACAAAATCATCAAGTCCCAGGAATTGCCTACAGGAAGTAGAGAAAGCCTTTAGTTATGAAGGGTTTTCTTCAGTAGCATTCATTTCGTCTACTACCCTTCTAACTGTGCATGTTTCTAAGTATGGTGAGTTTTTGTCTGCTTCTGAGGTATTATACTGAAGTAATGTGTTGAAGTAGAGCAATGGTAAACTCTGCCATTGGTCAAAAGTGTGTGACTAGTAAAGTGGTATTCTAGGATAACCAATACGCTGGTGTGTGTTGGGTACAGTCAAAAGTGATTATGCTATAGCTTCATAATTAGATGTAGTGTCCTACCAAACAACTCCAGTGTAAATACAGAATCTCAGTTCTCTTTTTCACATTTCCATTTTTTCCTTTTCCTTGCCAAATTCCATCTATTTAAGAATTTTAGGACTGTAAGGATGACTTAGCAGTTAAGGCACTTACTTGCCTGTGAAGCCTAAGGACCCAAGTTTAATTCTCTATACCCACATAAGCCAGGTGCACAAGGCTTGTGCATCTGGAGTTCATTTGCAGTGGCTAGAGGCCCTGGCTCGCCCATTCTCTAACTGCCTCTCTCTCTCTCAAATATGATAAAAGGTTAAAAAAAATGAAAACTAAAAATAATTTCAGTACCATAAAACCATACAAAGATTTTCCAAGGTACTGTTATGCATATTTTCCCTATTGGTTGAATGAATATATATATATATATCCCAGAAAAAAGTATTTAGCATATTCTCAGCTTTTCAGGGTAACAGTCTGTGAGCTAAAAACATGGAATCATGAAATTTCTAAAGTCTGACTGACAAATTGCATGGGGTTGTGTTGGCTTTTGTGAAAATGCAGTACAATGGAAGTGCCCAATGGCCGGGCATGTGACACACAATCATCCATTCTGACTCTTTTCCCCTGAGGATTTATTTTGGCTGAACAGCAAGCTCTCTGGGCTTTGGAGCAAAAGAACATCTCTAACATAACATAAATGCTGGGCAGCAGCTGTTAGCTGGAGAAGGCACAACAGGAACAGCTGTATGAAGTTTGACCTTGGAGAACAACACCAAGTCCCACTACCACAGGCTGGTTTCCATTTGGGGTTACTGCAAATGAAGCATAATAATTAAACAGATACACTTAGGGGAAGGACATTAAAAAGACATTTCATTTGAAGTAGAATGGGTAACAAGAAGAAATGTTATGTGTGGCAGCAAAGAGAATCTTTTCTAAAAGAGAAGTATAAGTTACTAGGAATTGTTAGCTTTATGAGAAAAGGGGATTCCACTTTTCCTTGATGAGATTCTGTACTGCTTAAGTAAATTTACTTACTGCCAACATGTCCCACTTTCCTAGTCCACCTTGTTAGAACATAGGAAGCCCTTGCAGCTTTGTGAGAGAAGAGGGGAGCTTTATTCTAAAGACAACCCTAGATGCTGGGAAGTTTGGGATGCTTGCCCAAGTGGAAATTCAGTGGCAAACATTTCAGCTAAGATGTCTTGAGTAAAGTTGTGAAAACCTGAGGTTTTAAATCTTGGGAGAGAACTTTTGTAAGATCACTTGAAATTCCCTACAAACTGCTTATATCACTATAATAAAAGGAATAAAAATTATGTGAAAATATCAGTCATAGGAGGTTGGAAGGCAGACATTTGTGGCTATGGACAATTGCAAATAAATGTTGGTTGCCTTCTTTAAGCAATGCCAGCTGTGGTTCTGTTTTTGCAAACTAAAGAGGGACTATGCAGGAAAGAGGAGGAAAGGTTTTGCTCAAACACTCAGTGTGTCTGGGCACGAAGTTTTCAATCTCCTCAAATCACTGTTGTAGTTTTTTTTTTTTTTCTTAATATTCATTTATTTGAGTGTATGAGACCTGGAAGTGGTGGTGCACACCTTTAATCCCAGTACTTGGAGGGCAGAGGTAGGAGGATCATCATGAATACAAGGCCACCCTGAGACTACAATAGTGAATTCCAGGTCAGCCTGAGCTGGAATGAAACCCTACCTGGAGGGAAAAAAAAAAAAAAAAAAACTACAGGAGACAAGCATCTTGTTCCCTCTTGTACCAAGTCAAGTCCTCGTGTTGATCAAGGGCAGAAGAGATTAATTCCTGTCACAAGTTGACCATTGAAACTAATTCAAATACAGACCTCTGCCTACTGGAAGGTAAGACTGCCTTTTATTTAACTTTAGGAGAGGCCAAATTCACCTTGAAAGAGGAGGCTTAAACTTGCAGGACTTGACCTGGGCAATGCCTGAAGGTTAGAGGACAGGGAGGTCAGGTGCTGTCCATTTGGTATCCATGGGGCAGTACTGAATGCCATACCCTCTTCCTGGCTGGCCTGGGAGGACTCTTCCTTCCTAAGGGGGCTGATTCAGAAACAAGCATACAAATCTGAAGAGGTCTTTCGAGGAGCTTCTGGAAGTTTCTTTGAGCACAAAAGGGGTTTTCTCCCTTCTCTGAAATGTCCTAGGTTCCTTATATGGTGCTTGTAATTGCCTCCGCCATCTTCCCAGCAGCTGGATGAAGCCAGTGCCAAGAACAGAGCAGGAAGGAGATGGTCCTTGGTGATCACTCTACTGTGTCCCCTGGCCAGGATTTCCTGCTGTGAGATCTTAGGCTTGCTTGTGCTAGGATGGCTATGTGTCATGCCAAGTCACAGGGAAATGCCTCTATATGAACATGTAGGTGAGGCAGCAAAACGAAGGTGCATGGAAAGGCAGTCATGGGTCCTCATACCCGGAAGCGCTCTGCAGCTTTCCATGGAGCTCACGCCTCTTCAGCCGATGAGCACCTTCCTCTGTCACCCCGCAGGCTAGGCTTCCACATGGCTTCCACAGAGGATGCCTGTTCTGGTGACTGCAAAGCAGCACGGATTTGCCATTAGTTTATCTGTACTAATTGCTGCCCTAAATGCCTCGTTCAGTCAATGCAGAAATGCCAAATCAAGCCCAACTCAGGAGGAAAGGCAGCAGCTAGAAAGTCAGGGTAGCCCAGAGAAGCACTGTGTATCAAGGATATTGGGGCACCTAACCGCCTCTGGACCAGGGAAAGAAAGAAAGCTTGCTGTTTCCCACATAGCATTAATTCCATTTTCTAATATTTAGACATGGATAAAGTTTGATCCCTCCATACACTAATCCCCATCAAGTATTTGGGCTCAAAGTCTCTAGAAGGGACTTTTAGGAATGAGCAGTAATGTAGGGCACCTGGTGGCACTTATTGCTAGGTGACTCTGGACAGTTTTATTACTTTATCCCTGAACTTCAGTTGCCACATCTATAAGATGGAGATAAGAATAGCGTCCATTTCATAATCATGATTATTTACACTAATGCAAAGAAAACCCTTCAGTATGTGCTCTGTACATGCTAAAACCCAACAGATGTTAGCTACTATTACTTACACACCAAGCAGGGATTGAACACTTAACACAGAAAATAGAAGTTTTAGCCACACATATTCTAGTCCTGACACACAAGCCATCCTACCTATTAGTCCAAAACCCATCATGAGTTTCCTTATTCTTCTTGTTCAACTCAAGACAACTTTCCAATTGGCTTTTATCTACAAAATCAAACAAGATGAAATTTGGGTTGCTTGGGGAGGCAAGACTCTAGAATTTAATCATCAAACTTGACAGACTTGGAGATGTTCCTATCAATATAGAAGAGTTTGCTTGTGGTGGTGGAGAATCCAAGGCCAGCTCCACGGCTGTATTTCCAGCCCATGGCTCAGTCGAAGTCCTGCTGCAAGTTCTGCTGTAGTGTGTCCGCGGCCTTCTTGCTGAGGGCCATGTTGGGTCTCCCAGTCATGTTGGGGGGTGGGGGGCGGTTGAATGAAGGGGAAAGATGCTTAAAGCCACCCATCAGTTTGAGAAATTTCAGTTTCTGTTCCTCATTTTCAAAACCAGCAGTATCCTACTGACCAAACTGGGTGCCCATCCACTTCCTGGGTTCTGAAGCTTCTGTCTTGCCAGACTCCTGATCAATCTCTTCTTGCAAGGCCTTTCACCTCACCTGGTCTATGTAGGTTTCATCTTATGTTGCCTTTCTTTTCCAGCACCACCTCCAAGTCTGCATCAGACACCTCCTCCTCCTCCAAGGGAACTTCTGCTACTCTGTGCTCTTTCCTCTTCATCTTTTTCTTTCTTTTCACTGCCAGCTCCTCACCAACTGGCTGTTCTTCCTTTTTCTTGGACCTCCCCTTCTTCTTCCCTAGAGATTTCAGGCTGTCTCCTATTGAGATATAGTCTAGAACTCCAGCTTTGACCAGCTGTTTCTTCCTTCCTCTCCTGGGGCTAGTCTCTACAGCCCTACAGTGCCTAGAGTGAACCTGGAGGGTGTCGCTCTTCTGGGGGGCCTTCTTCTTCTTTTTCAAGCTGTGCTTTCTGGGGCTACCTTGCTTGCGTTTCTGCCCCAAGGCCACCTGCCCCTCAGCCTCCCCCTTCTCCACTGAGGCTGCATACAGAGCATCGCCAGCCTCACACAGCCAGGGGTCCTTGGTAGAGAAGGCTATGGCATCTCGTGTCTTTTTCATCTTCTTGTGCTTTTTGAGTTTCTTGCCAGCTCCGCTCACCTCCTTGCCCTGTTTGGGGTCAGGAGAAGTCTTCAACTCTGAGCTTTGGGAAGCAGCCAGAGATAAGGACTTCCTTTTCTTTTTCTTCTCTCCACTAAGACATTCCAGCTGGTCAAGGACCTGGTTTCTAGCACTGAGTGACTCTGTCAGTCTGGTACATACCAGGGGCTCAGGTTCTGAAAACTCCTTACAAGAGGTATGGTGGTCCTTCTTTTCTTTTTCTTGCCCAGAGACATCTTGGAGACCTGCCCCTGACCCACATTATCAGAGGGGGATATGGGCCTTGTAGGAGAAATGTCAGAAAACTAATCGTCACTATTTAACACAGAGTACTGAGTGTCGGGTTCTTTGACCACTACAATCTTCTTTTTTTTTTTTTCTGTTTCTTCTCTGGGACCCCTGGGTCCAGGTCTACTTTGTGGGTCTTGGTGATCATTCCCGGTCCACCCACTAGCCAAGCGCCCCTGCTTCCACGTGAGCACCTGCTCCTCTGAGACCCACTGTGGTAGTTTGAGGCTCATGGTGTGACAGCATGCCAAATGTTTGTAAATATTCCAATGGCACAAAGAGGAGAATTAAAATTTTGTTAAATTTTCCTATTGAATTATGTGACCTTACTTAGTTTTCCTATTGTTTTTTTTTTAAATATTTTTACTTGTTCATTTATTTGACAGAGAAAGAGGAAGAGAGAATGAGAGAATGGGCATGCCAGGGACTCCAGCCACTGCAAATGAACTCTCCAGACACATGCGCCGCCTTGTGCATCTGGCTACTGTGGGTCCTGGGGAACTGAACCGGGGTCCTTTGGCTTTATAGGCAAACAATGTCTTAACCCCTAAGCCATTCCTCCAGCCCAGCTTTCCTATTGTTTTAAAAATGGTTTCTAAGAGCAGTTATTCCACAGGGTTTGAACAACATGCATATTCTTCTATGATGCAGTGTAGTGTACAAGGCATGAGCTTCGGTGCCACAACTGAATTCTTAGATCTACACATACTAGTTGTTTGAGTGTGAGAAATCTGTTCAACCTCTTGAAAGCTTAGTTTCTTCAATTATAAAATGTAAGAACTTTACCTAATCTATGAAATTTTGGGACTAAATGAGAATAGAACACTTAGCATGGTGTTTCTCACAGAGAAAGCAAGCAATGTCCACTGTCGTCAGTCACTAACATCCTCATAATTATATCTATAACATGGATAGTTATATGATAGCCACTGCTCACTTTATAAGTAAAGTTTTATTGTAACACACTCATGTTCATTTATTTACATATTTTCTGTGTTGGCAGAAAATAATAGAGGACAGAACCAAGTGGGTATGACAGAGTATATGCATAGGCCACAAAGCTTAAAATGTCTACCACAGAAAAGCACCACTGCTCCCTGCTATAGAAGCAAAAGGTCCATGGAGGAATTAATTCTTTTCTTAAGGTTAAGTTATGAGAAACTCATGGCTTTGGCTGCAGGAAACAATATGAAGAGTTTGAAAGAACACTTAAAGCAATGGAAGCTTATATTTTTCTTGTAGAATTTCAAAATATATTTACAGGTATAGATGAAAAAGTTCTAAGAAGAAAGGAGATAAGCCTGAATATAGTTCCTAACAAGAAAGAACAGCATGGATTTTCTGTTTTAATAGAAAGGTCATTGAAGCAATTAGAAAATCCTAATAAGTGAGGGAATAACTTTCTTTTTTGTTGTTGTTGATTTGAAGACAGTTCTTCTCATTGTAGTCCAGGCTGTCCTTCAATACTGAAGTGTTGGGACTTTGTATATTCAACACCATACTAGTGGCAGTAAATTTTTATTCACAAAAATTTTGAGTGTGGGTTAAATTATTAAAATATAAATTCTTGTTTCCTAGTACAGAAGAATATTCTGGAGAAGCATTTACAGAAGGCAAGCATTTTCACGAAATAACAGAAATGGTATTTGTTCTAAAAAGCACTTTTCTTTAAGCCTAAATGCTACCTCAGGCGAATATAGACTGCAGTGAAACTTGCAGTTTTTAATTCTTAAAATATCTCTTTACCTCATAATGGAGAAAATAAAGGTCCCCAAGCATCTCTCCCTCACTTCAGCTTGTCCTAAGGCATGTCACAGCATGGAGAACAATGCTTCTGGAGCTATGCATGCAATGCATGGAAAGTACCTGTATGTTATACATGCATATATGAGAGGGTGATACTTATGAGAATAGATTTGCATATTATGGAAGCAGAGAAGAGCCATGATCTGTGAGTGTGCAAGCAGGAGAGTCAGAGAAGCTGGGTATACCATTCAGTCTAAGTATAAAGGCCTTGATACAGAGGGCATGTGGGGAGGGAGGATGGTAAGCCTTAGAGTACAAAAGCCCAAGACTTGGAGTTCTGATAGCCTAAGCTGGAGAAGATGAATTTCCTCATTCCAGAAAAGAAAGGAAATTCACCCTTTTGCCACTTTTTAATTTTTTCCTGACCCTTGACAGGTTGGATGCTGCCTGGTACTGATGAAGACAGACCTTCCCTACTTTGTCTGCTGCTTCCAATGCCAAAGACCTTTGGAGACACCCTCCAGACACACCAAGAACTCATGGTATGCCAACCAAATGGTCACTCCTCAGCTCAATCAGTTTGTCACATAAAATAAACACTCACACAATTATTTTAGTGTGTTTGTTTGAAGCCAAACAAAAAAATTAGTTTTTTAAATTATTGTTGTTTAATGAACCAAATCTTCCTTTAAAATAGACAGAGAGCACTTTGAAAATTCAGTACAGCTTCCACAGCCTCAGCTTAAGAAGATCCTGATCTTAATTACTCCTTTACCTCATGTGATGAATTCATGCTGCAGTGTGCAGACACTGGCTGCTCAGAAGCTTCCATGAGCTAAGCACATGCTGCACACTACCCCAAACTGCTCTTGCTCCTAATTCTCCACTGAGCAGCAACACACCTTCCTCTCTAGCCCCTGCTTTCCCAAGCATTCTATTCTTGCTGTTTTGTACACTTGCAGAATCAAACAAATGTAAACATTTAAATAGTAATGTGTTTTTAAAGGCATGGTGGGGCTAAGATAGGTAAAACAACCATCTCACATCATCTGTAGAAGAAATCTAATGAGTTTGGGGGTTCACTGGGGAGCCAGTGAATATTGAATTTTATGAGAGGATTAAGTTTTTACTGAATTACGTTTTTATTCAAGTCATTTTAGCTCTACAAAGGTGGGATGTTTAACTCAGTGGATTTTGCTAGTAAAATATAAACCAAGATGCAAATATTTCATTGAATCAGCTCTTCTAACAAAGACTGTGTTTGGCCACAGAGCTGCCAGAGGGACAGAGCGAGTGTACTTACCACCCTCCAGTGACTCAGGGCAGGGCTCCGTGGAGGAAGTCTCAGGGAAGGCAGGCTCTGGCTCTAACGCTCACTAATACTTGAGGCACCTAAATTTATTTGGTGTTCAGAGTATAAGAGTATTGATGATTCTAAAAGACTGTGTGTCAAGAAAGCAACTTAAAACTCCCCCAAGAGAAGTTGTTAAGTACATATTTCTTAGCATTCATCTGGAATCAAGTTAACTTTCCATCAGTAGAGGACTGAAGAAGTTATGCTATATTCAATCATACATGCCCTTTAAGAAGCAGGAGATCTGCATGTTCTGCTAAGAAATATTGTTGACTGAAAAAAAATCAAAGAGCAATGTAATGTATATGACAAAACTCCTGTCATAGAAGCTAGACTGCATATGTGTATGCACAGCCTTGTTTTCAGCTTTTGTTTGCTAAAGGATAGTAATGAAACTATAAACAGTGCTAATGTTTACAATGTCTACATACTTAAGGTATTATATAAAAAACAATAGTTATCCATTCAGGGATGACTCATGCCACCTATTCAAGGTTTTCTTTCTTTTGTATACTTTAACATTTGTCTAGCAATATGTTACCAAAATGTGAGGATCTGACATGGATGAAGAGCACTGAGTGGGCAGTAAGTGGATCTGAGTAGGAGTAACCACCTCTCTGCATCTCAGGGTTCTTATCTTTTAAATGGAGTTATAGTCCCAGAAATCAAATTTTGGCGGTTCTATTTTGCTTTGTATATAGTGTTGTTTACAGTCTATCTGGGGAGACACAGACATCAGAAACACACCCATAAGCAACACAGAATAATGAATAAAGAGCATATAAAATGTTCAGCAAATCCTTTAGTGTGCATTCTTTGCTGACACCACAGGGAATGAAGAAGGAATAATCTCTATCCTTGAGAAATTTTATGATCTCATGTGGGAGGCAAAATAAATGTCATGAACCAGCTAGAGAATAATAACTGTGGCAACACATGAATGACCTGGATTACCATTATCCATATGGAGCACTCTTTAAAATATTGCTCACTCCAAACTCAAGAAAACCAGGCTCAGCAGTAAAAGTAGGTTCCCAGGCCTCAGCTACATTTTCACTAATCTGTACAATAAAGGGTAGACAGCCGATCCCTGGGTTCTACTGCAGTAGTAAAGTTCTCTGATTTTAGAAGATCTAAACTAAAGAATGTTTCCCTGTAACCAGAGTCCTCTTTGTTCAGTTGTGTTCATTTCCAAGTTGAGACTTTGACAATTTCATATCATCTCTATGCACAAAATTTCCCAGTGAAAACCCCAAAGAATGGGCCCTACACTCTGTCAATTTCATTGTCTGGGCTTGAGAGCCTCTTTTGGCTCCACCCTGTCTAGGCAATGCAGTAGGAGAGAGGACCTAGCTGGGGGCAACCAGGTGGCTGTCTGGCCTGACTTGTCACAAAGGCCCTAGTGAGCATGGGGACCAGCACATGACAGGGGCTCTGTACAGGTCAGACTTGACGCCCAAGTTGACCCCACTGGCAGCCAGAGTCTGATAAAGACGTCATTGAGTTGGGAATTTCTTCCTGACAACTTAAAGGATGGCTATAATTAGGGGCTGTGCTCTGAGAGTGTGGAAAAACATAGACTCCATTGTAGGGAGGCTAAATGCTATAAAGGTCAAGGCCAAAATGTGGCATGAAAGAAGTTCAACATTTGCCAGCGTGTGCATGCAGGAGCAAGGCTGCAGGGTGATGTGTTCACTCTCTGCGAACAAGCACACCTGCTTCCTGCTTGCTCCTGAGCCCAAGTTAAAATTCCTGGTGACTTTTTGTGTAGGGTTCTATCCCTGGTTGTCAAAGTAGAACACCATAAAGGTCAAGAAGGTAAGTTAAACTTTCAGCCTGAGAGATTGTATGTGCAGGATTCTAGAAAATGAACTGACCCTTGTTTGTCCTAGAACCATCTCTCTAATAATACTGATGGCAATCAGCGACATACATACAGATTTTCTTAGAGACAGTATCTCATATAACCCAGACTGGTCCTGAACTCTCTATGTAGCTGATGGCTGTGAGCACCTGCTCCTTCCACCTCCACTTCCTAAATGCTAGGATTGTAGGTCTGCTCTATCATGCTTGATTTATGTGGTGCTGGGGATTGAACCCAGAACTTCATGCATCCTATGCAAGCACTCTATCCCAACCCCACACATAGATTTCTGATGTTAAAATTAATCAGTATTTGTCACATCTGTTTATGAGTCATTGTCCAAATGATGATTAATGAAAGTGGTTTTTAAACCCAGGATGATTTAGGGGACTTTTAAAAGCCTTTTTCCTAGAAATAAGCAGTCACAATGTGCCAGACATAGTAAGATCCAACTCACAATGATCAAACAATACAGTGAGTCAAGGCAACAGCAGTCTCATCAAGGAACACAACAGCTCACAATTTGGATGGAAACCTAGGGAGTTAGTAAAACTTGCCATGCAAGAGTCATTTGGACTTGGAGGTGTTCTAACCTGGCTACAGAGCCTATGAGTACATTTCCTATCTAAGTTGGTAAACTTGGCATCTTAAAAGATATCTACCAGGCTGGAGAGATGGCTTAGCGGTTAAGCGCTTACCTGTGAAGCCTAAGGACCCCGGTTCAAGGCTCGGTTCCCAGGTCCCACGTTAGCCAGATGCACAAGGGGGCGCACGTGTCTGGAGTTCGTTTGCAGTGGCTGGAGGCCCTGGCGTGCCCATTCTCTCTCTCTCCCTCTATCTGTCTTTCTCTCTATGTCTGTCGCTCTCAAATAAATAAATAAATAATGAACCAAAAAAAATTAAAAAAAAAAGATATCTACCAATCAAAGGTTTAAATAACTCCTGAGTTCCTGGGAACTTTGGGGGTTTAAAGTCTAAAGTATGAATTGTATCTCTAATATTTCTACAGAATAGCTCATCTGCCTCTGCTGTATGGACTCTGGTGATGGAAACTTCATCTGTTTATGCTGCCCACTCCAATTTGGGCAACCATTAATTAAAAAAAAAAAATCATCCTCCTCATGTTGAGCTAAGATCTGTTTCTTACTCCCTCTTGTTAATTTGTCTTATTTTACCTTCTGGGGTCCATAGAAATGGCTAAGTTCATCTATACATGATCAGGAACAGCTAATCATTTTTGAGGTTTATTTTAAGATGAAAATGTGGCATCTCCTGTTTGAAAACAATCAAGATGATGATAGCAGAGCATGAAACCAAGTGGGAGCCATTCTAGAAGAAAGACTCCATGTGGCTGCTCAGACAAGCCTGTGGTTGCCCTCAGCACTGAGCTAACTTTTTGTTTGTTTCTAAATGACTAGACTTGATATAGCACAAAGAGAAAGCAACTTTAGCTCTTTTCTCCTTTGTGTTAAACTCTTTTGCTGTCTTCCTATGGACCCATGGAATATTCTAATCTTTCTTGGGTATTATCAAGTGGAGTGCAGACTTTCACCAAACAGAACTCTGTCCATCACTACTGTTGCACTCTCCTGCCAGCACCTGCTTGGGAGTGGGAGCCTACAGATGCCTCCATTCTCTCCTGGTCCTTCCCAGATGGGTTGCCACATCCTTCCCACTCTCTAGGCCTGGCCAAGGGCAGGAAGGAGAGGGGAAGTGGGCAGAAATGGTTTTTCTTACTTGAAAGTAGAGATGTGGTCTGGGGTAAGTGCTCTAAGAGTTGGGGATCCAAATAGTGCCTCCAACTTTCATGGGCACCTCAAGGGGGATTGCCTGCTGCTATTCCCTGGTGGGGGTGATACCTCCCTTGCCTATATGCTTCTCCCAGCCCATGACTGTCTCCACTGCCACTGCCTTTGGCTACAGTCACCACCCTGCACACTTCACTTTCAGGGCTTAATGGAGGGTTTCCAAACTGCTTCCTGGCTGTCTGTTCTTTAGGGTTTTCCTTTGAACCTAGGAACATGTGCATTTTTGTAAGCCTTTGCTACAACTCATTTCATGCCAGCTAGCTCTTCATTCTGTCAGCAAGGCACTCCAAGCCATGAGCTTTCTCTTTCAGGTTTCCTTCCAAATGTGAGGCAGATACCAGATCCAGAACTGTCCCCAACTCCAAGGAATGCAAGTCAATCTAGCTAGAGTTTCTTCATAACTCATCTTGGTTGGCCCAAGGAGTAGAAGATAAGAAATATGAGAATGTCATTTTCTTTGAGGAGAGGTCTGAACATTGTTGCTCCCTTCAAATAGATGTCTTGTATTTTCTTATTATCTGGAATTGGTGGAATTGGATGGTAGGCTATGGGGAGCCAAACAAATTCTTGTCCTTGCACTTTCTCTTAAACTTGGGTATCAACAGCCATTGAGCTTCATAATTTAGCAGAAATGGAGACAAGGGAAGTCTCATACTCACATTCTGTTACACAAATAACTTGAAGATGTACTTCAATGGACTCAATGTTGCGTCTTTCCAAATTCATATGAAGATAATTAAGTATAAATGGGGTCATAAAGGTGGGGCTCTGATCTGATAGTATTAGTGTCATTATAAAAATAAAAGGAAAAAACACTCTTCTCCCTCGTTCCCTTCCTCTCTCCCTCCTGCCATCCCACCATATTTGAACCAAGAGAAGAAAAGATCACCTACAAAACTGAAAGAGACCCATTAAAAGATCAAAGCTGCCCAGTACTTGATCTTGGTCTTGGAGCCATCCAGACTATGGTATTTTGTTATTGTAGCTGAACTGGTTAAGACTATGACCCTGAACCTTCTTGAGTGACATTTTTTAAACTTGGTATCATGCATTCTTTCCTCTGGCCTTTCCCAGAATCTCCCTCCTCCCATAGTACACTCACACCTTCCACAGAAGTCATCCTCTGTAATAAGTGAAAGTTGGATTGGGTTACCTCACCCTTGAAAACTTTGGTGGTTTATAAAATATGAAATATGAGCTAAATGTGATGAAGATGGGCTGGGTGTATAAACACACAGCCAGTCTCACTCTCTTGTCGACAAGACGGAGGTGGTGGTTCTTCTTCTCCACTGAAGCTGCATGGTAGCATTTGGGTAAGTTATATGGTGTGACTCTATCCAACTTCAAGAGTGGGTCTGAATGAACTGTCAAAGAATGGCTCTAATGGTGATCAGGGTTCTCAGCCCATGCACCAGAAGCTGTGGCTCTGAATGCTTTCTGAAAGCACTGAGGCTGATGACATCATTCATTGTTTCATGTTCCTGTCTTTCTGTGGAGAGAGTGTGTGTGTGTGTGTGTGTGTGTGTGTGTGTGTGTTCATGTGTGTGAGCTCTGGGTACACACATACCATAGTGTTCATGTGGAGGTGAGAATTGGTCCTTGCCTCTCCCTCTTTTGAGGCAGGGTCTCTCATTGTTTTCTCCAGGCTAGCTAGCTCCCTAGTATCTGGTAGATTTCTCTCTCTCTCTCTCTCTCTTCACATAGACATGGCTGGAATTACAACTGCCTGCCACAATGTCCAGCTTTTTATATGGGTGCTTGGGTTCCAAACTGAGGTACTCATGCAAGTACTGTATACACTGAGCCATCTCCCAGCTCCTCATTTCCCAATCTTGTCCCTAACATATATGTTTTAATGCAGGCCCAGAATTTATACTTAAAATACTTTGAATGGTGTTTCCTCCAGATTTATTCCTTTGCTTCAATATTCATTGATTCAAAAGCATTTGTTGATCCTAAGGTGTATCCTCACTTGCCTCTATTAATTGTTAAAGGGAAATAAAAAACTTATTGCACAAAAACCATGCAGAAACCAGCTAACTCATACCAGTGCTATGTGCATCCTGATACAATGTACTGAGAAGGATGAAAGCTATCCTACAGTATTCTTGCCAAAAATGTGTGACTTCAGTCTAGCCTGGAATAAACACCAGGCTCAAATAAATATTTTAAAATGAACAGTTTTCCTCAAAAGTGTCAAAGGGACAACAGGCAAAGAAAAGCAAAAAATCCAAGCTCCAAGTTGGAGGACATTAAGGAGCCATGGCAACTGAATGCCACATGGGAACCTGCACAATATAAAGGTAGTTAGTGGGACAGTTGACGAGACTGAAATAAGGTCCATAGATTACCAAAGAGATCATATCACTTATAACATCTTGATTTTGTCTATTTGACTAAGATGTTAAACTAGAAAAAGAACTTCTGCAACTTTTCTTTGAGTCTATCATAATTTTAAACTAGAAGTTTAAAATATGTATTTCTGTAAGTACTTCTTCTGGGCCATTCCCTGTTCCGGAGGGTAATGGTGAACAGGACATATCCTGCCTTCACAGGCTTGCTTTTGACTAGAAGGACAAGTAACCACACACTACTTGTAACCACAGGACTGATGTCTGCACACAATACAACTAAGAGTACATAAGGGTAGCAGCTGGCTTGGCCCCAAGGGCTGGAGAAAGTTGTGGGTAACATGATCATAATCCCAAAGGTTAGGGAGTAGTTATCCAAACAAAGGGAAGACATCTAGAGGAGGGATGTGGGGAGTCATTCAGATCACACGGAAGGATAAAATGCATAGGTAGAGACATTTGAGCCTATTAGATACCAGAAATTGGGAAAGGAGCATGCTCCAGGCAGTTGGTGAGGAGGGAGCAGCTGGCACAATCCAACCTCAGCTTGTCCTCTTTAGCCCTATGAGGGGGGGAGGGGGCTGGGGACAGGGAGCCACTCTGAAGTGTGCCTATCAGAGACTTGAAGTGACATTTAGGTTTCATTACAAACATGCTTGTCAGTGTCCAGTCTCTGGCTCGAATCAGGGAGCTAGAATGTCTTCAGTATGATGATGCTGGGTTTACCTCTATGAGAAGTATATGAGTGGAAAACCAATGAATGATTCTGCATCTTTGTGAAGCCCACTTCTGACCTCAGTAGAAAGGAATTAACATGTATACCTGCCACTGCTATCCCCATCCTGGATATTTCCCTTTGACGTTCATTGGTCTGCTTATAAAAACTGCATGTGACAGGAGTGGCTGTCCTTGTAGTATTCACGGCTTTCTCCAGGCCAGTGGCTGGACCTTGCAACATAGGAGAAACTGACACATGGAGGTTAGAGTCCTGGTATGTGTGGCTCCCCAGCTCATCATGACTGTCTGCAATTACACCGGCTAGCTTTGTGTCACTGGCAAACTGCCTCCTCTATATTTCTCACTTGAAACCAGCCAAGGACACAAAGTGTAGTAGATTCCTTCACTTCCTCTGGAACCTACTATCCCCTGGCCCAGGCTTGGAGAACACCCTCCATGTCCAGTAAGTAGATCCTGTAGACTAGTTGGAGTTCTGCCCCAAGGCCTTTTCTTTACCAAACTCAGTCCCCAGAACTCCTGTATTCTAAGTCTCTAAGAAAGGTAAAGTTTTAAATTTCTTCTACCTCTTTCTTATAGTGCTCCATGGCTCTACTAAATGATTTTGAAGTTCTTTCTCATTCAGATGAAGGTAGTTATTTTCTTTCATATTCACTACATATCATGTTCAGTTTTGATCCAGGCTCAAGGTACTTGATAAGATAATCTTAGATTATAAGGCAAAAAGACCAAACAGGTAGGAATATTCACAAGCTTTCAGTTTTCAAGCTACACAATTTCAGAGCTAAGTCTACAAACACTTTCTTGTCTCACTTCCCTTGTCTGTTCAAGGCCATTGTAATATCTTCTTGATTCTAGATGTTTGTTCTAAAGCTACTTCTATTTGAGTTCATATGCCTTACCCACCATCCACACAGAAACCACTTTCTCTCTAACCATTTCATTTTCTTCCTTGGCTACACTATTTTCCAGACCTTTCCATTGCTGACACTTCTGTAGGTCTGTAGATGTCTGTCATTAAGATACCTGGTATGGGGCTGGAGAGATGGCTTAGCGGTTAAGCGCTTGCCTGTGAAGCCTAAGGACCCTGGTTCGAGGCTCGGTTCCCCAGGTCCCACGTTAGCCAGATGCACAAGGGGGCGCACGCGTCTGGAGTTCGTTTGCAGAGGCTGGAAGCCCTGGCGCGCCCATTCTCTCTCTCTCCCTCTATCTGTCTTTCTTTCTGTGTCTGTCGCTCTCAAATATATAAATAAAAAAAATTTAAAAAAAAAAGATACCTGGTATGGTGGTGGGGGAGGTTACAGAGGAGGTCCGGGCCGAGTGGCCGGGCATGGAGTGAAGACTTTTAAGTACAAGGTCATGGCAAAACATCTGAAGTTCATTTCCAGGACTGTGATGGTGCAGGAAGGGAACGTGGAAGGTGCATACCAGACTCTGAACAGAATCCTCACCACAGATGGGCTGGTGTAGGACATTAAGCGACAGTGATACTACGAGAAGCCTTGCGGCCGCCGCCAGCACAAAAGCTATGACACGTGCCAGAGGGTCTACAACATGGAAATGGCTCGAAAGATCAACTTTTTGATGTGAAAGAACAGGGCAGACTCTTGGCAGGGCTGCTGAGGCCTGTGGATAAGAGGTCCACATCCAGCTGTCTTCACCTCTTTTCTTTATTCAGTCCTCTTTTATGTTTCTCTCCAATAAACTCAAGAAGACCTGCATAGATGGAAGCACTCTCATACAGTGGACCCTTTCTTTTATTAAGTGAAAGGAAAAACGAATCCAAAAGCTGCTTAGAAGTAGTAACAGTGGTTGCCAAGGTGGAGGGTGGGAGCAATCAGGAGTTACTGTTAAACGATGGATTTTTCCTTTATGAAGATTTGAAAAACTTCTAGAAAACCTTGGTGGGAATGGTGGCACAAAGAAAGAATTAAAAACCTTTCTCTAAGCTGGGCATGGTGGTGCACGCCTTTAATCCCAGCACTGGGAAGGCAGAAGTAGGAGGATTACCATGGGTTCGAGGCTACCCTGAGACTACATAGTGAATTCCAAATCATCCTGGACTAGAATAAAACCCTACCATGAAAAAACAAAAAGAAAGAAAACCATTTTCTAAGTCTGAATCTTATATTTTGGGGGATATTCAAGGAAGAGTCTCACTCTAGCCCAGACTGACCTGGAATTCACTCTGTAGTCCCAGGCAGGCCTTGAACTAACAGCAATCCTCCTAGCTCTGTCTCCCAAGTGCTGGGATTAAAGTATTGCTCCACCATGTCTAGCTGATTTTTGGAAGTAGGGTCTTTCTGTACTTCACGTTGTCTTAGAACTCAGTGTTCACCCAATCTGGCCTAGAACCCACAGCAATCCTACTTCAGCCTCCTGAATGCTGGGATTAAAGATGCGTACCTGGTAACACCTGGCCCTATTTATTTATGTATTTATTCGTAAGCAGAGAGAATGGGCACTCCAGGGCCTCCAGCCACTGCAGATGAAAGTATAGATGCATGCACCACTTTGTGCATGTGGCCCAATTTTTATTAGAGATTATTTTTGCCAAAAAAAGATGCTTTGTATGGCTCCCACCCCTCTGCTTCCACTGACTCCCAGATGAGAACACTCCTCTCACAGAGCTATTTAAGCACAGTCTTTTTATATTTATTTATTTATTTTGGCTTTTCAAGGTAGGTCTCACAAGCTCAGCCTGACCTGGAATTCACTATGTAGTCTCAGGGTGGTCTCAAACTCATGGTGATCCTCCTATCTCTGCCACCCAAGTACTGGGATTAAAGGTGAGTAGGAAGCCACTTTCCTCCTGAAACTCTGCAGAAGCCAGTGCAGTTTACTGGCTCCTGGAAGCATAGTGGCAGGTTTATACCAACTCGAACATCACGAGCAGATGAAACTGTGTCCTCAGAAGTCCAATGACAACAAAGCTTGTACTTGAATTCTTTTGTGATTAATCCACCTATTTTACTTTTGCCTGTGTATGTATGCATATAATGTGTGCTTGTGTACATGTGTGTTTATACACATGTGGGTGCATGTGTACATGTATGTTTGTGTACATGCGTATGGAGATCAGAGTTTGGTGTCTTCCCCTTTTTCTACTATATTTGGTTTTGAATTGGTTTTCTCACTGAACCTAGAGTTCACTGATGGGGCTACACAAGCTAGCCAATGAACATCAGAAATCATCCTATATCTGCCTCTCCAGTGCTGGGATTGCAGTCCATGTATGGTAACACATCCAACATTTAACGTATGCACTTGGGATTTAAACTCAGGTCCCTATGCTTTCACAACAAGCACTTTACTCATTAGCCATCTCCCCAGCCCTTGTTGGTCCACTTCTAAAGAGCATGTCCTGGAAAGCATTTTGATTCAAACAATTGAGGCATTTATACATAGAGACCCAGCCATTCCTCTTTTGTAAGATATTTGGGGATGACTAAGCAATACTTTTATGCTAGGTGACTGTAAGTTCTTGGACCAGTCACTTAGATTAATAACAAAATAAGACTTTATACAAGAGTCCTTGACTGGAGAAGGGATGTATCTTAACCCCTAAAATAAATGGTTTATGTTGAAAAAATTAGGTATCATATTAGCACTAGGTGAAGCATTTTGTGTGGGTAGTCCTTGCTGTGCAATTATTATTTTGTGTGGGCAGTTCTTGCCATGGTACAGGTTGGACTATCTCAAGTGATTTTTGGTATTCAGAAGTGAGTGGAATATGGTTCACTTCAGCTTCCTTGGTCCATTCATTCAAATGATCAGCAAAGATTTGTTGACTTGAGTACTATATATTCAAACATAGAAGATGAGTATTCCCTTCAAGAAGTTCATACTCTATTAGGAAACAATACAATTTGTCAATTAAAAGCAATTTTAGGGCTGGAGGTATGGCTTAGCAGTTAAAGCACTTCCCTGCAAGGCCAAAAGACTGAGGCTCAATTCCCCAGGACCCACATAAGCCAGATGCACAAGGTGGCACATGCTTCTGGAGTTCGTTTGCAGTGGCTGAAGGTCCTGGCACATACATTCTCTTCCTCTATTGTCAGGCATTGCTAAACACAGGCTGGGACTGTGAGAAAGCTGGCCTGGGCTCTTGGACATGGCTGTGGACCTTGGGCTGTGGGGGTTGCAGCCGGCCTTATAGTAGGGAACCCACTCTGGCACTGGAGCTGTCCCCCACCTTCTCACAAGGTCATAGTGTGCCTCATCTTCACCCAAAGGAAACGGACCAGCGGACCCTCCCCCATCCCAAAGAATCTGAGCATTCCATAGGGTTCTGCCCCCCCCACTCCGCAGCTCCTACCTTGTGGCCAGCTGCCCAAGAGACCCTTATATGGTATTAAACAGTCTCCCTGCTGCTGTAGCCATCCAATACGTGAAGTCACGTAGCTTTTCTGTTATCTCCCTTACAATTTCTGCCTTCCAACACTAGCCAATTAGTTAGCGATCCATAAACCTATGTATCTAATCACCTTGTAGTCTATATGTGCCTTCTCAACCTTTCCCAAGTGTTTATAAACCCATTCCCCTTTTGAATAAATGAGACAAAGTGCTACCTATCAGACTGTCTCCCAGGTGGTTCCTTGCTCTTCACACTCACACTGGTCCCCCCAACTCCTCCTGCATTTGGGAGTCAGTGGCCAACGACCCCTGGGGATAGTGAGGACCATCACTCTATCTGCCTCTTTCTCTCTCTCTCTCTCAAATCAATAATATAAATGAAAATTTTAAAAGGCAATGGCATAGTCAGCAATAGGATCTTACCACTGGCCTTTGGTGGGTCATCAAGTACTCTGACAGAAGTCTGTCATTGTTTTGGGAAACTTTGTAGGTTTCTCTGATTAAAAGCTCATTGTGGATGGTAGCCCCAAGCTGGTAGTGGGGGTTACAGGTCAGTGCCCACTAAGAAACTGAGGAAAAACATAACTAATATACAAGAGTTAGATAGGGGAGAGAGAGAGAGGGGGGGGGGGGAGGGAGAGAGGGAGGGAGGGAGGGAGAGGGAAGATGTAGATTTAGGTTAGTCTTGATCCTACCCTCTCCAGTGTCTTATGGTTCAGGTGTTTCCTGTAAGGGTCTAGTGAAGGTTCAGCCATTTGGTCTGTCTTTTAGGAAGTAGAATTTTATGGTACCATTGCTGTTTGGGTCCAGATTACTGTTTTCCACCCCTTCGATGCCCTCCCCGCCCTCTCCATTCAAGCCAGGAGAGAGTCAGTCCCCAGACAGTCAGCGTGTCTAGTGCCAGAAGGTGCTACATGGGCGACTGGGGGAAATGACCAATATCTGTCCAAGCAACTCATTGTCTAACCTAATTAGCAACAAATAACCTAATGTGATGCCCACACAAGTGCAAGAGTGGCACACAGCCATGGTGGGGAACCAACTGCTCTTGATTTGGCTAACTGATCCACTCAATGTTACGAGACCCATAGCTGGAGCTGGGAAACAAGTCAGAACCATACCCAGACATAAGCCCACTCTCCAATATCAAGTTACCATCAATCATGGGGTACAAGAGGGCCTACACCTATCAAACTCTCTATCAAAAAAGTAAGTGTTATCTCAATTTTCCCAGGTGCTAACTTACTCTCCGTTGGAGAATCTGCTTCTCTTTTTCAGATAGATGCAGATCCTAAGGAGAGAGCTGCCCCAACATACCTCAAAAGGGGCCCGACTGAAACTAAGGACAATTGGCAAAACAAGCAAGGGTGATGTTTTCCTGTGAACCCGATACCAGCACAAAGGGGAAGGAGACCAACACAGAGAAAAATCAACTCCTACCAAATCAGAGAGCCAGAGCCTCAGAGGCCCCCAACACCTCAGCACTGAAGCAGACCAAAAATGAACCCAACATGGCTCAGGGAAATTTTGCGAAGAGGGGGCGGAAAGAATGTCAGAGTCACATGTTGGGTCATGATATGCAAAGACAGTTATCGTACCAATAACTGTGGGCCAACTCCACAATGCACAACCCATTTACATCAACAAGGAGGGTCCATTGGGAGGGGTTATATCACGGATGAGCCTAACCAATGGTACCAAACTGCCTGTATTTGCTGAAAAGAAAACTAATAAATTAAATTTTAAAAAATGCAATGGCAGTGCAATCATTTAGAGCTGTTGGTACTTATGTAAAAGATGGTGTGGTGGTTTGAATATGTATGTATGTCCCCATAGCCTTAAGGATTTTTGATTAAGATTGAGTTTGCAACTTAAGTCTACAGGGAGCAGGGCTCTGCTGGGAAAGTGATACTAGGGTTGATCTTCAGTCCAGCCCTAAGATGTAAAGAGCCACTTTTGAGCTCTGGCTGTTTGTATTTGCTGGCTATTGGTGGGGTTTTTCTGATGTGGATGCCTCTATGGGAATGCGCCAGCTTCTTCTGCCATGATGGAAGTTTCCCTGGAATGTCTGAGCTTAAAATAAGCCCTTTCCTCCTGTAAGTGGCTTCTGGTCTGGTGTTTGCCCCAGTAATGAACAGAAACTGCAGCAGATGGCCTGGGAACATGGATCCCAAGAGATCTGCTTGCAGACTCATGGGGCTTTGATGGAGGCAATTGTTTGAAGCAGTAGTTTGATAGCTTTGCCAAGGGACTAGATAACAGGGAAAGCATGGTTGGGTATAGGTAGGGTGACTAGCCATCTTGGTTTGGCTAGAACTGAGTGATTTCAGGAAATCTAAGACTTTCACTGTTCCAAGCAAACTCAGATTGACTGTCATCCTAGAAAGGGAGATATACACAGTGAGCATGAGAATGAATGAGCCCCTACCATCTTTATAGTACTGACCTCTTCCATACAGTGTCTGTTTTTAAAGATTATTTCCTGCTTTATCAATGGTTTTCCTATTATGATGAGTAATCACTGTGAGAATTTCAACATCTGTTTCCTGTGACAAATTATGCCTGTTTATTCTTCTAAACAAATACAATGCTTGAGTCTTCAAGCAGAAGTGATGGATTGGTATGTTATTGCCTTTTCCTCTGATCTCTTCCTTTTCTCCTTTAGTCTCTGTCATATGGATAGAGAAAAGGAGAGAGAAAGGAAGAGAGAGAGGTATATTATATATGCATGTATCTTCTTTTTCTTCAGCATCAGATACCTGTGAATTCTCTCTTTCTTTCTTTCTTTCTTTCTTTCTTTCTTTCTTTCTTTCTTTCTTTCTTTCTTTCTTTCTTTCTTTCTTTCTTTCTTTTTTTTCCTGAGAATTATTTTTCCCAAAGAAGCAGCAGACAGCCAATCTGACACAAAGAACTTGTTCTGGAAACAAAGATGCAGGGACCCGCCAGCCGGATGGTAAACATGTTCATTTAGCTTCTCAGGGGAAACATCTGACACAATAATAATGACATTATTTTGCTCTCTCCAGAAACATCCAAGAGCTTCGACCACATTAGCTAATCTAGTGTAGAGAGGAGGTACAGTTACATCCTGCCCCAAATTAAGTTTCAAAAGTCATTAGGCCCTAGGAATTCTGTTGGCATAGTGGCTCCTTCTCAGTGCTTGCTCCTCACCACTAGTTTTGAAGGAATCTCAGTGTTAGTGGGAAAACATAACTTTCTTTTTAAATATAAATTTAAAAAAATATGCCAGGCATGGTGGTGCACACCTTTAATCCCAGCACTTCAGAGACCGAGGTAGAGTTCGAGGCCATCCTGAGAATACATAGTGAATTACAGGTCTGCCTGAGCTCGAGTGAGACCCTATCTCAGAAAACCTATATATATATTTTAGAGAGATGGGGTCTCTTGGTTCCCATACCCTATTTTCAAAATTAAAAAAGGCACATTTACACATTGTATTTTCTTCATCTCTACACCTACCCAATAAGCATGTGAACAGGTAGATGAGAATTGGAACTATTGAGAAGGGTAAAAAGGCCAAATGATGTCAGCAGTGGGTAGTGGAGCTGCTCCTCTGTCTGGAAGCCACTGACCAATAACCTGCACAGTACACAGCTATTTCTGTGTGGATGACCATCTTCTGTGTGAAAAGTTGAGGAGCATGGCCAATTGAAAGCCTGTTGGTTATCAAGAGAAGAGGTTGTGGGTGCTGGGTTCTTCAAGATAGCCTTGCTGCAGTGTTCCACACCAATAAGACACATATCCAGTTAGATATATATTGTCATGTGCTTGCTGCTGGTGATCATGTTATGAGAAGAGCCGACCCAAGATTGAGGATTCTACTCTCCAACAAGCAAAGACTAACTCATCACTGGCTCACCACACTAGTTTGTCAAGAGCACTCCAAATGCTACATTGCCCTTCCCCAAGGCTTCCAGTATCCTAATGCTTCTGTTTCCTATTTTTCTTTTCTTATTTTCACTCAATTAGATTTAGGCATGTGTACAGACAGGTACAAGTTATAAATTCTATAATCAGACATGCCTTGGATCTACTTCTGTCTCTTATCTTGTACAGATATGTGACCCTGAGCAGGTGTTTCACATTGGGAGCCTGTTGTTTTATGGAGAAAAGGACACAGCATAGACTGCCTCTAAAGGGCACTGTGCAGTTCAGCTGGGGACATGGGTGACACTGGGAACATGCTCATCTTTGTCACTTGAGGATTCATGCTTGTGGAGCAGCCACTATCTCCAAGGTTGCTAGCTGACTGAGCCAAAATGGAAGAGAACACTGAAGGGTGCCTCATTAGCACCCTAGATGGGTACAGGTCTACTTACATTTGATTGGCTAGACCTAGTCATGTGGTACTACCCAACCACAAGGGTCTGGACTGTCCAATTCTCACTGGTGCCAAGAAAGCAGAGTGCTGGGAATATTTGGTGATTCACCCAGCGTGTAAAGTACTTAACACCATGATTGGCATGCTCAATTCACTTTACTGCAGCTCTGTTATCCACAAAGCAGTGAATACCTGTTATTTTAATGTTTAAAAGTGTTTCTGGGGGCTGGAGAGATGGCTCAGCAGTTAAGGCACTTGCCTGCAAAGCTAAAATGACCCAGGTTTGACTCCCCAGGACCCACATAAACCAGATGCACAAGGGGGCACATGCATTTGGAGTTTGCAGTGGCTGGAGGCCCTGGCATGCCCATTCTCTCTTTCTCTCTCTCTCTCTCCCTCTCTCTCTCTCTACCTGCTTATTTCTGTTTCTCTCTCTAAACTAAAGTATTTTTAAAAAGTGTTTCTGGCTAGTAAGTAATTGATGTACTATGTTCCCTCTTTCAGAAGTGCCTAATGCTTAATAGAAGATTCTGGGATATATGCTATTAAATCAAAGAAGGCATCTTGGCCAGAGGCTGGAAAGACTGAGGGGGGTTTCATGAAGGAGGTGCCACCTGAAGTGGATTTGAAAGGTGACATGCAAGGATGTCAGTAACAAGCAGCCAGGGAAGATACAAACACATAGCACATGGGGTTGTCCAGAGTTTGGCATGTAAATGTGTTACCATTGGCTCAATTGTTTATTTCTTCATTTAGTTATTTAGCATGCAGTTACTGAATGCTTGTATATGCTAGGCATTAGGGTATTACCATTTAAGAAGATGAAGATGTTGGCCTCTGTGGGGCTTGCATTTTAGTCAGAGAAGACACTCAACACCTAGGAGTGACTGTGACTTGGCACACACAATTCAAATGGTACCCTCCTCACTCTTTCCACATAGAAAGGAGCCCATAATTTCCTTTTTTTTTTAAAAAAAAATGATTGATTTGAGACAGAGAGACACAAAAAGAGGCAGACAGAGAATAAGAGAGACGATGGGCATGCCAGGGCTTCTTGTTACTGCAGTTGAACTTCCAAAGCATGTGCTACTTTGTGCATCTGGCTTTACATGGATACTGGGGAATCGAACCCAGGCCATCAGGCTTTGCAAGCAAATCTTTCTCTTTCTTACAAAGATGTGTACCACATCAGTGAAGGCCACTTGGTGTTTACACTGGAGTGGCAGGAGGTTGGAAAATGGAAAGGGAGACATTAGATGGCCGTCTTCTGTGAATTGTGACACTGCATATGTGCTGTGCCTACCCTTTATTACAACCTGTGGGCCATGTAACAGAGTCAGTTACTAGTGATACTAGGCTTCCCTTCTCCAGCAGTGTGAGAACTTCTGGATGAACTAGGGAGTGGTGCCCTGTGTGTGGAGGGCATCATGTGATCAGGCTTGACAGCCTAGTAGGGGGCAATGCCACTTCTAATTGGGTGACATCAGGAAGCCACTTACGGTCTCTGGACCTCTATGTTTCTCCACCATAAGACGTGAGCCTGTACCTTAGTTTTGATAATTGATTAATCAATAACAATGTGTGCTTTTATGTGACTGATTTCTGGATGATGACCACTTACCTTACATAAGGAGTATGTGTATGTGTGTTATCTGACTGAGTAAACAGAGGACAGTGCTTCAGTGTTAGAAAATAACAAATCCTTCTCATACTTTTTTTTTTTTTTTGTCAGAGGGGAGGAAGGTGAGGAGAGAGAGAGAGAGAAGAGAAGAGAAGAGAGAGAAAAGGACAGAGAAAAAGGGACAGAGAGGAAGAAAGAGGACAATGTCTAATGATGAAATAGTGCCTAATGATGATGCTAAGTTGCTAAGTCAAGGTCAAACCATCCAAGGGTGGACATGGTTCCATGTCTGTTCAAGTTTCCTTCACCCTCAAGAATTATCTGCACAAAACAGTGATGTGTGTATTGATATGTCATAAACAATATACATGCTCAGGACACTATGGTTGTTTGGACTCCTAGAAAGCACGTTTTCCAGGGCGTCTGTCAGGGGATCTGCATGCTGCCTGCTGTTCCCACCCCTCCTGTCCTTGTGTTCACTAAGGCTGGAACCTGCTCTCCTACCATGCCATCACAGGTCCCAGGAGGGTGAGGCCATTCTACTGGGCGCCTGGTGTCTCTTTATCACTGCATCTCTGTCCTCACATTGGGATTTTTGATTCCAGGTTTCCAGCTAATCCACACAGGGTGAAATCACCGGGCAGGAGTTTGGTCTTTTCCTAAATCGCAAGGCCACCTGGCACTAGAGTGTTGTTAATTTTAGTTGAACGTACGGAACGTGGAGGATCCTAGTTGAAAAGTGTGGAATGACTTCTGATTTCAGTTTGGGCAAAGTAACCGCAAAGCCGAATCCAAGGCCACGAACTGGGTTTCCTCACCCACAGCTTCCCCCTGGACTCACAGTGGCTCTCCTCTTTCCCACACCCTGCAGTTGGAGCTTCGTCTTCCTTTTCCATGTGGGCAGCAATGTCTGTCTGGCACAAATGTAGCATCTCCTGCCGGCTTGCCCTCTCATGGATCCGGACAGGTAGGATACTATGAATTCACAGGTAGAATGTTAAGTGGTCACAACCTCATCCTACTCCATAGCTGAAACAACAGCGCCATCTCCTGGTCCCAGTGCCACAGCGCGTGCTTTGGCTTGGGCGCTGCTCGGCGCCCTCTTGTGGACTTTTGGAAGACGAGACACAGAAGTGACTCAGTTATTCTAGGCAGATGACCCACTATGTTCCACGATGGCTCTTGGGTACTTCTACTTGTGATATTTGATTCTGTGGGCCAGTGCAGGGAAATTAAGCTTAGAAATCAAGGTTTTGAAACAACTTCAATGTAGAGGGTCAGAGACATAGATGCAATGAGTTGAGAGGCATAAGTGAATACAAAGAAAGCAGTGAAAATGTGGTTGGTAGAGAGAATGATTATAGAGGGTGGTAGGAAAGGAAAGTTAGTGCCATTGAAGGCCAGTGAAGAACGGAAGGTTGGAATGCAAAGAGGCAATTCCTCAGGAGGAGTTCCGTAGCAATCCCAGTTCCCCCTGTTTGAACCAGTGAGCCCGCTGTTGTTGGCAATCATTAGCTGTCCCTGGCTGGGGCTCAGCCTCGGCTCCTGTGTCAGCCATACAAGAATCTCAGTGTCTTGGGAACGTGAGCTCGGCTTGAAATACACTTCCCTGAAAGGCTTATTTTGTTTTGGGACAAGTCTCATACCAATCTGTCCTGCCAAGAAATGACTGCTGTTAAACTGTTGGTTTTCATTGCTGTCAAACATGATCTTACTAGGAGAGCACAAGGCAGTTGCCCTTGAGGGCCAACTGGAAGAGCTTTTGCCTTGGTAGGACATTCCTGGACCTTTTGGAGAACTCAAAACAACAAGAACACCTTTGAATGGCTCTTGAAAGCAGGCTGGACTGGACTGGACTGGGCTGAGGTGGGCTGGGCCATTCTCAGAGAATGCAGAGAGAGAGGTACCTTCAAATTGCAGTGCCCCATTCTCATGTCTCAAGTGCCTGGAAAGGCCAAATGGAGACCCGTATCCCTAAGTACTGCTTAGCCTCATGTGTATGCTTTGATGTTCCCTTTTATTGCAAATACAGACAGTCCTTCAACGTCCCACCCAACATACAGAGGTGGGGAAGATTGACAGTGACCCAACAGTATTTGTGTAGCACTAAGTTATTGCAGGGACACTAGACCAAATCAGCACAGACACCATATTTCCATATGCCTCTAAAGACACCTGGAAAGAGGAAGAGGGAAGAGGTGGAATTTTATGTTCTTTTGTTTGTTTTTCATTTTGATTATAGTGAAAAATAAAATTCTACTGCAGACCTGCTGACAGTGCAGGAGCAGAACTTACTCTATGGAGGTATTACTATTAGATATTGAAATAGCAATTTTCCAAGTATTTGTTTCCATTGTTTTACCCTCTCTTGGGAATCAAAGTTGACCCACGTTTAGGACTTTTATTATTGGAATGCCGCTTTAGTTCTTTAAAAGGGAGGCTTTTGAAGTTGGGCTGAGAGAAAGGCTGCAGGGTTAGAGAGATGTTGGTCAAAGGACAAAGACTTTCAGGTTTAAGATGAGTAAGTTCAAGAGAGCTAGTATACAACATGGTAGCTGTGGGAAACAATCACTTACTATATATTTTAAAACTCACACAGGGCACATTTTGTGTTCTCACCAAAAAAGGTAGCATTTGAGATAATACATGGGTATAATACACATACACACACACACAAACACACACACACATACACACACACAATAGCATAATTTAGCCCATTACTAATTCATTCACATATTGCAATGTAATTTTTACCCTATATGTTTTTATCATGTATTTTTACTTTTCAATTAAAATTTACAAAATATGATACCATGTATAAGATAAACATGAAATCAATTGATAATAAGTGCTATGATAAAAAATTAAGCAGGATAGAGAGTTATGGGCTAAAGAACGCTCATTTTTAAATTTTTTTTTTTGAAGTAGGGTCTAACTTTAGCCCAGATTGACTATGTAGTCTCAGGCTGGTCTTGAACTCACAGCAATCCTCCTATACCTGCCTCCAGACTGCTGGGCTTATAGGCACACACCATCATGCCCAGCCAAGCATGCTCATTTTTCTAGGTGTGGTGGCTCCTACCTATAATCCCAACACTCAGGAAGATGAGGTAGGAGGATCACTGTGAGTTTTAGGACAGCCTGGACTATAGAGTGAATTTCACATTAGCCTTGGCTAGAGTGAAATCCTGCCTCAAACAGACAAAAAGAATGCTACATTTTTAGACAGAATGGTTAGGACAGTGGCCTCTGAGAAGGTGGCACTGAGGCAGAACGAATGGGATGGGAAATGAGCCATGTGGACACCCAGGGAAGATCAGATATGGTGGAGGAAAGTGTTAGTGCAAAGGACTGGTTCAGGGATGTATTTGGATGCTTGTAAAAGGTAAGGAGGGAGTAAACAAGTAAGGCCATATTCTGGAGTTTAATTCTAAGAAGCCAATAGAGTTAGTATGTACATAAGCATTCCTAAGTCAGTGTTGTGAGCAAGCTAATGGCCAGGCTCAGGGAACCCCCAAGTCCCTGCCCTATACTGGAGGATGCTCTAGAGGACATGCTCTATGAGATAGAAAGTGATGGTAGGAGGAGGGGTGGGCTAAGTATCAAATGCATGTGCAGGGTCCAGAGGTGTACAGATCAGAGGGAACATTTGTCTAGCACACTGAGCTCGGGGGTTGAATCCTCAGCACTATGTGTGTGCAGTCACTGTGTGTGTGTGTGTGTGTGTGTGTGTGTGTGTATTTGAAGTAGGGTTTTGCAGTAGCCCAGGCTGACCTGGATTTCTCTCTAGTCTCAGGGTGGCCTTGAACCACAGTGATCCTCCTACCTTGGACTCCCAAGGGCTGGAATTAAAGGCATGCACCACCATATGTAGCTTCACTTTTAAAAAAAATAGTATTTATTTGCATGCTTTTGTGCATGTGTGTACCTCTTGCTGCTGCAGACAGACACCAGACATGTGTATCTCACTTAAGTGGGCAGTTTAGGAATTGAACTCACACTTACAGTTGCTTTGTAAGCAAGCAACTTTAACCACTGAGAAATCTGCCAATCTCCTGGAGTCACTAATTTTAAAGGCGCTTTGGAGGTGATAAAAGAGACCGAGACACCCAAAGACAGGCAGAGAGTTTAAGGAAGGCATTGAGAAGAGACCAGCAAACTGAGAATAGATGCGATTTCCAGTTAATAAAGGGTGAGCAAATGGAGAAATGGATATGACTTAATGGGCAGATGGCTCAGAGTCAAACTGTCTCATAGCAGAGCAGTGGGGACTAGTGGTGGGCATGGGCTGATCCAGGAGGAAGCAGCCAGCTCACTCCTCCCAAGGCTGAATAGGAGGTTTCCTTCTTAATCTAAAGAATCTTTCATAAACACAGTGATCAGGACTCTGAAGCTGTATTGTAGTGGAGGTTAAGGCATTCCCCAGTGGTTTCATCCTCTCCAAGTACTGAAAGGGATGGTTACCTCATAGGCAGAAGACCAACCTGCCTTGGGGTAAAGCAATCCTGTCCCCAGCCTGGCTGGAAGGACAGAAGCTTAGCACTGACTGATGCCTGAGTGCGTGTCTTCCATCATGTAAATAACCATTTCTTCATTCTTCCTAAGCCCTAAGGTGATCCAGGGCCTCGCAACCAGGGTTCACCTTTCAGACAACCAATTTATCTTATCCAAAAAAAGCCTGCATCCACTCTGATCTATGTCTCCTTCCTCCACTCCTGGGAGTGACAATGTGCAAGCAGGTCCCTAATGTGTCAAAGAACAAACTGGAGTCTGAGGTGCTGGGTTCTGTTCACTGAAGACTGTGGATGTGGAAGATACCCAGGGCTGAGTGTTGAGCCTGTGCTTGCCAGCAAGCAGCACACTGGTGCCCTCCTGCTGCTACCATCTATGAGATAATGTCTCTCCATTTTGGGATAGTGACATAGTTACATCAGACCTCAATGGCCAGTGCTTACATTCCAGGCTTGAGACCAGTGTTACAGAAGAGAAATCTGAGCTGAGAGGGACATTCTCAGGCTCAAAAATCACAAACCCGACAGGGAAAGGAATTTGATCAGAAAATGACACCATTTGGGTTATTTTAATGCCTGGATTTGAGCTGCCCTTTAAGCAGAGCCCCTTCTGTCACAGGGCTTTGGCACAGTGTGACCCTGGAAGTGACTTTCACTTGTTTTTAACTGGAGAACAAGGTCATGTTTGGTTGTGGCATACTACTAGGAGGTCACAGACTTTGGTGAGAGAGTGAACTGTGGGGCAGGCCTGGTTTTCTGGACCCACAAGTGAGGATGGGTACAGAGTGGCTTCTGGGGCTTTGTGGTAGATGACATTGTATTCATATAGGAAGAATGACCCCTCCTTCAAGTCCAATTCCAGAAACTTCTCTCTATGACCAGGCACTAAGGTACTGAATGCATCTTGTCAAGTTCTCAAATCACCCTTAACTTGCAACAAAGAGAGAGAAGCCTTGTTAATTACTCTGAGAGCTCACTGTCAAGCCATTCAACAATCAACAATACTCAATGCTAGCCACTCATCAAGCATTTTGTTATGTGCAGTGCAGTATAGAACCCACCATCAAGTATCTAGGAGGGAGTGCACATCAAAGGCAAAGAAACAAGACATGTTCAGAAAAAACCACAAATGCTCAAACATTTAAATGCCCTGGCACATTGGTAATTCCCATAGGCACATGTCTCAAAAAAAGGCTTGGGGGCAGTACTAAGTGCACAACTCTGGAAACAAGGACCCCTAATCCTTTATCCCTCCCAAGACTAAGAGTAGAAAGCCCTTTAGCTGGAAGGGTGAGACAGTCTGCCTTTGGCTAATACCCATATTGCAAGAGAGTGCCTGGCTTGCAAATCTAAAAACTGAAAGATACCTTTCCAGAGTCATGATTCAACTGTGTGGAGCCTGAAGACCTTGGTGTTGGCCCAATGGAACAGAAAGCCTGTGGAGTTGCTTTTCACTGGAAGGTGGAAGGCTGGGTTAGCATCTGCATATTGAGGCTAACGCGGGTATAGGACAGCAGAAACCTCTGTCATTGTGCTAGAAGCTAGAAGACTTGGGATCTAGTCTTGACTTTAACAATGGTAATGATGAGCATGTGCTACATAGTGTGGACCAGAGGTTTTTCTCAAGTATACCGCCTCATGTGGGACGCTGGCACACCTAATCTCTGTGAGGAGAGATTGTTCCCATTTCACAGATTAGGAAACTAAGGCACAGAGGTTTTGTATCATTTACTCATGTACCCAGAGATAGCCACTGACAAAATTGGGGTTCTCCCTGGTTGCCTTTTGGTATAACCCATTTATGGCCCCATTCTCTGTGCTATGGCCTTTCCAGGCATTGGGGAGCAAGCCTGTGCCAAAAAAAGCTGTCTCTTAGTTTCTTCTTCAATAAATAAGGTATGGATAACTCCTCAAGTACTTCAGAGGACAGATGCAAATGTAAGTTGGATGATGCATAGGAAATATCTTTAACTTAGAAAGTCCTACACACACGTGAAGAATATTTCTCACAAAAATGAAAAACAGATAAAATGAGATGGGTATTGTGAAAATAAAGGCAAGAATTGTGATAAATCATATACCACGTCCTGGGGAAGGAGGTGAAGATGTCTTTCCATTTCCTGAGAATTTAAGGGTGTGCCTTCTTCAGACCTTTATGGTACCCTGAATCAACTTAACTTTGTCAGATTGAGAGAAGAAGATTAGGCTATGAACTTGTTATCCAAGGAGCCTAGAGAAAGACATGGACATCTCTCTCAGAAAGAATATTTCAATGCAACTTCCTCCCTTCCGTAAGCAACTCCTTTCTTCCTTTCTCCATCCCTAGGCTGAGTACCAAGTGAGCTTGAAGAGGACCACGATGCAATAATGGTCAAGATGAAATAGAACCATCCACTTATTCACCCTCATGACAAACATTCTAGAGTACCATCATTGTTCCAGAAACTGGTCCACATTGAAAAGTTCCTACTATGGATGATGTCACACTAGACAGGGGCTTGTCTTTGGTACTGTCCAACCTCTGTATGTAAGAAATCAAAGTCCTGGATGGAGAGGAGATAGGATCTGTGACCAAAAGTCAGGTCCTTTGATAATGAGGAAAGACATTTCTCCCCATTTCACTACTTCCCTTTTGGGAGGGGCTAGGGTGAGTGGGAATTGAATTAAGACCTGTATTGTGCTTTGTAATGGATATGAAGCCTAAAAAGAGTTTTGTTTCTGTGATTGTTTCTTAGCTTGTCCCTGAAATGGCCTATCTTTCCCTTTATATTGCCTAAGAGTTAAATAACATCTGTTTTCCCGGGGCAAGAAAGAGCTTGCCAAAAGACTGAAATCTGCACCTGCTTACTATGCTGGGTGCTCCTGTGACCTGAAAGAAATAATGATAGCCATCAAGTGGCAACATGTCCACCAGGAAGCTGCATCACAAACCATACAAAATGAAATAAAAATTATAAAAGCTCTTTGCCCAAGAGACTGGGTTGGGAGTTGGAGGATCATCTGGTAATGTAAATAAACAATGCTATTTTTTTAAAAAATTGAGCTCAGAACCCATCAGATTCCCCATGGTGATCAAGAAACACTTTTGCTTTAGCAACCAAGAGGTTGCTCCTGGATATGTGCTTATGAAATGGTCAGAGGTAAGAGCTCTAGTCCTGGGGTCAGCTTCTGGGGATATTTCCATTAGGGATCAGACAGGCACATGCAAGGCACCATGGCAGGCAGGAGCTTACTAGTTACTATAGCAACAATGCAGCACTCCACAAGTTTCAGACAAGAGTCCATTGAAGCTGTGAAACCCACTTTGGACCCCTCCTTCTGGGGAGGGAGAAGTGAAATAACCTTCATTCCTTGGATATATTTTCATAGTAGTTGACAGGTCTGGGGGAAACAAAATCCAGAGGCTTTCCCTTTGATGGCTTGGAACTGGTTGTTTTTGCTATGTCTGCTTAAGGGGTGTTGAGGGTGTGGAAAGATTGCTAGATGACAGGTCCTCATTGTTGCTTACGGCCACATGACTGTCAACGTCATTGCTGCATCGAGCAATGTTGCACAGGCAAAGTATGTCACCAAGTCATTTTCCTAAGTAGAGACAGAGGAACTCCCAAGAATTTGTCAGATGACTGAATACATGAGGAAAACCCTGAAAGCCATGAACCATGGTCAGTGCTGGAGAGACTATACCAAGCTTGTCAGTGTGCCCATGAGCAATTTACAGCCAGTAGGGAAAAGGGACAGACGGAGTATACTAAGGGCAAGCTAGAAGGGAATTCCACTAGCTGACTCCTTTTCAGTGGATGGCTATGCATGTTTCAAGAAATTTATGGTATGCCAGCCTGCTCAAGATAAACACTTAATTACACTTAATTTTTAAAAAAATATTTGTTTGCAAGGGGGAGGGAGAGAGAGAGAGAATGGGTGCACCAGGGCCTTTAGCCACTGCAAATGAGCTCCAGATGCACACACTACTTTGTGCATCTGGCTTTATATGGGGCTTGGGGGATTTCGATCTCAATCATTAAGCATTATAGGCAAGCACCTTAATTGCTGAGACATCTCTCTACTTACCTTATGTATTTTTAATTTTTAAAATTTATTTGCAAGGGAAGGGAGGGAGGGGATAGGAGAGAAAGAGGGAGAGAATGAATGCCAGGGCCTCTTGCCACTGCAAACAAACTCCAGATACACATACCACTCTATCTGGTTTTAGGTTGGTACTGGGGAATCAAACCCTGGTCATCTGGCTTTTCAAGCATGCCTTTAACTGCTAAGCCATCACTCCAATCCTTAGATCTTTTCTTAAACAGAGAAAGAGAGAGACAAAGAGCACTGGTATGCCAGGGCCTTAGCCAATGCACTTGAACTCCAGATGCATGGCCACCTTGTGCATATGTGTGATCTTGTATGTCCGGCTTACATGGGTTCTGGGGAGTCGAACCTGAGTCCTTAGGCTGTGCAGGCAAGCACTTTAACAAGTAAGCCATCTCTCCAGCCTGAGATGTATCTTTTTTTAAGAAGAAGAAGGGAGAGGCACTAGGGCATCTTGCCACTGCAAACAAACCCCAGACACACACACCATTTTGTCTATCTGGGTTTATGTGGGTACCAAGGAACTGAACCCAGATCATGAGGCTTTGTAAGTAAGTGCCTTTAACCATTGAGAAATCTCTATGGCACTACTCTTTATTTTTCAAAAAGAAATCACTGCATACTGTCTCAGTGTAGGTGTGTAAGAGGCATGTAGAACTATGAACAGGTACTGTTAACAATTGTGGTTTTGCTTTTGCATATCGTTTTATCTCATCTGCCCACTAATTACTTGACATTCTAACATTCTGGAAAGTTTCTACAGGAGGCTGAACATGTAGAAGTGATGGAGAGCAGGAGCTTCATCAGTGTTTCTTAAGGCAGTGCTGTGTGGCCCAACATCTGAACAGTTCTCACAGCAGATTTCCCACAGAGAGCTCAGCAAAGCACTAAGGTCCTCAAACCTTGGAACTTGAACTGAAAATCAAGCACAGATATGTACATGGAGAAATTCTAGTCATGTGAATAGTGTGCAAGATGTAAAGTGTTCATCAAAGTGTTTACTCTTATCCTTGGCAGCTGCTCCCATTTCATGGGTGGGGATTTGGCCAACGTTCCCCTAGAATAACAACTGGGAAAGCAAGTGCAAAGACATTTAAGGCTCACATAAATCCTTAAATTGACATCCATGTTGACTATCAAAAAGACAGAGTGGTGGGGTGGTTAGGATACCCATAGAGACTGATAAAGATAAGCTGAGAAAAAATTAGAGATAAAGCCGGGCATGGTGGCACACACCTTTATAAAATTCCAGTACTAGGGAGGCAGAGGTAGGAGGACTGCCAAAAGTTTGAGGCCACCTGAGACTACACAGTGAATTCCAGGTCAGCCTGAGAAAGAGGGAGACCCTACCTTGAAAAACAAAACAACAACAACAACAACAAAAATAGAGATAAAGAGAAAGCAATATGAGTACCGTACAAGGAGAGATACTGAAGAATGATGAGTACTTTAGTTTTCTATTCTGTTGCTATGCTATTTAGTTTTAAGAAAAAGGTTTCAGATATAAACAAAGAGAAGCAAATGGATGAGGACAACTACTGGTTCATTCTGGCTGCTATGACCTTTACATAGATAAGAATAATTTACTAGATAAGAACGGGGCTGGAGAGATGGCTTAGTGGTTAAGCGCTTGCCTGTGAAGCCTAAGGACCCTGGTTCGAGGCTCGGTTCCCCAGGTCCCACGTTAGCCAGATGCACAAGGGGGCACACGTGTCTGGAGTTCGTTTGCAGAGGCTGGAGGCCCTGGCGCGCCCACTCTCTCTCTCCCTCTGTCTTTCTCTCTGTGTCTGTCGCTCTCAAATAAATAAATAAATAATTTAAAAAAATAAAAAAAAGAATAATCTTCATCACATGGAAAAACATTCACAGAAAATTCAATCCCATAAAGCTCTCAGGTCATTTCACCCGAAGAGTAGGCATTTCTCCATACCCCAAGCTTTAAGATGTGGAGATGGCTGAAACACAAGCTCTTGCCTCAGTCTCTCCAGAATGCTGGAAAGAGGGACATGATCTTGCTTCTGGTGGGCAGAAAGGCCACAGAGAATACAGCTGCACTCAATGTGCATCCTCTGCCTAGACCAGCTCTGGCTCTGGATATGCCCTATGCCCCTCACAAGGGCATATCTTTGCCAGCTGCACACTAGCACATGAGGCTAGCTTCACTTTTGAATATAAGAACAATGTATTTCTCTACATCATCCAAACAGGTCAAATGAAACTTTATGGATCCTCACCCATATGCAAGCCATTCAGAGTTGGTTGGGGAATAGGTCTGGTATTAATTATCCAGTGTTCTCCATTGGAATAAGTGGTTAATCCCAAGGAGGTTTTACCCTGGAGGCTAACCAACCTGCCCCAGGGTGGATACTGAACCAGTCTTGGCTGCAGACTATTCCACATCATGTGTTGTGCAAATGTGTCCTGGACTAAGGAATGGGCCTTATTACACAGCAGATGTATTTTCACACACGCCTACTCTAATCTAACATACAACTGAAGCACTGAGTTGTCTAGATTCCTCCTTTTATAAAATGCAACATTGCTTTGATTCTCAGACTGAACTTTCTTTGCTCCTCCACCTGACCTCAGAAACCAGAGGTGATTTTATCCCCACAGGGCCTCCATGGGTGGCCAGATATCTTGGATTCCTTAGTTTTCATTCCTATAGCAGCCATTTCATTTTGATCTATTGGGTTTAGACAAAGAGTTGTAGCAACAAACATGGAGAAAATAGCAAATACTTGTATGGGAGAAATTCGTGCCACCCTTCCTTTTTTCATCACTTCAAATTTATTCAGCTTTGTGTTGTATCTTTAGACATGGCTTAGCTACTGTTAGGAGGTAGGAAAGACAGGATTTAAATTAATCTTTCAGCCAAAGGAACTTAAGGACAGCTTTAAGGAATTCAGATAGTAAGTAGAAGTTGTCCTTATTTTCCTTTAAGAGTAGTTGCATTCATTACATGTGTGTCAGGGTAGGAAGGAGTTGACAATATTTTCTTTCTGCAGATAAATACTTTTGTCTGATCTTACCAATTGAAAAGTTGTACAGGTTGGGGAAATGGGGAAGCAGGGGAGATATTATTCATCTTAATGACTGGATGGTTTTGAAAGCCAATTTCAAATTAGGACCCGTTTTCTTTGAAGAGCTTAGGTTTTGTGGCACATGTATTTTATCCCAGCACTTGGGAGACAAAGGTAGGAGGATCATGAGTAAGGTTGAAGTCAGTCCAGGCTACGGTTTTTGAACTTTCTGTGCTTTTACTATACACAGTACTATTATACAACTTGGGTGGGCTATGGAATAGGAAATAAAATAATAAACTTCTTTCATTTGATATTTACTGCAGAGGAAAAATGTAAGGTCTTAATGAAAATTTGCCTCCCTCCTTCATGTCTTCCTCCACTTTCTGACTCTAGAAAATGACCTCATCATGTTTATTGACATATTTTATCTCTTAGATTCACCAGCATGATCATTAAGTAAATACCAGCATTCATTTGTATCTTCAATGCACTAGGAGTATGTGTGTGTGTGTGTGTGTGTGTGTGTGTGTGTATGTATATACACACAAATATGTGTATATATATATGTATATATGTGTGTGTGTGTGTGCGTATATATATATATAGTAGGAGTGTGTGTATAATATATAGATGGGGAGCCACAGGGAAAGAATGACAATCAAAGGGATACAAGATGTGTTCACTGTTCTCAGTGAATTTCCATCTCTTATGAAGAAGTCATATACTGGATATGCAGAGACAGTATGCATAACCCAGAAGGAAAGACTTTAGGTCGGGATGTTAGTCAGTACCTCATGGTGAAGATGGGACTTGAGTGTGTCCTAACAGGGGAGGGAAGTCACCTGCACACATGGAGGAGGGAAGGGAAGGTAATGTACGTGATGGAAACAAAAGCATGGGCTGCAGGAAAGAGCAAGGTGGTTTGAGACATTATATGAATCCTGTAATTCTGTAGTTTCCTCAACCAACCCTCTACCTTCACCAGCTCCATAATGAATTCTGCCCCCAGGACAAAGTCCTACTGTCAACGTGACTCTTCCTGTGACTCAGGAAGCATCAACAAAAGACTCCTTTACTATTCTTATTTTCTTAGATAATAGGAGGTGATGTTTCAACACAACCATAGACAGAAAGCAGAAAGGAACTGGCCTGCTATCACTTTATTGAATTTGGACTCTGCATAAGATATATTTGTAAGGGATGTGAACTCCAAAAAGGTTTGGCTACCAAAACAAGGGGTCCATTCTCTATAGTGGCAAATATGAAAGCACTTCTTACAAAGAGTCATGGCAAATCCTTTTAGTAACTATGTGATCATGGTGATTTTTTTCAGCAAAGGGTGCAGGAAAGTAGGGGTGGAGATAAAGGTGGTCAATGGCTTAGTACAGAACACCAAACCTAATTAACCCTGTAGACAAATCTATAGCTTTTGTAGACATGTTTCTTTACCTAAGACTTTTGTGCTTGACCAACTTATTAGTCTTCACCTTCATGAGTTAATTAGCATTTCTGGAAGTAACCATAGCCAATTCTCCTTTGCTGATAACAACAGTATGGCAGTGACCAGGAGCAAAGCAGAAGCCTAAAAATGCCAGGTAAGGGTTAGTCACATACATAATCTTAATTACGGTAATGCTTTAGTACTGAAACTAGCTTGTGTTCCTTAAACAAACACTAACTAGTGACAGAAGGATCTACTTTGCGTTAAGTAGATGTCACTTCAAGAAATGCTTTCTGGGTAGGTATGGTGCCTATAATCCCAGCACTTGGGAGATAAGGGTGGGAGGATTGCCAAATTCAGAACTAACTGGGACTACTCATAGACCCTTGTGTCAAAAACAAAAACAGGGCATTGGGGAGATGATGGTTCAGTGCATAATGGTACTTAACTACTTGTCAGCTTGTCACCCTGGGTTCAACTCCCCAGGACCCATGAAAAGCCAGATGCAAAGTAAAGCAAGTATTTGGGGTTCTGTTCGCAGTGGCAAGAGGTCCTGGCACTGACACACACACACACACATGCACACGCACTGTTAAAACAGAACAAGGAAAATATGCTAAGTTTGGGTCTGGATAAGGTCCTTCCTTTTCATTTGTCTCTCATTCTCTTTCAACATACAACATTCCATATCCCAGAATCTGTTCTGGTGACTTCTCCCCATATGTCTGCATCTAAGAACAAAAGAGTAACCTAACTGTGTCACATTTTGCTTTCAAGGCAGCAGAGTTGAAATGGACATTCGGACCACAGACAGGAAAGAATAGGGAGATGGCATGAAGCTCTGGCTTGTCTCAACAGCTCAGTGTATATGTCCACATTTCCTCTGCCACTTCAGAGCTGCACCTGCCCACTCACTGCAGCCACCTCGTCGTGACAAGGAAAAGTTCTCACTTGTTGCTTTCATGACACTTGAGCAATATTTTTAGATCTTTTCTCTTTTGGTTTTGACTGGCAGGTTGCCAGTGCTGCCTCCTTGGAATGAGAAGTTTCAGTAAGGTTCAGAATGTGGAAATGAGGCCTGGGGCAACATCTCCTTGACTGGCCCTCTCCTAGAAACCCTGGTTGGTGTGCAGCAGCCTCTCATCACAAAGGAGATGTAGCGGTGCCAACAGAAGTTCACCCTTTGTGCTTCCATTCTCCTTTCCAAACAAGCAAACAGGCAGTCTGTCTTGATCTCTGGCATTTCCAGTGGGGGTGGCCAAGTTATGGCCAACTGTCCAGCTGCATTATCAACTCCAAAAGCTTCATTTTCCCTCCTTACAACCAACCTGTCCTCTATCCCGGACTGGCTAACCTTCTGCCCTGCATGCTAGGAAAACCCATCTTGCTATTGTGGAAAAGACAAACAGCAGGTGCTGATGAGAATGCAGGGGCCAGGGTGGTGGTGGTGAAGGAAGCATCTCCACCCGCCTCTTCAGACAGCCGAGGGTTGGGATCAGCATGCTTTATTTCCTAGTATAGTGCTTGCAGGTTTATTAGGGCTATCAAATCAAAAGTTGCATTTTTATACAAGTCCAGGTGAATGCAGGCACAATAGGGTTTGATAAATGCTATTCTAATTTGATGGACTGGTATGCAAAAATGTTATGGGTCATATCTGCCTAGCTGCTTTTTTTTTAATTAAAATTTTACTGGAACATAGCCCAATGGCTATTTTCATGCTACAATAGAAAAACTGAATGATTGTAACAGAGAACACATATTCATAAAAAAGCCTGAAATATTCACCTTCTGGTCCTTTACAGAAAAGTTTTCTGGGTCCTACATTAGCCAAGAGATTCCTTAAGGGGAGAGCTTGAACTTGTGCTTTGTAAGCTGAAATGGCAGCTTGGTCTAAGGCTGTATGTGTATGCTTGGAGAGGGATTGCCGAGGTTCGTATCTAGGTGCTGCCATATGCTTGCAAGCAACTGAGTCTCATGTTCTCCATATGAAACAGGAATGGGGATAACTTACCTGACAGTGATGTGTTAATATATGCAAAGTAGTTCAACTGATGCCCTCACCAAATGTCAACTCAAAATTCCATGGGGGATTTGTTGGCAGAATGAACTCCTATCAGTATACATTCTGTGCTTCTTTTATTTCTTCTTCTAGCTATTTGACATCCAGGGAGCACTAATCCATCTTATCTATGGGGCTGGGCCATTATAGGCCACCCACATTAATACTATTCTCAGTGTGTATGGTCTGCTGCCGCCATGTCCAATGAGCCATGAAAAGATTCTTGGAAGGTTTTTGGGAAATAGTTCCCTCTCTCAAGAATATTTATTTATAAGCAGAGAGAAATAGGAGAGACAGAGAATGGGGTACCAGGGCCTCCAGATGCTGCAAATGAACTTCAGATGTGCCACTGCACATCTGGCTTTATATGGGTACTGGGGAATAGAACTTAGGTTGTTAGGCTTTGCAGGCAAACACCTTAGCCTGATGAGCCATCTCTCCAGCCCCAGTTCCTTCATTCTTTATAAGACATTAGGTTTGGATAAGAAGCCAGGATTTGCAGCAACCATGGAGCAGGTAGTCTGAGGATATAGCAAAAATGTTTAGGATAGCAGAAGGGCAAAATGAAAACAATCTGGGTTCTTATGAGACTCCAGAGATGTGAAATGAATCAATCCTTGGGACTCACCTGTGCCCACACTGATTTTATAAAAGAAAATCCACTTTCTTAGTAAAGAGTTTAGTTCCTGACCATAGCATTCTAACTCCTGCAGCCAGGGACTATGTTTACACACAGGACCTACCAACTGCTGCAGGGTGCTGTCAGCAAAAACAGTGGTGTTTGGAAATGAATGGGCTGCTACTCAGGGCACAGGACTCAAGAGGCTCTGGCTGTACAAACCAAACTCACAATGAAACAGCACGTCACATGTAAAGCTATTATTAAATGTGTGTGTACATGTATATATGAGTATCTCTGTGTTGAAGAAATTGGAATCACTCTGTACTGTTGGTGCGGATATAAATGCTATGCAAAACAGTGTGGAGATAAACTAAAAGGACCATGTACTCTAGCAATCTTCTGGGTATTGGTCTAAAAGTACTGGAAACAGGGTCCTGCAGAAGTATGTGCACCACCATGCTCATTGCAGCATTATTCACAATAGCCAAGAAATGAAGACCACCATCCATCAGTGGATGGACAACAATGTGAGACAGATCTGTAAAATGGGATGTTGTAACTGCAACATTGATGGACTTGGGAATAAGTCAATTGTAGGATAAATAATACATGGTTCCACTTATGTGTGGTATCTATCTGAATTCATAGGAGAAAGTGGAATGGATGTTCTTTAACCTATACCCCTCACTCACTGGGAGAAAAGGGGAAATGGGAATTTTCTGGGCATAAAGTTTTAGTTATGCAAGATGATAACCTTCTAGAAATATGCTGTACCACTGTTTATAGCTAACAATGCACTGTACCACCTAATTGTTAACACAGCAGAATGTGTATTTTGTTCCTCTTCAACAATAAAGAAACTATACTATGAACTGAAAACTTCAATATTGGTATCAGAGTAGCTTGTATTAAATTGTAAGTGTGTGCAGGCTCCTGTGTTCAGATTAAGGAATAGTTTCTTTCTTACACAACCATGGAAATAAAAATGTGAATGTCTTTGCTTTCTTGAATTCAAATAAGGACTGGCAAGGATTACATTTAGAATTTAACAAAACAAAATCAGTATGTCTCCCTCACCTTTTTTTAAAAAGATGTTATTAATAAAGGGTTTTGGTATTATTTCAAACATAAAAATTCTGAATTAAATGAATAAAAGTTAGTCACAAGTAAATTCTGGAGTGGGGTAGAGGCAGATAAATAGATAGGGGCCAGTACAGGCCCCTTTATGGCTTTCTGTCACACTTCCAACTCAAGAATATTTTTTACTGATACCTGTGGCTCTCTCCCAAATTTCAATACCTCTTGTTGTCTGAACCTGCCACACAAATTTGGCAGGCCTTTCCCAAACTCAGATGGGTTTAGATTATTTCCTTGGTTTTATCTACTTTTCCCTCCTGGGTTGAAGGAGTCTGAGGATAGCTTATCTTTTGGGGACAGGAAATACAAGAACATGAAATCCAAGGAAATTGTTAGGGCTAGAAATGTGAAAATTCTTTAGAATTTATTGCCACAGGGATCTCAAGGTGTGTCAGGTCATCCATGCCATAACTGATATCAGATTCAGTCACACTGGTGGTTTGATACACTTGAGGAGCAGCAGAAATCAGCACTGCCCACCTCTGCCAACCACAACAGAACAGTCCTCAGCGCAAGACCCAGTGGGTCAGTTTCTAAGGTGTCCAGTTGGAACCATCCTCCTGCAGGCACTTAGAAGGCAGCATGCTGAACTACTACTGCCGATGAAGGCCTAGTGTGGGAGATGTTTTAAAAACTCTGGAACCATCCAGTCAGCTTTTAAGGCCAAAAGGGGCTGTGAGACATCATCTCATTCACCTTGTTACTTTTTGGCAAGAATAGCACACCTAAGCCTTCCAGTTACATCAGAACATAATTTACAGTTGAGTTTCCAGGGGTGGGGGAATAACATGATTTCACAGTTTTTTCTATGAATAACTTTAATTGTGTGCTCATCACCCACTTCAAAGTTTTAATGCTTCAGCACATTCTCATCAATTTCATTTCAGACCCTCTTCCAAGTGACTTTGTAGTTCAGAGAAAGCAGGGACAATAAGATATGCTAACAGGGTGAAGTGGCAGCCATGGTCTTCTGATGGTACCTTGGAGATGTCTATTTATAATTTGCAGTGGATTCTGCTGTCTGGTGGAGTGCCTTTCCTTTCTTCTTAAGGAGTAATTTAGTCCAAAGGAACAGGAAGTAAAATCCATTTCTTGCAAGTCAACTAATACCTGTTCATAATAAATGTTTCCTGCCCAAGACTTGAGAACAGACCTCCCATATTCTATTCCTTTTATATTCTCAGCCATGGAGCAAGCACTCTACTTTCTCTTTTGAAATACTGAAGTTGAATATATAGCTTGCCATGGGATTTTGTTGAAAATAGGTTACAAATCAAAAGCTCACAAGCTCTTGGGTATGGGCTAGGAGGAGAATTAGCAAATAAAATCCATGCTGTGATTCCTCAGGAAAGGGTGGGGTAAAGTTGCCAGAAGCTTGACAGTTTGCTTTGAAGCCTTCTGAACAGGGAAAGTATAGCTAACCAGGGGAACAGCCTTCATGGCATCTTCTACAAGGCTGCTGTGTTAGAAAATGGCCAATGAGTGAGAAGTCCCCTGAGAAATACTTTCCTTCTCTCTTCTGGAATTGTTGGGAAAGTAGGCAGGGCCAGAATCTGGCTTTCAAGAGTGAGCTTCTAGTTTCCAAGTGGGAAAAGAGAGTTCAGAAGAATGTTTTCATCTCCAAGGAAATCTGGCTATACTTTTCCTACTGTTCTATCCATAGTGTATATACTGGATGATTAGGTATCCATATGCACAGGGTCAGACTGCAGACAATCTTGGTGGGAGGAAGGCAAAGAGGCTACTTCATTACTTCAGAGTTTCTTTCCCAAGCAAATGGGACTTACCAGCAACAATCCAAATGCCACAACAAAGCTATGGAAATGGATGTGCAAGCAAATGGAATATATATATGTATATCTCCCTGTCACCTGTTACAAAAGGGGTAAAACTAGTGGAAAATCGAGCCACTGAGACCTATGTCTGCTAAGCTCGCCTGGCTCTAGAGGGCACAGGTGTCCTAACTGGTCCCTGGGTGGCTGAGTAGCTCTCCTTTCCCAATCTTTAAAGAATTTGTAACTCCTCGCTAAGGGGAAACACCCAGCTTCTTGGGGTTACATGGGGTATCCGAGGCAGAGCTGGCAGCCTCCTCTACAGAGGCACTGAGATCCAAGAATTCCAGGATGATGTCTCCAAGGCAGTAAATTAAATGTCTGAAATGAATGGACAGAACAACTTAGAAGAAGATTTCTGGCTGTTCCAAGAAATACATGATGCCTCCCCCACCCCCGTCTTTACCCTAAGCCCCAATAGTGTGGTGAACCCGCCCCTCTGCAATGAATGTGTGCTGCACTACTAAAAGCTAAAGCCCAGCCAAGGAAAGACTAGTACCTGAGACTACACTTTATACAATGCCACTCCTGACACTTGAGGAAAATCCTTGTGTTACTAGATTACTGATAACTGTTGCTTCTCATAGTTAACCACTAACCACTACAGGTTTATAAGCTACCCTACATGCATTGAGACAAAACAAGAATCCTTGAGGACTGGGAGTATGAAAACATAGTTGACTCTGGGGAAAGCTTTGAGAGAGACATGTAAGGGTAGGGATTCTTCCCCACAGCTTTCAGCCTAAGAATCCAGCTCTTCTCAATGTTCCTAAGGATTTTCAGTTGGCATTTCTAGTTCCTTGATCTGATTCCAACCTTATATCTATTTCCCATTAAGCAATGACAACTCCTGATCCCAACACTAATGAAAGCTTTGTTGTTAAGCCTGGAACCAACGTTGAAAATCATTATGCAGCTTGTATTGTACAGATCAGTGAATAGGGGCTGGCGGATGTTGAGAAGGACTATTACACACATTTCTTCAGTATAGTGTTGATGTTCTAATGTAACTATGGAAAGAGAAATGACATTTTATAAAACTGAATCTCAAGGAAACTACCAGGGCATTTTTTAGCAGCCTGTGAGGGGGCCTGAACTGAGTTCTTTTAAATATAAACCGTGGCTAGTCTAATAGCAGCTTATTATTATGAAACTGCTGCTCCGAGGTTGGCAGCCCATGTTATACCTAGTGCGTATGGAACCTGCATGCTGGATTCTAGCCAGCAACCCAGGCAAAGCAAGTCAAGTACACAATCCCATTCCAAAGAGTGTTCTGCTCTTACCAGTCCTATTACTTGCAAGCAGAGATGCTTGACCTATCAGTAGTGGTTCCATGTGTTCCAGCCTACCTGTTGATGAGGGGCTGCTGGAGTGACTCCAGGACTAGACTCCAGCTCAGCCAGCACTTGTTTGTTCCCAGGATCTCTACTAAAAAATCTGAGGAGGAAAACAACAGCTATGACTGTTGTGTTATCCCTGAATCTAAGAAGAGTATATCTGTATATCTCAGTTTGGTTACTTCTGGCATACCTCTGAATCACATAGCCGGGGGGGGGAGGGATCTCATAAAACAGAGAAAACCAAAGAAAAATACAATTCTTAAGTCTGGTGTGCAACTAACAAAGAATAGGCCTTAATTGATAGCTCCCATGAAGATGCAGGTGCCATTTTGAGGTCATAATTCAGGTTGGAAAGAGAGGGCTAATAAAGGTAAATCAAACCACCTAGAGCTGAGCTTACTACTCTTCCCTGGTTAGCTCAGCCACAGGCAAAAAACTGATTCCTTTTCCTTCTAAAAACAATACAAGGGAAGAAAAAAAAGAAACTTCTCAAAAAACACAAACAAACAAAAACCCTTCTCAAACTGTGTTTTACTATTGCCAAGGATCCAGTTTACTGAGTGTGAGCTTTGCAGGATACATCATGTTCTTCCCCTGTCCCAAAATGCCATGAGTTGGCAGAGAACTCGCCATCTTCATCTGGTGGGAATGGCTCTGAGACCTGCCCCTGTAGGCACTGCTTCCTCAGATCTGCCCAAAAGTCTTTAACCCAAATATCTGCAGGATTGTACCTTAGTATCTAGGCTTGGCCAAAGTGATTCACAATTCCCTTACAGTCACTTGAATGCAGGATAAGAGAATCACATCTACCACCACTTTTCAATTAGCCTGAGAATTAGCTCAAGCTCAACAAGTTTGTGACACTAGCCACATTAAGAATCATTTTGAAAGTGGGGAAAGGGGATGGGGAAGTGATGGCAAAACAGGATGGAGGAGAAGAGTACTCACTATTCAGTATCATCTGTCTCATCAGTCCACTTACCAGGCAGGATGTCCATTAAGCTCTGCAATGCCTGCTTCTTGGTAGCCGCCTTCTGCTCCTGAGTCCTTACAGGCCGTGGAAACTTAGGCAAAACTCCTCCAGGCCAGATGGATTCCCGGAGAAGCTGGAGGTACTGTACCCAATGCTTGGGACAGGTTAAATTAGCCACTTGTACCTCTAGCCATCTGTGATAGAAATAGAGAAGAAAGCTCAGGAAAACCAGAAAGTCTTCAAGGCAATGGGATGAATGTTTTGTTTTCTTCTAGATGTATGTGTGAAATCCCAGCCCTCGATTCATGGACTCAGAGATGATTAGGTCATGGGGATAGAGTCCTTATGAATGTGATTATAGTGTCCTTATAAAAGAGTCCTAAGGGTGATCCTTTACTCTTTTACCAATGAAGACACAAGGAAAAGATGACGCCTATAAACCAGGAGGGGACCTACCATACTAAATCTGCCAGTGCATCTTGGACTTCCCAGCCTTCAAAAGCACAAGAAGCAGATTTCTGTTGTTGGTATAGATAGCATGAATCACACGAGCAATCAGAACAGCCTGAAATCAGTATCAACTCTCACAATGGAACCCAAACCAACTCATCAAGTGTGATAATACAATTTCAAGATAAGCAACTGTAGTAATATGGTACTAGGTGTTTGCAGAAAAGATGCTAGCAGGGTTTCCACCCTGGAACAATGTCATATCTAACATTTGTAGTTTTTCTCTAGCAGGAAGCATTATAGCCTCAGAAGCCTGCATACACATTGCCCTTTTGGCATGCCCCGCTGGCTTTCAACGCCTAAAACCCATTTTGAAGATTTCCTATACCCACTCTTTGCTTATAGTCCTGTCAGCCACAAACCCTTCTCTCCTTCTCTGGGAGGCCTGTCTTAAACACCACCTCTTCCACGACAGCCTCCTTCACCAGCCTGAACTGATATGATTGTCTTTTACTTCCTTTGACACTTAGTGCTATTACTCTAACACCTAATATTTTACTCTGGAACATAATTATTTTCTCATGTGTTTATAGCTTTACTTCTTTAACTCAACTATCAGTGTCAGAAGAGTTTTGTGTCTTGTACTTGTTAAAAATTTCCCAACATATCTTGTTAATAAATGTCTATTAGGGCTGGGGAGATGGCTGAGTGGTTAAGGCACTTGCCTACAAAGCCAAAGGACCCAGGTTTAATTACCCAGGACCCATGTAAACCAGCTGCACATGGTGATACATGTGTCTGGAGTTCATTTGCAGTAGCTAGAGGCCCTGGTACATCCATTCTTTATCTCTCTCTCTCTCTCTCTCTACCTTCCCCCCTCTTTTTCAAATAAAAATATAAAAATAAAATATTTAAAAAAATGTCTGTTGATTGACAAGTGTTTTATGATAATGAATATTTCTCCCTCAAGAAGCACATATACCAATTCTGGAGCTCAGTTGAAAAACCTGGAAAAACATTAATTGTCCTCATACCTTTTCAAGCCAACATGGTCAGTACTGAGACCTTACTTTGTATCTTCTTAGAAATTCACATGACTATGCTGATTATGGCTGGACCATCAACCAGTTTTACTCATGTCCTGAGGACTGTCTAGGGCCACACTACATGGCAGCTCATGCCATTGCTCCTACACACGAATTACTTGTCAGCCATCCAAGAACGGAGGGGGCTGCCAAGGCAAACTTTATTTAACCTCCACTCTGCCAGACAGTCTGCATTCCACTCAGGCTAGGCATTCCAGTCCTAGGGGCTGCAATCCCCCAAGCCCAGGACTCACAAATGATTCTAAGAATAGGTAGTCTGAAAGGTAATAGCAGGACAAGAATGGCAGACAACGATGGAGATCAAGAGCGGCACAAAGCTGCTCTTGCTCAGAATAGCCAGTAAGACCATGTCTGTTATTATTAGGGCTGCATCTCCTTTTCACAGGGCTTTTCATTCAGTGAGCCTCTTGATGAGGGGGATCCAGTGGCATGAATTCCTGACCCTGTTTATAGAAGAGCGTTACCAGAGGAAGGTAGCTCCAATGACCTGACTGGATTCTCTGTAGGGGAATCAAGTGACTCTAGGGCCCCCATCTTCACCTCAATCATGGACACTTCTGTACCTTTGGCTGAAGTACACGGTATATATGAAGATCTCATCTAAAACTGAAGGGAGAGGGAAAAAGTGTTGCTAACCAGAATCTTTAAAGTGCCTAGGGAGTTCTAGCCCAAGACACATGTAGCCAGGATAAAGGTTATCTCATCTTTTCATTCACATGTGTAGAAAATAAACCAATTTGCCCTTATTTCTGTCCTGTGGAGCCAGTAATACCTGTGACTCACACTTTTCAAAGCAATATTAGCAGCTATATTATCCTTTCAAGACTATGAAAATTATAAAGTGTATTTCTGGGCATAGCATCCATCTCCTGGGCATATTTTACAGACAGGAGTCAGATGCTTTCTTTTTTTTATTTATCATTTAATTTTTTTACTTATTTGAGAGAAAGAGGAATGGAGGGAGGGACGGAGGGAGAGAGGAGAGAGAATATAGGCTTGTCAGGGCGAATAAGATGCTTGTGAATTAACATTAATTTATCCAATGAGAATGAGAATAGGACCTCACACTGCATTACAGCAAGGATGTCTTCTTTTTTTCTTTTTTAAATTTTTGTTTATTTATTTATTTGAGAGTGACAGAAAGAAGAGAGAGAGAGAGAGAGGGAGAGAAAAGAGAGAGAATGGGCATGCCAGGGCCTCCAGACACTGCAAATGAACTCCAGATGCATGGGCCACCTTGTGCATCTGGATTATATTGGTCTTGGGGAATTGAGCCTTGAACTGTTGTCCTTAGGCTTGACACGCAAGCACTTAATCGCTAAGCCATCTCTCCAGCCCCTCTTTTTTTCTTTTAAAAATATTTTATTTATTTATTTATGGGAGGCAAACAGAGAGGGAGAATAGGCATGCCAGGGCCTTTAGCCACTGCAAATGAACTCCCCTCCAGATGCATGTGTCACCTTGTGCACCTGGCTTACATGGGTCCTGGGAAACAGAACCTACGTCCTTAGGCTTTGCAGGCAAGTGCCATAACAGCTAAGCCAGCTCTCTAGTCCCCTCACTGTTCTCTTCCATGATGATTTAGCACCTCATGCACAGATGTGGTATGCAAAATAAGTATTAGTGTATGGCAAAACATGAATTTATATAAATTGACATACAGCCTACATGTGAATGTTGGGAAGAACCACCAAAGTCTGGAAAGGTAAAACTAAGCTCTGACTGATGAGGCTAATCAATGAGTCAAATTTAGTAGAGCAAATCAGCAGGATGTTCAGTGAGGATTGGAACCTCCAAGCTAATAGAAGAGTCCCTGCAAGCGTGGCAAAGCTGAAACACAGGCAGCACTGGTGAACAGAAAGCCCCAGAAGTCAGCCTGAGGAATGTCTGTAACAAGACTTGTACAAACGGACAGAACTAATACATCAGCTCTACAAAGGATGGACATTCTAGAGTGGGTTCTATGCACAAGGAGCTGCAGAGAGTGAGCCTTCCTTATTCATTCCCACACTCTACAGCCCCAGTGCTTCATCCTGTAACCTATACTTGCTCTTTCTAGAATTCGCTTATTCAGGTGCTTTCCACTACTGTTTGTTTTCCCCAGTCTAGTTTTACTTCCCAGTAGGAGGCAGCCTGTGGAGAATGCTAGTGAACAGATCTTTCTATGCACAGAACTTCTGAGGGTTTGTACCTCGTAATGAATGAAGAACACTTGAGTCTTGCAGAGAAAATGACAAAGTACAAACCAAGAAAACAAGTATCACTGTCCAAAGCCATGCCTTTTGAAGTTGTAAATGACTAGCTTCAGGGAACATGTCTACATAGAAGCAAACAATAGTAGTTTATTGGAAACAATACAGAGGAACAGGATTTCTTTATTCCAAAATCTGTCTGCTAACCATTCCTGTTTTCTTTTTTTTTTTTCCCTTTAAAAAAATTATTTATTTGAGAGAGTGAGAAACAAGGAGGGAGGAAGAGAGGGAGAGGCTTACTCGGAAATTGAGCTATAGAAGGGAAGGCAAGGTGTATGAGTGTGAAAGAAAGCATGACCCCTGTGACCCATTCCTCCCTCTAGACTATGTGTTACTGCATTTTTAACACAAGAGTGAAAAAGTTAAAAACAGACCTGCATCCTTTCAGCTTCCTTAAAGCAAGTTTTGAACAGAGAGTTTTCATCTCACTTTCTCAAATTCGTTGGTACCACTAATCTATGTAGCCCACCATGTGGCCTGGAACCTGGATTCTTCATGTTTCTATCTCCCAAGTGCTGGGAATACAGGCGTGTGCCTCTGCAACCCATTCACTCACTTTTAGGGTAAAAGAATTCTAAAGTTTCAAGGTGGAGACAAACACACATGTTCCTCACTATTTACTATAAGTAACACATTATATCACTTACTAACACAAGTACTATTGTTTATGTAATACAAGATGCATGAGGTAAACATGCTAAAATAAATATGGTAGAGAATAGCCTCAAATAGCACTGGTTTTATTTTTCATCACTATTCCAGTACTGATATTTGATTTAGAGATAGCTTGGTTTTTTTTTTTTTTCATTCTAACTTTATCCTTCAAAAAAGAAAAGGAAAAACCCAAACCAAGCTCAAGCCATCACTTCAAAGCATTACTAGAGGGCCTCAATGCAGTATATGTAATGAAACAAAATAAAATAGGTTGTCCCAGGGCATTTAAGGGCTTCTCTTATACCATTCAAGGAAAGAGGGAGGATATGAAGACTAAGGCTTACATTATAGGGGGAGGACATGCTACTTCATATTCAGGAGACCCTGGTCTGGAATGGCTACAGATAGGGGAATGGAACAGTGGCTAAAAAGGAGATGGTTTATACCAGGGCTTAAGATGATACTTCATGGTTAACAGAAGGTCTCTTCCCATCAAAATAGCAGAATCAAATCTCATGAGTAAGAGAAGACTTTAGAGACTGTGTCTAATCCAGTCGACCAAGTCCTTTTTATTTCTTTTTCTTTTCTTTTTCCAAAATATTTTACTTATTGGGCAGGAGACATGGCTCAGCAGTTAAAGCACTTGCCTGCAGAGCCTAATGACCTGCGTTCAATTCCCTAGTACCCATGTAAAGCCAGAAGCACAATGTGGCACATGTGCCTGGAGGCCCTGGTATACACATTCTTTGTCTCTCTTCTATCTCTCTCTGCTTACAAATAAATAAAAAAACTATTTTATTTATTTATTTAGAAAGAGGCAGGCAGAGAGAGTGAGTATGGGCATGCCAAGGCCTCTGCAAACAATCTTGAGACATATACGCTATTTTGTGCATCTGGCTTTATGTGGCTACTGGAGAATCAAACATGAGCCATCAGCAAGCACCTTTAACCACTGAGCCATCTTTCCAGCCCTCTTTCTTTTCTTTTCTTTTCTTTTCTTTTCTTTTTTTTTTTTTAAGAGAGCTGTACAGCTTAGTGAGGAAGGGACCTGAATCAATGTGGCTTAATGGAGAAGAAACAGACAGAAAGACCATGAAATCATGAAGAAAGAAAATATTCTAAGAGCAATAGCAACATTCTGGCAAAAATGCCTGGTACAATCTATAGAAAAACAATAACAGATCCAAAATTATGGTATACCTCAGATACCTTGAGGACCACTCAAGGGAGGTATACTCCAATTTCATTTCAAGATACCAATTCTAGTTTAAAAAAAGAGAATAAAAGGATGATCATGTTAAAGCTGATGTTTGTTCTTGTATGTAGAAAGTTTTTTATTATTCAAAACAAATCCACAGTAATAGTGTTACTTATTTTATGACCCATAAGGTAGGCTTTTCAAGACATTTTGGACTGCCAATTCTTTGTTGTGTGCTATTCTGTATATTATGAAATGTTCAGCAAACATCTCAGGACTCTACCCTCAACTAGATGGTAGCTGTGACAATCAGAAATGCTGCCCACCTTGTTGTACCTTGCAAAATGATGTCAATGACATGTACCATGGACATTGTGCCTCATAGCCCTGGTCTTTGCATATTGAGTATCAGCTCATCTACTTAGTAGCACCAATATAAGGTGAGAGGGAAAGCAGGTGGGAGGGTGCATAGTGTAGAATCTGGGCATTTCTCATTAAATAAGTTGTTTTTTTCAGATTTTATACTTGATAAAGTAATAGTCCTCTTCCCCCTGATTCTTTTCCCAGGCTGCTCTCTTCCTGCCCGGATTCTTCTTGTGTTTATACATTCCTCCCCCATCAGCTTTCAGTTCTAGGCTTCTCAGTCTCACAACTAACCAGACCCAAGTTACTCAGCTGTGTCTGAGAAAGTTCAACATTGCTGCCCTCTGACTGTGTATCTGGGTCACCATCCTTTCCTGCCCCATGTAGTCAAAGAATTAAAAGGAAATGAACTGAGGACAAGAAAGTCCAGCTTCTTCCTCCCAGTGCCTATTGTGAAATTTAAAATGGCTGACTGAGTATGTGAAACTGCTATGTTTATGTTGTTCTCACGTCTCTAAAGCATGTCCACCACAAGACCCAATTCTGCTTAACACTACAGGTTAGGAATTGAATTTCTTACTTGTTACATGTAGGCCCAGATAATTTTTCTGCTTTTACCAGTAATGTAGAAGTCATTGATGTCAGATAATAATATATTAAGAATTAAGGATTCTTAAGGAAGGAACTTTAAGATCTATGCTGTTGAATTCAGAGGTTATCTTTTTCAGTCAGATCAATTCCATGCAAGTAAATACCAAGAACCAGTAAGGAGCAACTGTAGTTGGTGGTTTGTAGAAACATATAAGTTGACAGTTGGAAGAAATGTAGAGATTATTTCCTCGTGAACTTTGTCATTGATTCTAGTTCTAACTTCTATGTCACAAGATATTAACTCAAATCTATCCCAAAAGATGGAACACAGTATTTTTTCAATTCAGCTTTTATTTCTTCCTTATGCCTCTTCTACAAGCTATACACCCTTGATTTTTACTCAAAGTTGGGTACTATCAGGCAGTGAATGTTTGATAAATGACATAGAGAAATTGACCATTCCTCATCCTGGTTCTGCTGGGTATGGGCTGCTTCATTATTCCTGTCTTAAAATGGAGTGCCCAGAATCAAACACCTGAGATGTGACAGATGTGACTTGATCAGCAGAATGCAGAGGGACTAGAGCCTCCTTTAATCTACATGGCATAAGAATGGTGTTAGCTTTCTGGCATTCCAGTTGCAGTCAACTAAAACCCTAAGTAAACATACATACATCTAAAACACATTCATGGCCCTTAGTAAAACCTGTATTTGTACAACGTAAAGAAATCTAGCAGCCAGGCATGGTTGCATATTCCTGTAAGCTCAGCTCTGGAAGGTGAAGGAAGGAGTATTGGCAGTTACAGGCCAAGTACAGTGAGACCTCGTTTCAAAAAATCAAGCAGAAAAGAATTCTAGATTCTTTATTTTTATCAAATTCCATTTTGTGGTCATAGATGATCATGTTAACCTTTCAAAATCTTTTATTATTATTTATTTACAGAAAGAGAGGGTGAGTGAGAATGGGTATGACAAGGCATCCAGCACTGCAAATGAATGCCAGACACATGTGCCACCTTGGGTACCTGGCTTATGTGGGTCCTGAGGAAGGAATCGAACTTGGGTCCTTTGACTTTGCAGGCAAGTGCCTTTACTGCTAAGCTATCTCTCCAGCCCTCAAAATCTTTTTGAATACTCATTTTTTGTTACCCAGAATATGATTTGTCTAATACTGGAGATGACTGCAACATTATTGATGAAAAAATTGCACAGAATGAGAGCATGAACAATGCTATAGCACTAGAATTTTTTTCAAGGATAACTTCAGTTTATTAATTCTCTTGGGGACAAAATACTTCAATTAGCCATCCATCCATAAAAGTACTATCTAGTCTAGGCCACATGTCCATTTTGTCTAAATGCATATTATAACAAAAGCCTGTTGAAATCAAATTTGGTAACTACCACTGTATTCATTTAGTCTAATTTATAATCTTGTCAAAGTAATTAGTCATGCTAATCCCTCAGAACACGGCCCTACACAACTCACCGCACTTTCTTGGCTCATTTATTTCCTCTTTTTTATGTAAAAGTTTTTATTTTGTTATTATTGTTGTTGTTGTTATTGTTGTCATTTCAGGTAGAGTCCTTCCCTAGCATAGCTGACCTGGAATTTGCTATGTCATTTCAGGCTGGTGTCAGAAGTCACAGTGATCTTCCTACCTTGGCCTCCCTGGTGCTGGGATTAAAGGTGTGCACCACAATACCCAGCTTATTTCCCTCTTCAGTGTTTAGAAAACAGTTTATATGCTGCTTTAGAAACTTCCAGAGATAGATGGTAGGGTCAATATCCTTTACCCATCTTTAATCTACCTCCAAATGATAATTTTTTAAAGATCTTGGATCTATAGTGGTAAATGCAAATTCATTCAGTTCCATGGACTATAATTTATCTTGTCAGTTGTGGCAGGTCATGTAGGAGGCAAATTTCTAAAAGGATGAGGGGGATTAACTGTTACAAGCCAGCCTGGTCTATAACTCTGGCTTGGGGACACAGTACAGTATTAGAGTGCTAGTTTAGCATACATGAGGCTCTGGGCTTAATCACCCCAATATGTGAGCACTAAACAACAAATCAGGTGAAATATTCTATTACTCTTTCCATTCTTATTACAGCCTTCAATTCTACTTTCATTGTGTTTATTCAGTTATTTTCTTTTCAGTTTTTATTAGACTTTTTTCTTTGATGTAAGAAAATACGAATTAATAGCTTAGCACTGATTTGTTTCCAAATAAACATGTTCTTAGTTATTGCACACAATCTACCCCAACTGCATATTTTAGTGATTTTTTAAAAAAGTCTTAATGCCTACTCATTACTTTAGCTTCTCCTGAGTTTAAGTTTACTGGACAATCTTACCAGTTCTATTGCTGCTGCATCTGTATAACTCAATCTGTATCCTCTATTTGTTAATATATGTTCATCTAGATTCTGATCTCAGTATCTACTGGACCTGCTCTCATTTGATGTTATTGTTTTCCTCCACATAATTGGGATCATATGTTTTTTATTTACTTACTAAACCTATATTGTTTGAGCTTCTTGAAAGTACCAAAAAAATAAGCTTGTAAAGACTGGAAGACACTCACTGGGCTATCTCTTTGAACATTTACTCTTAACACTGACAATCCAAATAAGTCATCAAATAGTTATTCAACCAATTCTGTCTCAAAACCTTCAGAGATACCTCAGGGTTAACACTTTAATTTCATTGTTAGCACACAAAGCAGTATGACTTTCAACAATGTTATTCTTATTTATATTCTTCAGTGAATTCTACTCTCTCTCATCCACTGCTTTTTCTGAGTGAAATATTTTCCATAAATCTAGTTTTTACTTTATCTAATTGTTTTTCAACTTCTTCCTCTTCTCTGTGATGGGTCTCCTTCAAAGCATGTACTTTCTGCTTTGTCTGTAGTCAGGATCCATCACAGGCTATAGCACCACACATTTAAAAACTTCCCCTTGCTACTGGCTACATGGTTAACTACTCATTCTACTTATTTCTTCCTCTTCAAAGACAGACTTACAGACAGAAGGCAAAAGTATTGTCTTGGCCTTAGGTTTTTTAAAATCTCATAATTAATTACCAGAAAGAGCTCATGCTTTGTCAGGTATCATCATTAGTTTGTATAGCAATCAAAGCTGCAACAGACTTTCTATCACAATATATTGTTCAGAAAGGCAATATACCAGTCCACTAGTTAGATTTGTCAATCCACAGTGTAGAAAATTAAGTACCAATCTGAGATTTCTCCCTTTCCTTGACTCTAATCCAACACCACATATCATCTAAATACTGTCTATATCTGGTTGACTCTACCACCACAATATCTCATGAACTTGTCACCTTTATCCTTTCTCCAGCAGTGACCTCAGCTAAGCTCTCTCTTACATACCTTCTTTATTAAAACAACTCTTACTAATTTGTTTCCTTGGTTCCAACTCTACTTCCTTTGATTAATCCTATGCAGTCCCATTTAAGTGATTTTTTGCCAAAGTGCCAATGTGATCATGTCATCACTGTATATGTTTTGTAAGTTGCTTCGCAGATGTTATGTTCTTCACGTGACTCATAGGGCTTTTCTTGTACATGGTATAATCTGAATCACATCCAACTTCTGTGAGTACCCAAGACATGCTACAGTGTTTTATTGCTCTGCCCTGAATGCTCCACCCATCGATGTCTGCTGTCAACTTCTCTCATTCTTTAAGTTCTATCTCTGATGTCACCTGCTCTGTATCCCTTTCCTGGGCCTCTCAGAATTGATTGGTTACTTCTTTCTCTGAATCAAATAGAGTTCTTTAAAAAGCCTTTTTATGTGTTTGCAGAGGAAGAGAGGAAAAAAAGAGAAAGAGAGAGAGCGAGAAAGCGAGCGAGCGAGCGAGAGAGAGTGTGTGTGTGTGTGTGTGTGTGTATGGGCACACCAGGGTCTCTTGATGCTGTAAACAAACTCAAGATGCATGATCACTTTGTGCATCTGGCTTTATGTGTATTGGGGAACTAAACCCAGACCAGCTGGCTTTGCAAGCAAGCGTCTTTAACTGCTGAGCCATCTCCCCAGCCCCAACACAATTCTTTTTAAAGTCTCAATTTTACAATAGAACGCCTTATTTATACATTTGTGCTTCAAATTGAATATTTAACTTAAGTAGAAATTTTAGGTCTTATATTTAACTAAAATTGTAGTTTTAATCACTGTGCCTTACAAAGAGTAGATCCCATCAGTTCTTAAGTGAATTAGTGTGTAAGGCAAACCTCTGGTTTTAAAGTATAGCACAGTTCAAAATAAGCACTGCACATCACATATCCTAATATTTTAGGCAGAAAAAAAAAAACAAACAGTGAGCTCTTAATATTTCATTCTTAGAGAGGAGGAAAATTATAAGACTAAAATATTTTAGACAAGGCAGGGTGTGGTGGTGTATGCCTGCAATCCTAGCACTTTCAGGGCTTAGGTAGGAGGATCATAAGGCCCACTTGAGTTTTATAGTAAGTTCAAGGTCAGCGAGGACTACATAGTAAGATGCTGTGTACACACACACACACACACACACACACACACACTCACTCACGCACTCTAACTGTGGTGGCACTTATCCGTAAACCCATACTTAGGAGACCGAGGCAGGAGGATCAAGTGTTTCAAGCCAGCTTAGGATACACGGTGAGAGCCTGTTTGATTCCCCTGACCCACTGCCCAAAATAGACCAACAATCCACTAACCAAACAAAATAAAATAAAACAAAAACAGATTGTGAGCAAGATAGCAATCCTTTATAATTGGCATTTCATATGTATTATATAAATATCAGGCTAAAAACATTAGACTTATTTTCCTAATGATTTCTGTGTAGGCTAATAATAAAATCAAAATGTGGGCCAATACACCAGCTGTAGGGTGGATGTTGTAAGGAGTATGCTGGGTAATAAGTCAGCTAATTTAAAATGAAGAATTTATCATGAGTAATCCATGCAGTGGGCAATTCACACCTACTTATGCATTCCTCTGGAAGGCAAGAGAGGTGGAAAGCAAGGGAGTGGGTTAGCCACTTCCTCTCTGGCACATTATAAATCCTAGAGAAGAAAGACAGCTGCCAGCTGCCTTATCCTTTTGTTGATTTTCCTGGGAAATAGGCCCAGAGGACAGAAGAGAGTGAAAGTCAAACAAAAACAAAAATGGGGTTATGATGACTTTATCATACTTGTGTTTTGGGAAGTGTCTCTGATGGATGGAGCAGCACTAAACTCTTCCAATCCATTATTTGAAACTAGTAAGTACAAAAGAAAGGAATGCAACAGAATGGGGAGGGAGGAGGGGATAATCAAAGCAAAGGGCAGACTAACAAATACAGACTGGAGTTTGTGTTCTTGCGGTAAGTTCGACTGATTGCAAAGAGTCATCTCTAGACATTTATTCCAGATTTGACTACTGGGACACCATTAGGATTCTCATTTCACAGTTTATTACATAAATCTAGTGTGCCTCTGAAGACATTCAAACCAACTTTCTTTCCCCACCCATCCATGCTGCTATTAATGCACAGAATACTCACCTTTGTTCCTGGCTTGGCAACTTATAGTTTGAATGAACTGAGTTTGGCTTCCTTCTTTATAAAACAGGCTTATTCTTGCCTTAACTTCTTCACAAAGTTATCATTAAGATCAAATGAGAAAAATGAAAGCACTTTTTCAAAGTGCTATGTGTTTGTGCCTGTGACAGAGGGAAAGAGACCTTCAAACACTCTTAAATTCTGCCAGGTCCAAGAAGGAAATGATGGCAGGAGTGATAGAGTGAGCTTTGCATTTCAGAATTTCTACTGCCAAACTTACTCACTTCTCAGTAGCTCTGGTAAGCAAATACAGGAGCTAAGTGACTAACAAGGTTAAAGGGGGACCCTATGAAGTTAAGGGTAACATGAAAACTACTTCAGAATACTTCCTAAAACTAGACCTCTATATACTAAATGACACTTTCATTGCAGAGACTACAGGATCCACAGTGTTCCTTCTCTCCATGGCCTCATCTAAACCGCAAGCCTGGCTCACTCACAGTGTTCAGATAGTTAGTTATCCTGAGCCTGTCTTTCTTAGCAGAGGGCAAAGGTAGGGAGGTGGCTGGAGGAGGCCACAGCAACTAAAATGGCCATACATTCAGGAGAAAATTTAGTGCGCTGAAAGGGAAAGGGCAGGAAGGGGATAATGAAGTCCTTAGCACTAGAGCACCAGGAAGAAAAGCAAGACAAAAAGGGAGGAAGAAGGCAGTAATTTAGTAGTTGTCCTGACAACCACAGCCCCTATTGTTCATTATATCTTTACCTCACATGAGAACAACCACTACAGCAAAGGAGAAGGGGGCAGGAAGGAAGAAGTGCTGGGCAATTGTGTGTTTCTCTACTCAGAAGGAACCCACCTCCATATCTCCCCAGATATTACAGGTACTAGGGTGAGTGTGCTCAGCCATTATTTGTTAGAGAATTACCAGGAATTGTTTTAAATAAGCAGACAGCAGGGCTTCAAATATGATGTGAAAATGGCTAGATGAGGCTGGAGAAGTCCAGCTTTGAGAGCAAAGGATAATATCAGAAGCAAGTATCTAAGATAAAGAAGCAGGAAAAACACTGGCAGGGTATGAAGCAGAAAAGCAAGTATAATAAAAAGCATCGTTTGTGGTCTCCAGGCTGATTTTTAAAATCTTCCTAAATTGAAGGCTACACTAAGAACATAAAAACAGAAGAGTGCCAACTTCAAAATCTCTACCATCAGCTATGGTTAGAAAATGCGGAGGTAGCATATAAAATTAGAGGAAAGAGAAGCCATGGGGGAGAACAGAGAGGGTTCTTGGGGACTTATCTTGATGTTGCATTATACAGAAAGCCTCCCCCCAAGAGATGAAATGCTCTGGTGCTGGTATTTCATGGGAGCTGGACTAAAGTCTATTTCCTACTAGCACACCCATGCTTCTGCCCTGCTCCAGCGTCAAATAGTTCTGCTTCACAGAGCAATAGTGATGCTACTAAGAACAGAGTAAAGATCTAAAGGGACCAGAGGTGTAGATCAGTGGCAAACCCTTGCCTGGCATTTAGGAAGCCCTGAGTTTAATCCCTAGCACCCGGGGAAGTGAGTGATCAAAACTGGGTATCAGCATGTGCTTCCTTCTCTAAAAGCAAGCTAGTAGGAAAAAGCCAAATGATCTCAATATATGGCTGAAAAACAGAAAATATCCACGATTACATCATAGATTCATAAGACTCCTAGCAGCAATCTGGTCCTGACTGTCTCTACCTTATTGAAATGTATTATCCCTAAGGCTTTAGAATCCAAGATCCTGAGGATAGGGGTAACTAATCAGAGTTTACCGATAAGACCAAATTCTTCCAACTCACATTCCAACTGACTTTGTTATCACTAAAGACTTGGCTTATTTTTCTCTGAATGAGTCAGTTGCAGTACTGAATTCATAAGGAATGGAATCCACTCAAAAGTGCAACTATGGCAGGGGACACTGATCAGAGAACAATAGTATACTGCAGACACATCATGATAGAGGGAAGAAGTGTGAAAGATGAAGTACATGTGACTTATCCAAGTCACTGTGATTATGGAGTGACCTCTGAATTATGGAGCATAATACAGTGTGGTTTGGATACTGTACCCACCAGGGAAAAAGAACCTATACTTGCAAAGCAGGTCTCTCTCAAAGCAAGTAAATGGCATGGCTTAGTCTCTATCGCCACCTGGTGCCCACAGGAAGAATTATTAGACTTATTTCCCAAGCTACAGGCACACATTTAGAGCCTGGGTAAAAATATTCAAAATTAATTTTAAAGTTACTTTTTTTTTAAAAGAATTTAAGAAACACTCTCTCCCCCACTTAAAAATGCACCAGTGTTTGGGCTGGAAAGATGGCTTAGCAGTTAAGGTACTTGCCTGTGAAGTGTAAGGAACCATATTCAACTCCCCAGATCCCATGTCAGACAGATGCACAAGGTAACACATACACAAGGTTGCACATGTGCACAAAGGGGTGCACAGGATTTGTAGTGGCTAGAGGTCTTGGCATGCCATTTCTCTCTCTCTCTCTATCATAAATGTGTATGCATAACACCCAGAAAAAAAGTGTCAAGTGTTTAAGTACTTTTAAACCTAAATGATACCTGTCTTTCAAGGGCCAGCTCCTGAAGATTTATCTTCAAATTATCTCTTTCCTCTAAACACCTCCATGAGCCAGGCACTGTTATTCCCATTTTATGAGTAACTGAGGCAGACGGGGATCAAGTGACTATTCTAAGTCAGTCAAGTGCAACATGGGAGGATTGAAATTCAAATCTGTCTGACTTCATATCCATGCTTTTTATGTGGAAAGAGAGAGGTCTAGAAGGTTTGCCAGCAGAGAAGCTTCCAAAGAGGACAAACTCACTGGGCCCTCACAATAGGGGACCTAAGATGGCCAATAGCATTGTGCTCTAGGAGAGTGCCACCAAAGTGGTAGATGACCTGAAAGAACACTTTGCTTAGGCCCAAGCATGGTTCTGGGAACTGGAGTTGCCCAGTTTTAAGAGCTGGGGAATTCTCTGGGAAAAGACTGAACAATTCAGTTTCCATTTGAACTTTTTGTCCACCAGCTCCATTGAGGACCCCCCTCAAGTTCTCACTGTTGAAGAGAGAATGACTGATTCAAGTGCAATAGCATGCAAGCTTACACAGTGGTGCATTTGACAAAAGTTGAAGTTACACCCCACATGTTTAAGATATAGTTGTGAATAGGACATAGTCTTTGCCCTCAAGAGTTTATACAATCTACAGCCATTACCAGAGTCAAAAGCTCAAGAGTCTTATTTGTAGATGGGGAACAAAAATCCATGGTTTTAAATGCCTTGATATTCTAGTACTGTATTTATACTTGAGCTTATGACAACTTAAGACATAGAAGTACAAAAGCACAATTCACAGGCAGAAGATATTCAGCTTCTGCCTACCTGTTATAATGTTAAAGGCACATTAAGTGAAGAATGCCAGACATGACAGAAAAGGGCACGGAACCTTTAACCTAACATGGATATAGAACAAGTGACATCTAAGAAAAATGCTAGGCAGGGGCTGGAGAGATAGCTTAGCAGTTAAGGCACTTGCCTGAGAAACCTAAGGACCTATGCTCGACTCTCCAGGTCCTATATAAGCCACATGTACAAGGTGATGCAAGTATGCAGGGTCATGCATGCGCACAAGGTGGCACAAGCATCTGGAGTTCAACTGCAGTGGCTGGAAACCCTGGCGCATCAATTCTCTCTCACACACATTTTAAAAAGGCCAGTCTGTTGGGTTTGCCTCAAAAAAAAAAAAAAAAAAAAAAAAAAAAAACCAGAAAAAAAAGAAAAGAAAAGCTAGGCAGACCATGGATCTGGTAGGCAAAAGACATACAATGCATTTGAACAAAGCCATCAGTACAAAAAATTAACTTCAGTAACTTCTTTCTTTTTTTTTTTTTTTTTTTTTGGTTTTTTGAGGTAGGGTCTCTCTTTAGCCCAGACTGACCTGGAATTCACTATGTAGTCTTAGGGTGGCCTCAAACTCACAGCAGTCCTCCTTCCTCTGCCTCCCTAGTGTTGGGATTAAAGGTGTGCACCACCACACCTGGCTGAGTACTTCTAAAAACAGCTCAAATCAATGTTATCTTTAGGCCAGGAAATAACCTAATAGAAGAAACCTGAAGACTTGTTTGAGTTAATTTTGGATCCCAGGCTCTTGCAAAAGTATGCATTTTTTCTAAAGAAGTTGTATATAGCAAGAGGTCTAGCTGATCAGGAAGAAACAATGTTATAGGTCAATGGAACAAATCAGTGCTCCTTGGGTAACGCTCAATGTTCGTCCTGCTGTTCTTTCTCAAATTGTGTCTAGGATACAGAATAGAAATACTTGGGAAGATCCTAACCCAGCACTGCTTTAAGAATAAAATCAGCATATGCAAATGAAAATGAACTCACATGTTAACATCAGATTCATGTATTCCTGAGACTAGTCTGCTAAAAAGCAGGAGACTAGATAGGAATGACTCAGAAACATTCAAGTGAGGCCAACTGTAGTGGCCATTGCTTGGTGAGAAAGCTTGCATGGAGAGGAGGCAGTGTGGGATGGTAGAAAGTTCTTGGGCATTAAAGCAATGATGACTATGATTTGGGTTACTTAATCTGAATATAACTTTCTACACTTATAAAACATGGAACTATATATCTACCTCATAGAATATACCTCATAAAACATACAATTAGTACATAAATTATATAGTTGCCTACTTGGTAAAATTAGTATGTAATAAATGTCAGCTCTTTTCCTATTATAATGGCTTCTCCTTTTGATGCCAAACTTTAAAGTTTTCCTTAAGAAATAACTACGGTCACAAAGTTCCCTTATCCAGCTGCTACTTACAGTTATCTACTGGAAGTGAAACTCTATTCAGAGACCACCCATGACTCTGGTAGTGACTTATGAGAACAGCAGAGAGAGTTCATGGTCAGCCATTGCCAACGGTCTTCAGGGGAGCACAGCACGTCCCAATGCTCTCACATGGTCACAGTCTTCTCCTGACCTTTCCCAGGAGATGGTTTATTGAGATCTCTTTTCTAAGGGTTCCAAGGCCTAGTGTAAGTTCCATTTAATTTTCTCCTAGGTCCACTGCTTGTTGGATTTCTTAAAACTTCTTTTCTGACTTTATGGATTTTCTACTCTCCTCTACTCACAGACCACAGAGTCTTTCTTTTCCGTATTCTTTCGGTCAGATTCCCACATGGCCCCAATATACACTCTTTCTGTGTCTCTGTGTGGGTATCTTCCTCTGTCTCTCCTCCTCCTTAAGAAATCTTGACAAAGATGCCAAGAAAGTGTCTGTTACTCTCTTGGCATAGTGTTGATGCCATCTTCAGGGCCATGGAGAAGTCAGGGCCACAGACATGGCATTCACATACTCTGGTGCTGGCCTGGCTCCTATTTATATCATAGCACAGTTCTGGGCATCCAGGCATGGAGCTGGTCCAGCTTCTTCTCATTCCTTCACTCTATATCAGGACTCTAAAGTAATCTCAACCCTTACCTTGGCTGGGTCTTCATGCCCCAAGCCTTCTACTATCAATGGGGAATAGTAGATCTTTTCTCTTTCCTTCCAACCCAGACTAGTACTTTTCCAGTTCCCTAACCCCAGTTGTGATACAGGCAGGAATACTGTTAAGTTTCTTCTGTTTTCGGATATGAGCAGTTTGCTCAAGCTGGATTCCTTCCTGGGCTTAGACTGATATCCTTATTTCCCTTCCTCTCCCAAATAAGGAGTTCTCTTCATTACATAATTGGATGTTCCCAGCACAGAAGCTTACATACAAGGTCAGCTACGAATGCGTACAAGGTTTGCCTTTGACTTAACGATGCCTTTTTTGGACATCTAACTTCTCTTGAGCTTTCCTTTCCAGTCTCTCCACACCATCAACAATCAAGGGAGATTTATATGCCTGGCTCAGATCAGAACTCCTCCAGTGTTGGCTTAGAAGGAGGGGTCATGAAGTTGAATTTACTCTTGTCTTTTTTTCCCCCTTGCAGGCTAGAGTGTGCTTACAATTTGGCAGAAATCCCTGGAGTCCAAGGCGGTTCTGTATATAGGTCTTTTAAGGGAGTAGGGAAGAGTAAAGGAAGCTGGAAGCAGAAGAAATAAACTTGTCTGCTTAGAGACAGTAATACTGAAGGGTGAAAAGTGAGGGCATTTTAAAGAGGCAATACACTAAATTTGGGTGGCTGCTCCACCCCTGATATGCAAGCTGTATTTGAAATAAGTAGAGCACTGGCAGCTGCTACCTGGCACCAGTACCAACCATCTTCCTCTCTCTAAAGCCCAAAAGTTAAAGGACAAGGAGCTCAGGTACCCTGCAAAAGGATATGGTTCAGTTACTTGCAATTTCAGAGAGACACCTGGATAATAGTCACGGAAATGCTGAGACCTCATATTAACCCCTTGTACTAGGGTTGAGGTAGGCCCACTAGGAAGGATACTACAGATCCAGGAAAGATCAAATTCCCAGCTTGTTTGTTATAGCAAGTAAGGCAAGAATATGGCACTAAATAAGTCACCTTTATAAAATCAAACTGCAGGGACAGCAATATAGGCTGACATCAGGAGGCTGTGGTCCTTTTTGTTAATATGAGCATATAGACATGGACATGCAATTTGGATTCTATACAGTACTTGATAACCTATTCTTGGGGAATGTTTACAACACAGAAGCAAAGAATTTAGGGTTGGCTATTATCCCTTAAAAATTATAGGACTGGGGGGCTGGAGGGATGGCTTAGCGGTTAAGCGCTTGCCTGTGAAGCCTAAGGACCCCGGTTCGAGGCTTGTTTCCCCAGGTCCCACGTTAGCCAGATGCACAAGGGGGCGCATGCGTCTGGAGTTCGTTTGCAGAGGCTGGAAGCCCTGGCATGCCCATTCTCTCTCTCTCCCTCTATCTGTCTTTCTCTCTGTGTCTGCACTCTCAAATAAAAAAAAAAAAATTAGTTAAAAAAATTATAGGACTGGGGATGGATAAATGGCTCAGTAATGAAGACACTTGCCTGCAAAGCCTAACAACATGGGTTTGATTCACCAGTACCCAAGTAAAACCAGATGCAAAGGGTGGCACATAACCTATGGAGTTCATTTGCAGCGGGTGGAGGCTCTGGTGTGCCCACTTTCTCTCTCCCTATCTATCTATCTTTCTCTCTCTCTCTCTTTCTGCTTGTAGATAAATAAATAAATACTTTGAAAATCATAGGTCTGATTCTGAAAGTTACGAGAATCATTAGCTGAGAAGCAGAAAAACCTGGGCTTAAATTCTGCATGTGATATTTATGAGCTTAATGATTTTGATTTAATAATCTAAATTATTTGTAAACTTTAGACTCCTCATGTTGGTAGTGGAGGTCATACTACCTCTTGCACTGGGATTTCGATAAGATGCTTTAAGTGTTCTTTATAGTGTCTTCATGAAGTAATCTCTCAGCACACATTTGCTGGGCACTAAATATACTGAACCCATTAAGATCATCCATTTCTCTTCTGAATTCTAAGGGAATTCTGTCTTTTCTATGTCTACTATACACATGAGGACATGCTGATGGAAGACAATGGGTCATAGCAGTCAGATCTCTGTTAAGGAAGTTTCTGGAACACTGTAAAGCCAGGAAAAGATTATGAGAACAGAGTCAAGAATAAAATGAAAAGATGAGAATAACAATTTGTGAGAGAAAACATGAAAGGCTTCAGTAGAAAGATAAGATTTTTACTTAATTTTAGCCTGTAGAAAGTTAGGGTAAGGAGAATATAATTGTAAACCTTGTAGCTAACAGAAAACAAAATGGTCAAAGGACAGAATTTGAGTAGATGTTAAGTATGAATTTTTTGGTAGGAAGGAATATGAGAACTGAAAATGCACAAAGTAATACCTGGAAATATCTATGTTGAACAAGAATCACTGACCACTGTTGTAGTCTTTCAAAGGGAGCCACAGAATTGTGTTGAAGCATAACATTCATCAAACACATTCAGAATTTTCCTGCCTTTCCAAATAGTGTTTCTGTACCATAAAACAAAACAAAATGATAATAACAAAATTCAGAAAATAAAAACAATAACAAAAAGTGAAAAGAAAATCAAGGGAAATTTAGTAGTATATCCTTTCTGATTTTACTCATGGCTTGAGCTGCAAATGGATTTTGCTACTCTTCATTCACCAGACAACTGTCTATCCAGCTAACTGGATCAAGTGGAAATATCAAGGGATAGGGACAAAAAGAGGGAAAACTTAGCTTGACTTGGATCTTGGAATGAGTTCCAGCAGCCCTTCCCACTCTTGTTACCAGGAGTACCAGTGATCTGGAAAATACTACTGAACTAAGTACTTATCTTGTTTGTCAGTACTAGATAGGAGGCAAGTGCTCTGCTTTCTGATGTATATCTGGGACTGGTCTGATTGTTGCTTTAACAAATGAATCCATTGGCACACAATCACCTTAAAGGACTCACAAAGCCTTCATTGTTTGGAAACTCAAATCAGTATAGCTCAGAGTCACAGAGATTCAGGCACAAAAGGGATGGTGGCAGCTAGCCATAAGAGATTGGTATGGGGTAGAGATCTTGATGATACTAAAAAGTAGAGCTAACTTGGAGCCATTTACTAAAGGTATTAGAAACTAAAATTTTTATCCTTTCCTTTAACAAAGAACAAATATTAAGATTATACTAGATACCTTGTAATACATATAATAAAAAAAATAGCATTATCAATCCTGCTGTACAGTTGAGGAAACTCAGAGTTTAAATAGAGAATAGTCTGCTGTAGAGAGAACGACCCAGGCTGAATGCTGGCTCCACCACTCCTGAGCTTGTGGAGCAGCAATCAGTGCTCACCCTCATTCAATTTTAAAATATAAAAAATTACCATGTGTTTTATATACTACTGATAAGTCCTTGATAATATCTTTTTTTTTTTAATGTCTAAGGCTATAAGTTCATAATAAACCCCTAGTAGGATAATGAAACAAGTATTTTGGTGAAACAGGATAAATACTGTTAAGACTTTCTTCCAGAAGACACAGCTTAGACTAGAGATGTAATCATTACTTTTTTTCATCCTATCCCTACCCAACTGAGGTTCTGCATCTGGCTATATCCTGAAACGAGCAACGAGCCTGGTCTTCTCCATGCCTATTGTACTGTTGGGGGTTGCTTCTCTTGTATCTGTAACTTCCTTGTCTAGATTTCCAAGGACCATAAGTACATGATATACCAGTTCTTCAGTGTCCCAAGGCCCCTAACATTCTGAGTTATTTGCACTGAAATATGACTCTTAACTCTTTTAACATTTCTTCTGATGCATCTATATACTTTTGCTCCTATTGAATATCTTTTTGTATTCTGAAACCAAATCATCGTGTAAGTGGCTTCAAGGTAGAGGTGGACCTATGATCATATACTAGTTTAGGGATCTTTTCATTTTTAAAAACACTTAGGGGCTGGAGAGATGGCTTAGCAGTTCAAGGCACCTGCTTGCAAAGTCTAATGGTCTGGGTTTTGATTCCCTAGTATGCAGGTAAAGCCAGATGCACAAAGTGGCACATGGATCTGGAGTTCACTTGCAGTGGCTCTTAGAGGTCCTGGCATATTCATTCATTCTCTTTCTCCTTGCAAACACAAATAAATAAATATTTAAATATTTTTTAAAAACAGATCAGGCAATGGGAAGCCCAATACAGGGAGAGAAGAAAAGAAGACCCAATTAGCAACACTTATAGGTGACTAGATAAAATATAAGGGACTACCCTTTCAGTCATAAAGGTACCAAGAAAAGAAATGTTGGGCTGGAGAGATGGCTTAGCGGTTAAATGCTTGCCTGTGAAGCCTAAGGACCCCAGTTCAAGGCTCGATTCCCCAGGACCCACATTAGGCAGATGCACAATGGGGAGTTCGTTTGCAGTGGCTAGAAGCCCTGGTGCATCCATTCTCTCTCTCTCTCTGCCTTTCTCTGTCTGTTGCTCTCAAATAAATAAATAAAAATAAACAAAAAAATTTAAAGAAAGAAATGTTTATTCTTTTATCAACTATTCTAAGAGTCTCTACTAGGCTCTGTGTCTGTATAAAACTTGTGGCCTTTAAAGAACTGACAGTGAAAGACTAGGATTTCTCAATCTCAACAATATAGACCTTTTGAGATGTATGTATGTGATGGTGGGGATAAGAAAGGGTTGTCCTGTGCATAGCACAAGATGGCAGGCAACATCCCTGACCTGCATCCACTTGACTCCAGGGGTCATCCAACCCCCTCTCCCACTTGTGACAAGTGAAAACTTCTCCAATACTGTTAAATGTTTCCTAAGGATAAAAGTGTCCTCTAACTGAGAACCACTAGTTGGAGAAAGTGAATAATTCTTATGATACGCTGTGATAAGTATTATTGTCAAAATGCACAGGGTTGAGAAGAGAGAGACTTAATTCTAAAGGAAAATGAGAGAAGATGCCACACAAATGACATTTGATACTAAATATCTGAAAACTGTTTATTAGTAGACCATGCAGAAGAGAACAGGGAAGGTGCTAAACTGATGCTTAAGTGGGCAGAGCTCAGTGAGAAAGTATTTTAAGATCACAGGTCTTATCTGTAATTTAGTGTGCTATGTTGGAAGTCTTAGAGAACTTGATACATTCAAACTTCAGAAAGTAAGGTGGTCTAAAAAAATCTTCTGATACTCTTTTGCCTTCATCCTTGCATCACTATAACAAAGAACCTAATTCTGCTAGGGTCACACATTTCCTATACTAAACTTATACATTTTAGCCCATATGTGAGTATCATATCTAATTTCTGGATAGTCTGAGAATCTAATGTGAAGAGCATAGCAATCTTACCTTTGAACCAGGGTCCCAAAAATAAGGTGAAGAAATTTCTGCATGTTACCAGTACACAGCCATTTCCACTGCTCCATCATCAGCAAGAGGATCAGATCCAAGGCTGTGTCAGCTAATTCAGTCTCTGTTCCTGGAAGACAAAAATTCATTATGGGTAATGCAGGAGACCTCCTTCTTGGGGAACATCTTTCAAAGCTTTGGGTAGCAACTAAGTCTCCTCCACCTTCATATCAATTAGCTTATACTTTTATGTTTTGTTTGCACTGAAACCAAGAGATGTTTGTATCTACAAAATTTAGTCTCTGTACTTCTTTGCAATTCTTTTGTGCTCCTGATATTCTATTATTCAGTGTTCTTATTTTTTGTGTGTGCACATGCACAAGTGTGCGCATGTGGAGGTCAGAGGTCACGTGACTGTCTACCTCCAGTAGGCTTCTCTTTGCTATGAAGCAGGGTCTTCCATTTGAGCCTAGAGATCACCAATTCAGCTAGTTTAGCTAGCCAGCTTGCCCCAGGGATTCCCTTTGCTGCCTCCCATGTGCAGGAATTATAGGTGGTCACCACCTGACATTAATGTGGGTGCTGGGGATTTCAACTCTGATACTTAAAAAAAAAAAATTATTAATTTGAGAGAGAAACAGACAGACAGAGAGAATTGGCACACCAGTATCTCTATCTGCTGCAAACAAACTCTAGCCGCATGTGCCACCTTGTGCATCTGGCTGGCTTACATGGGTCCTGGGGAATCAAACCTGAGTCCTTCGGCTTTGTAGGCAAGCACCTTAACTGCTAAGCCATCCCTCCAGCCTTGGAACTCTGATTCTTGCTTGCTGCGACAATTGCTTTACTGACTGATCCATCTTCCCAACTCAACTGTTTTTATCTTTTATGTTTGTTTGTTTGTTTTGAGGTAGGGTCTTACTCTGGTCCAGCCTGACCTAGAATTCACTATGTAGTCTCAGGGTGGCCTCAAACTCACGGCGATCTACCTACCTCTGCCTCCTGAGTGATGGGATTAAAGGCATGTGCCACCATGCCTGCCTGTTTTTATCTTTTTAACGGATTTGAAACATAATTGTTTTGCCTGCTTAGCTTGGGTTTTTCCAGTATTTCCCTAGATGCTAGGTTCATTCTACTCCAAGTTAAGAGGTCACAGAACTAGTGACTATCTGATAAGGAGCTATCACTTCCACTCACCTCCACATCTAGGAAATGCGGGCAGATCAGGGGAAAGCTTTGTGTTTGATCTCCTACAAAACCATCTCCATTACAAAGACTTTCTGGTAGTTGGGATCCATGAAGCTCTAGTCTAATTCTGAGATAACATATGGCTCTAGAAGAGGACCATACCTCTGATAAAATGCCATGACATTTACTGACTTCTTTCCTACGTGGAAGACTGGAAGGAAGGATTCCAAATGAGCTCCCACATATGTTAAGCTAGGGTTTCTATATATCTTATAGACAGAAACATTTATGTTCTAAATCTGTGCTAGGAGAGCCATGCCAGTTCTGAATTACTTCAGGAGAAATGCCTTCAGGAGCAGGCTGATGTTCCATGGTGACTCTAGGATACCAGGTTCTTCTGCTGTAACTAATCAACACTGTTAAGTCTAAGATCTGCACCAGATGCCTCAAAGGTGCTTTAGGACACAAATCACTTCAGATTTAGAAGGCTCTGATAGAACTGAAACCCACCTCTCTTGTCTAATACGTTTTTTTTTTTTTCCTGAACTATATTTCAAGGAGGAGGTAAGAGATGATGAAGAGCTTTCTAGATGTTTTGCTAAAAGGCAGGCTAGTCTTTTCCTACAGAAACAGCCTCCTTCTCATGCTGTCATTTTCTCAGGTTTTCTCAGGTTTGCTTGCAGCTGCCACCTTGTGGTGACATTTAGCCATAGCAAAAAAATTTTAATTTTAAAAATTTTTTTAAAAAAGAAAACAAGGTGCCATAAATTTATTTGAAGGAAATGATGATACTTCTTATATTATGAGCATTTTAAGAAGGAAGCGCTCAGGCTAAATTATCTCCTGATTTTTTTCTTTGACTACAGTGGTATTTTATTGTTTTACTGATTTATTTCTTCTTATTCCTAATGCTTTACAGGTCTTTGGTGGTTTTTTTTTTTTTTTTTTTTTTTTTTTTTTTTTTTTTGCTATTATAAAATTTCACTTAACTACGGGATAACATGTAATTGTGGGTAGTAAACTCTCCTTTTTCAGACACTTAAATTAAGGTCCACAGAGTGGTCAGAGGCCAGGTAATCTATTCTTAAGCACCTGAGAGAAAATAGTAAAGTTGGCTTGCCCCCTCCTTCTGATCTGAGGAGTTTGTGATCATTTATTCTTAGCAGAGGTCTTTGTCAGTAAAAGTGATAAACCCTGTGGAAGCAGAGACTATGGAGTCACACACTCAGGTCACAGCTGTCTAGGTCTTGGGCTACCATTGTTCTATCTGGCAAGCAATCATTCACATATCCTTTTAAGTTGTAGTTCTGCAAGCATACTAATATCCTGGCCCTGAACTTTTCCTCTGTAGGATGCATCTGCCCTTCTCCTGGGAAGTAAATCTGTCCTGCTTACAAGTGGGGAGCAGAACCTTTACCTGTTCTACCCTAATTTGCCCTGAAAATGGAGGTGGTATCATCTAAGCAGTAAATAAAGCAGAAGGGTCACATCTGGGGAAAAAGATGAATTCTACTTTGAATGCATTGGATTTCAGTTGCTTCACGATCTATCCAGGAGGGAATGCAAGATATCCAATATTTAAGCATCACTGGTACATGTGTGAAGGGCAGAAGCTGAAAGTAGGAATGGAATTACCCAGGGAAAGTGTAGAATAAGAAAAGAGAGCCAAAATTAATGAGTCAAAGGCTAAAAAGGAAACAACAATAAAATAGATCAAAAAGGTGCCATAAGAAGGATAGAACACCAGGAAAGTGGTACTAGAGACAAGAAGGGAAGGCAGCATTAGATGAAGACAGTAATCCCCATGGCAAGAATAACTCAACAAATTGATATTATGTACAAGATTTTTTTTCTTTCTGCAGCTTGACTCGCTCTGGGAAGTCATCTTTGGGTCCAAGAATCTCTAACTCTGAAGGAGTTCAACACATGGCTCAGCTAAACATAAGAGACACAGGAGTTATAAAGTCCACCTATCCTCAACTCCTATTGGAGGCAAACTTGCTCCCTTCTCTGTGGAAGCTCTGAGAGACTCTGGAGTCACTCACCCAAGTCACTGTTGTCCAGGTCTGGGGCTACCGCAGCTCGATCTGACACACAACCATCCATATATCCTTTGGAGATTTGTTCAGGATCTTTTTCTGAGGCTTCAGCTGGTTGCATTTCCAGTAATTTTGCCTGCTTTTCAATAAAAGACTCCATCCCAGACATGGACAGGATCTGAGACTCCTGAGGAAACAGCCAAGGGAAACAAATGTAGTAGCACTCTAGGTTTTCCCATCTCTTTCCTGCCAGTGTGCCATGGGCACAGAACCCACTGCCCCTATGGTCATTTCAACAGTTTTCGTTCTTTATTATAAGCTGCAAGGAAAATCATCCTGCTGTAAGATCATCACTTTTTTCATTCTGGTGTGTGTGTGTATAAGAGGGGGAACATGCATACCAAACAGCTAGTGTGGATGTGAGAGGACAACTTTTGGGTATTGCTCCTTGCCTTCCATCTTGTTTAAAGCAGGGCCTCTCTTACTCTCTTGGTTGTTCACTACTGTGCTCTCTACAAGCTAGTTGGCTGGGAACTTCTGGGAAATTCTCCGGTCTCTGCTTCCCATCTTGCTGTCAGCATGCTGGAATTACAGAAGGCCACCACGGTTTCCCACTTTTTAGAAGAGGTCTGCAATTCTAAACTCGGATACTCAGGCTTGAGCAGCAAGCGCTTTATCCACCAAGCCACGTCTCCAGCCTGGGATTATTATTTTTGCATATATTCTTGAATCACCTGTTCTCTTCCAGAAACTGGCTTTCTCATACTTTTATTATTATTATCCCAAACTCATTACTTAAGAGGCCAACCTGCTGACTTAGAATTGGTAAAATTATAAAGCACCCATGGAAAATGCTTTTAGCATAAAAATCTGAGATCCAGATATTAACCAAACCCTGCAGCAGGACAGAAAGTCCTTTCTGACTTTAGAAAAGGCTCCATTATCCTATAACTGCAGGAGCCAAACCTCAGATGGTGATTCCTGAAGGTAACATTCTCTGGGCTTTGGTTCTTACCACATTGCCTTCTTGAAAACAATAGAGAACTCTATCATGTGCCTCAGACATACTCAGTGCAGGAGCAATTTTACTGGATGAGAACCTCAGTCTGGACCTGGGAGAGAAACAAAGAACAATGTGATTCATAGTCTTCAACCCCATACAGGGGGCTGCTAAGTAATGACAACACAGTAAAGTAAAAACATCCATACTTGCTCTAGGGGGTTACTGCATTCAGGTCTGCCAGTAAGATGTGGTCCTGAAACCCTCCAAACAATGTGAATTGTGGCAATTCTCTTTTCTTTTGTTCTTTTCCTTTTTTTGAGGCAGGGTTTCTCAGTCTAGCCCAGGCTAGCTTTGAACTCATGGCAAACCACTATCTTAACATCTTGAGTACTGGGATAAAAGGTGTGAGCTACCATGTGCATGGCAATTTTTCATAGTGCCACTATTATACTATGTCTATAGGTCATTTGTGAAAGGGCTTTTGTCAGGTACAATAGTGTTCAATCTGTCATGGTTATATTCCCAGAAGCCAGAAAATAGGCTAGCATGTAATATGCACTCATGAAAATTTTGTTAGAGATTAAACAGGATAAGCAGAATAGACAGAGGCATCTTGTTACTGTTGTTGTTGGTATCTTTTTTGAACAATCATGTATACCCTGGTATTCAAACTAAAGCTGGATAAGCAATTGCAAGTAATCATTTCAAGAAACAGAGGACTCTTAAACACAGGCAACATGGTCACTGTTTACAATATAGACACAGCTAAAAGGACTAAGTACTATGAAGTTCCTCAACATGAACAACGGATAAGAAGTCAGATGTATATTCATATTTTCTCCCATTCTCTCACCAAAATTTCCACTAGGAGTACATGCAGTGCTTCTTCCTCCCACATATTTGTATGGAGTGTTGCCAGGGAGCAGATGGGAGCCTACTGCAGCAGTCAACCAGTTATTAAGACACACCCTGCAGGTTTCCATTCTAGCCTTTTCCTGTTTACTGCTAGTATATGTACTTTTTGAGCCAAGATTTCCAGAAATGATGGCAAGCAGATATCAATTATGGGGCTTAATTCTCAGTAGAAAAGAAATATCTCAATTTTCCCCAAAGGAGAATATCCATATCTAGTTTTCCTTCTGGTCAAAAGTCCCTGGTCAGCTGGCTCTAGGGCTTCCATGGAGAAAACCATTGGCAGTGCTGCTATTGCAGTATGTCAGGCTCTCCTGGTGGAGCACCAAGTGCTGAAAGCTCGGATGTACCACCCACCTCCTCTTTTAGAGCTTGAGAATATAGGAGGGCTTTGGCTGAGGACTGGGGATCAACCTGAGGACTGGGTCCCTGCACCAAAGGGCTTCTCACTTGCCAGCCTTCTTGCCTTCTGTCTGAGGCTTGCTTTCACTTTCAGCCTCACTCAGTTCCTCTGTGGGACTCTGTGGTTCAGAGCGAGGGAATGCTGTCTTCAAGGTATCCATGATAGCACTCATCACCATCTGCAAGGGTTGGAGGTACAGGGTCAGTAAGACTACTCACATCCCTGAAGGGAAGTGTCAGAGCACACAGCAGTTATCTCACTGTGCTTTATGCCATAAAATAAAGAATGCCAGTTAGCCACAGAGCCTTATTCACTGGGAAGGTCAGATACCAGTGATTGATGAGAACAATCCTCCCTTTTCTCTTCGGTCATAACAATATTCTTCCTTGCAGAGTGAGACAAACAGTGCCATGGGGGAAAAGAAGCCAAAATAAAGTGATAAAAACATAGAATTATTTTTTAAAAATATGTTAATTTATTTGAGAGAGACAAAAAAAAAGAGAGTGAATATGGGTGCATGAGGGCCTCTTGCCACTGTAAACAAACTCCAGACACATGTGCCATATGTATCAGACTTTACACAGATAAAAGGGAATCAAAACTAGGTCATCAGGTTTTGCATGCAAGCACCTTTAACTGTTGAGCCATGTCTCCAGCCCCAAATCTAGAATCCTTCAGGTTAATGAATACTTTTCATTTCCTTTCTTTTCTTTTCTTTATTTTTTTTTTTCTTTTTACACAAATATGTGATTTCCATGCACTTGCCTCAACTGACAATACAATCATCAGGATGTGAGTTAGTGCAAATAAGATAGGTAGGAGTGTAAGAAAAAAAGAAAAGTTGAGCTGATTGAAAATAAAAATAGGGCTGGCCAATAGCTCACTTGGTAAAGCCCTTACCTCACAAAGAAGAGAACCTGAGTTTGAGCCCAGAACCCTTAAAAGGATCATCCATTTGAGACCAGACTGGACTATATAGGAAGTTCCAGGCCAGCCTAAGCTATGCAGTGAAAACCTGTTTCAACCACCCCCCCAAACAAAGACACAAATGACAACACCAAAAAAGCAGTATTAAAAAAAAAAAAAAAAAACACATCTGCATATAACTTTTGCAGGTGTGGGGGGAGTTTACCTAGTAGATCCCTGTTTAGTGTTTGTCCCCCTCCATCACAACAGATAGTCATTGATACCTATCATGAACTTCTGCTTTATTTTCTCTCCCAAGTCTAGATGAGAAGAGGGAGTCCAATGAGTCAATGTTTCCCATACTTATAAAACACATCATCTGCTGATGAACCTAGGTTTCTGCCTTGGAGATTCTGATGATTCAGCTGGGATCAGTTTAGGCACCCCAATATATTCCACAAACATCCTTACCTGCATGAAGAAGGTACAATTCTCCGTATAATCTGTTCTCCAGCTGGGAATCACTACACAAATATGCATCTAGTAAGTGTCCTGTCTAGGGCTTTAAAAAAATTTATTTTTTGAGAGAACTGGCATGCTAGGGCCTCATCCTCTGAAATTGAACTCTAGACACTTGTGCTACCTAGTGGGCATGTGTGACCATGCACTTGCCTCATCTTTTTGAGTCTGGCTTGTGTGGTATCTAGGGAGTTGAAGATGTGGGTCCTTCAGTTTCACAGGCAAGTGCCTTAACTGCTAAGCCATCTCTCCAGCCCAGGGCTGTTTCTTGAGTACCCAACACTGGGAAGAACATATCCTCCCTCATTTATGGGGACGTACATCCACTTTTACATGCTTCTACTAGAATAACACTATTATGCTAACTCCTAGACATATGTATACACTTATACAATCAGGACTACTATCTATTAACAGCTGCTCACTGTGAATTGAGCAAATTAATGATTTGTTCAACAACTGGCCACAGGTCTTGAAAATTCAAGTCCCTTCTAAGCTTCCTCTCCCTATGGCCCCCTCTTATTTTCTGAACACTGTCACCATCCTAATGAACACTCCATATTTATACACAACAACAGTAGCTGAGCATGGTGGCTCTGAATTTACCTTGTCTATTCTAGAAACCATAAATGGTTTCTTAACAAAGGCAATGCGAGCATCTGTGTTCAGAGCAAGGAACTCCTGCATCTCCTCACTGTTAGCAATCTCAGGAATGGCACAGAGTTGCTGCAAAAGTAAAACACAAAGATTTTAAAGAGACAGTCCAATTACTAGATCCAATTCCTTTAGATCCTAAAGGATCCTTAGATCCTAGCCCAATTCCTTTCCATTTTGGGTTAGATGGGGGGTGGTGGCAGGGAGTCAGAATGAGAACAAAGCCAAAACAAAAGATGCTGACCTTCAGGAAGGACTCTAGGAGGCTCTTCCGGGCTTCCACTCTATCACTATCCATGTTTCCAAATGGAAGGTCTGGAAAGAGCTTTTTAGGACCCTTCACATCTGTAAAACAAAACAAATTCATGCATTTAACATTCACACAAAACCGTTCCATATAAAACATAAAACAGAATTGTTTAATATGTTGCACTCAGAAGTCATCTTAAATTTCAGGAGTTCCAAATGTATCCCCCATAGCTATCATGCACACATTTCATTAATGTGAAGAGACCATATATATAGCAGTTGTTAGGGCTCTGAAGTCCAATGGGCTAAGTTTAAGTTTAGACTCCAATTCCTACTATAATAATGACTTTGGTAAGTTACATAATCTGGGACTTCATTTCTTTTCTGTAAAAAGGTATGACAGTATATATGTCATAGGCTGTTATGAGGATTAATGAGCAAACCCAAGTTAAAGAACCAGGCACAATTTCCAAGCTGTTTTAGTATTACCTACTGTTATTAAGAAATAAGCATGGTTGGGAGATGGCTTAGCAGTTTAAGTCTTGCCTGCAAAGCCAAAGAACTAAGGCTTGATTCTCCAGGACCCACATAAGCCAGATGCACAAGGTGGTGCATAAGTCTGAAGTTTTGTTGTAGTGGCTGAAGGCCCTGGCATGCCCATTCTCTCTTTCTCTGTCTGCCTCTTTCTCAAATAAATAAGACAAATATTTTTTTTTTAAAAAAAAGAAAGAAGTAGATAATTTATCTTCAAGCTTATTATTATTTTTTTTGACAGGGGGAGAGAATTGGCACGCCAGGGCCTCTAGCCACTGCAATCGAACTCCAGACATCTGTGCCACCTTGTGTGCATGTGCATCCTTGTGCGCTTGCATCACCTTGTGCATCTGACTTACGTGGGATCTGGAGAGTCGAACATGGTCCTTAGGCTTTGCAAGGAAGCGCCTCAACTGCTAAGCCATCTCTCCAGCCCAAGTTTATTGTTTATTTGGGTGATCATTAGTGTTTATTTAAAAAACAAACTGAGTCAGTTGGTAGCTTATTTTTAGTTAAATTGTATTATATTTTCTTATTCTCCTTATGCCTTGGAGGTATCAAGCAAGCACCCCAAAAGCCTGGTTGTTCAAGGAAAGAAAGTGAAAAGGATTTCCAGGTAATATTTTACTACTAAAGATGGGTCACTCATGAAGCTGGATGAACTAGCTTAAGAGTTCACACAACCTCACAGGCCCAGGTAGAATGTAAAGGATTCCTTGCTAAGCTTGAGCAGCAAATGACAGCCTCAGAAAGAATGTGACCTGAGCTGCCTGCCACTGGTCCCCACTGTTTCTGAAGTACATCTGGGACAACAGACCCTCAATGCTGCCTTCTCTTCCCTACAAGTCACAGGCCACCAAGCACTCAGAAGCAAGCAGGCATTTGGGGCTGGGGAACTTCTGACTTTTGATGAACTTGCGAAGATCTGGTTTCTCCTCCAGACGAGTCTGTAGGTTCAAGAACTCTCGGTAGCGGCGGTTCACAGTATGGTAGGCCAGCTGCTGTAGGCCACTGCTATTCTCACCATTAAGAGCTGTTTCATACTGTTGAAGGAACAGATTTATTGACTAATCAGTGAGGCTTAGGCCATCTTCTATTCTACCTTCCATGACTACTTGTTCAATGGCCACACAATTCACAGTAGAGTGTGCATAAAAGGAGGAAGCTGCAGAACCTACTACATCTGACTTCTGCTCTTAGTTGTAATGAATAACTCAAACTGCAAAGTGGATGAATTAAGGAAGCTGCCCTTCCTGTTACATCTAACACAGAAAGTCAGAAATAATTTTATTGTCCCTCATTATTGCTTCTGTCCAAAAGCCCCCTCAGATACCTTATTTATAAAAAATGGCTCCAGGCTGGGCGTGGTGGTACACACCTTTAATCCCAGCTCTCGGGAGGCAGAGGTAGGAGGATTGCCATGAGTTCGAGGCCACCCTGAGACTACAGAGTTAATTATTCCAGGTCAGCCTGGGCCAGAGTGAGACCCTACCTCGAAAAACCAAAAAAAAAAAAAAAAAAAAGGAAAGAAAAGGCTCCAAAACCCTTTCAAATCACAAAGACTGAGTATATAAAACAGAAGGCATAATACCCCATAAAACAAAAACTATTTCTAAGTTACAGGTTAGATCTTAAAAGGGGAAAATCACTTTGCTATTACATTCAGCCACTAATGACTTATACTAATTTTATGAACAAATCCCAAACAGCAGATCATCAAAAATCATTTTTTTCCAGGGATATTGAAGAGACCCATATTTCTGTTTTGCTTCGGGTAGATTAATCTTCCTATTTTTCTTAGAATTATACTGAAATTTGTTTTCCTAAGCATATAACAACTGTATCATTAGAAGTGACATGATTAGAAATGTTGTAAGGAGTCACTCTGCTGCCTTCATATGCTGAGAGGTCCAGTATGTGGAGCAGAACACATACTGCACCTTCCCAGAAGAGTAAGAACTGCACAGAAGACTCTGGCAGAGCAGTTAAGATACAGTGAGTTGCTAAGGGGAAACTATGTATGCGCTTACTCTTACCAGAGACAGACTATTCTTTAGATGAAATTATACTGTCGCAAGTGAAAAAATGATCTATTTGTTAGAAGAACTTGAAGCAGATGTTTGAAAAATTTCTAGAGCTAGTGAGGGAAATGTATTTACTGTGGGCTGAAATGACCAAAGTGCCTCAGCCAGTACTGAGGAGAGACAAGTGGAATTCAGGGCAGGGCTCTCAAACTTGGAGCACCTGGGAGGTACTATGCTTTTGGTGGAATACCAATGTGTTCACTTCAGTGTTTTACTGCCAAAATTACAATGATAGACCTTTGAGACTGCTATAATAGGTCACATAAAAATCTAAACCCAAACTATACACAATTGGATATATTTATTTCATTACTTAGTTTTTACTCTGTCCTTTTCTGATACCTACCTGAAGTAGGTACTTGCTGTTTTCAAAATTTTAAAAATAATGTGAAAAAGACTACAGTCTTCACAATTCTATTAACTTAATTTTCCTGCTAATGAGGAGGAAAAACTGTTATTTAATATCAGTGTTATAAGATGTCATAAATAAAAGATGAAATAACCAGAATCCACTTATATGTGAGGAACATGTCAGAGGGACACCTAGAATTAGGGAACATAAACGCAGGCAAAATGTTAAAGTTATGTCAGGATTTTTCAGGCTAGCTTGTATTACTCAGGAGCAGACATTTATATTTTTTAAATGGCTATTTTGTGATTGTATACATTAATGTGCACATTTATTTTTCTGGTTACTTTCATTGTCTTAATTTGAAAATATGCCACTATTTAAAGTGATAGGCCAGCAGTAGATTAGAGGGACCAGTCCCTCTTTATTGTATTGGGATTTCACCAGAAAGAGCCTACCCTTGTACTGGTGGTAAGTGATAAGACTGACTCTGGATCAGATAAACAAAAGGAGACAAGTATATCCAATAGATAAGGTCTTGTTAAGAAATTTCTTTTCCAAACTCCTCTCCCAATCGCTTTCTACTTGTAAACAAATTACTAATATCTCCTGTACTTTGTTTTGGGAAGGTACAGTATTTACCTCAGAAAGTAGCTACTTCCCTATTCCTGAAGGTGTATAAGTACAGATTTGGAAATCACTATGCTGCAGATATGAATAGGAGCAAAGTACCATCTCTCCAGCAGTGGCCTTAGGACATGCTACCTCCTTGTTAACTAGAACATTCCACTTTGTAAAACATAAATGCAAAATCCTGAGAGCCATTCTTAGAAATTCTCATTCCTAACCTGACATCCAATTAGAATCAGCACATCTAAAACACAGCCCATGACTGAGGTGCAACTAGGTTTTGGAACTACTGAAAATAATGACGCTCAGTATTCTAACAACCCCAAGCTTCGATGGGTGTTTGTGTAGGTACAGGATAAGAGCCTATTCTTCCTTACAGATTAGCTGCAGACCACTCACCCATGCATGCTTGTTGAATTAAACACAGCAAACTAGGGCTGGAGAGATGGCTCAGTGGTTAAGGCACTTGCCAGCAGTACCCATGTAAAGCTAGATGCACAAAGTAGAACTTGTATCTGGAGTTTGCAGTGGCTAGACGTCTTGGTGTGCCCATTCTTTCTGTTTCATATTTTTATTTATTTTTTATTGGCAACTTCCATAATTATAGACAATGAGCTGTGGTAATTCCCTCCCTCTCTTTTAAAAAAAGATTTATTTATTAGAGATGGAGAAAGACAGAATGGGCATGACAGGGTCTCTAGCCACTGCAAACAAACTCCAGATACATGCACCATCATTTGCATCTGGCTTATGTGGGACCTGGAGAATCAAACCTGGGTCCTTAGGCTTCACAAGCAAGTACCTTAGTGGCTAAACCATCTCTGCAGCCCACTGTCTCTTTTCTATTTCCCTCTTCTTGCAAATAAATAAATAAATAATAAACATTTTTTTAAACACAAAAAACTAACTCCTATCACCCCCTCCAAAACATTAGCTTCACTGTCTCTGCTCTCCAGACCCATTCCTAGCTGAGTGGGTGACTGTAGCTCTCATCCTGTTACCTTCACAGTGTAGAGCGTATATGGATGAAATCCAGTGCCACTATGCTCTCGAGCAGTAATTGTGCCAGTGATACGGAGATTCTGGATGACAACTGGGCCATCTGGACTGCTCAAGGGCTCAAAGCTGAAGGTGGCTGAGCTGAGAGGACCAGGTGGAGAGGAGGAAAGCGGAACTGCTGGCAGAGTAGGATCAAGGGAACTCACATTGGTGAGATCCTTCTCTAAGCATGAAGGTCGTTGGGGGCAGATCTTTTCAGGTTCCTCCAGCAATGCTGTAAGAGAGATGTTCTCTTCCTTCACTACCTCCTTGTCTGCTTTGTCAATATGAATTTCAGGGCAGGAGCTGAGCATGGAGACCAGCAAGCCCGTCTCTATTTCTGACCCTGAAACCTCCTCACCCTCTGTATTTTCAGACCCCTCACCATCCTTAGGCTCCAGAGACTGGGAATCCTCTAGTGCACACAGAGCATCCTGGATCCTGTCAGAGAGGAAGTTGCCAGGGGTCATGAGCATGATGGTTTCTTTGCCCAGTTCTGACAGTGGAGACTCCAGCTCTGAGTCTTCACATAAGAACAGGGGCCCCCGAATATCTGGCTGTAGAAAATGGGCTGAGTTGTTTCCTGCTTTCCTTTCTTCAAGCATCCCAGGCAAATCTCCCTCTACAGCTTCATGGCCTTCTTCAACTTCTGGAGAGCAGGCTGGTGCACTGCAGTTTAGGAGGACTGGGGCTACTACTGGAGAAGGGGCTCTTCCTACTGGCAAACTCTCTACTTCAACAGTCAAAGGCAGAGATGTGGGTACTGAGGGCTGTTCTGGAACACTAGCTGGACAGAGTGGTTTAGCCACCCGGGTTGCATCACTTCTGGCCTTGGAAAAGATACTGATGAGTGCAAGGTGGATCCAGTCAGGATCTGACAGTTTGCTAATCAGTGGTAAGATTACATTGCAAGTGATGAGTTCAACCACTACATGGCGTCCAGTCCTAGTCTCCAAGTGGGGCTTGGGCACCAGTCCTTGAAGGAACACATTCACAATGCCACGTGTATAGGTGATTTCAGCACTAGGGCTGTGCACAGCAGGGTGTGCAACCGTACACTGGCAATAAGCCTCCCACAGCTGAGAGGCCTGAACTGGACAGTTCTGTTTCCCTGCAGTGGCCTCCTTTGCCCGAATATAGCTCTGCAGGTGACAACCACAGAGGGTCAGGACCCTCTGGGCAAGAGCATGGCTGCTGACTGTGCCCAACCTCCTCCGAAGTTCCTGAACCAACCCTTTCATGGCTGCCTCCATCTCTTCCTCAAAGGCTGGTTCCTGACTCACTGATCGATACCAGGATAACACAAAGTCACGAATAATCATCTGGATGGTGCGGTTGATCTCCTGCTCCAGTTGCCTTTCTGCCTCGGGGCATGGAGGACAGGTGGCCACCGGGATGAAGCGTTCCAGGTGCAGCCGTCCGGAAGCCCCTACAACGGCACTGGAGCCTAGCCATGCCCCCAGCAGCATGAGCAACGCGCACAGAAGGCACAGAAGCCACACGTTGACCAGAAGGTGGATGACCAGAAGCCAGCCAAGCAAGACCCCCACGGCCATCAGCTTCCGGCTACCGCACGGGATACTAAAGATGCAACTGGCCGCGGGGGCACTCTCCTGGGTCGAGGTCGCCGTGTCCGTCCTCATGGCTACAGGGACGAGGTGACTTTGTAGATGACAGTGTTCTACTTCACTCTGGTGTCAGGGGAGAGGGCATGAACTGCCCTGGGACTCCGCCCTACAGACCCCGCAGCGCGGCTTCTCGTCCGGCTCGCGCCGCTCGGGCTGGCCGCTTCCACAGGACACGCGCGCTCGGAGGCCCGCATCGCGGCCCACGATGAGCTTCCGGCGGCAGGCGGCCGCGGCGCGGCTGGCGCAGCACTCAGGAACGCCGCCGAGGCCGCTCGGGACCGCGTGCGCACACTGAGTCCCCCTGGGGTGGATTCACTGGGACTCCGCGGACCGCGTCGGCCGGCCGCCGCCAGGCGCTGGCGGCGGGAACACGGCGCTCCGCAGCGCCACTTGGGTCGGCATTGCCCGAGGCGACCGCTTCCGGGTCACGACCGGCGGAGCGAGCGCTGTCGGGAGAGCCGCCGCTTCGGCCGGCGCCCCCTGCTGGTCAGGAGCCGTGCTGGCGGCTGCGAGGAGCGCTTCCAGTTGTGGCCACCCGGCGCCAGAATGAGTGCTGGCCAAGGCCGTGTCTTCCACCCAACCATCTTTAGCTCTATGAAAGGTAGTCCCTAAGAACCCCTTACTGGTTAGGCAAACTTTCTACAATCCAGTTTATTTTATGAGGCACATGTTTTTAGAGGCTCAATGGATTTTTTTTTAACGTTCTCCCTGCTTCCCCCAGAAACTCCCCCTCCAAACCCGTTTCCAGTTCACAGCCCACCTTATTTGTTCGCATGAATTGTAAAATGTTAAGTGGTAAGGTTATTTGTGATTTGGGGTGGGTTATTAGTGGTAGTGTAGGTAGGTAGATAACAGATTTAGAGGTCATTGAAGGAAGGAGCCCCCTCCTGTTTCCCTGGTTCCATTAGAGAGAGGAAAGCCACTCCTAACAAAGTCTTCTGGTCCACAGTGAGCCTGTCAGTCACTCACCGGCTCAAGAGAACACCGCTCACTTAGAGACGGGTAGTAAGATGGGATGAACAGTTATCCTCTAGTGAAATAATGTACCATCCCCCTTGAAACCCCTCCTTCTGGACACTTGCTCACAGACTCTCAAAGAACCTGCCCGCTTTTCTGAGTTCTGATTCAAAAAGCATAACTCATCCTCCTTTCTTCTCCTTGGATGCTGGCTGGAGAAGTTCATATCTGGTATGTGTGAAGCTTGTCCTGGAAATTTGGGAACTTTTTCTCCTTAAACATTTTTTTTTGTATTTTATTTTTATTTATTTATTTAAGACATAGAGATAGTGAGAGAGGGAGAGAGAGAATGGGTGTGCCAGAGCCTCCAGCCACTGCAAACGAACTCCAGACACATGCACCACCTTGTGCATCTGGTAACCCCCTTTCTCTTTCTTTTTTTGGGGGGGAGGGTACCTTCCACTCTCTCATGGTTTTTTTTTTTTTTTTGGTCTACATTTTTTCTTAATAAAATCTACTTTTACTTTCTCACCTCTTTGTCCCTATCCTTAACTTTTCTTTGGCCGTTGGTGACCATTGAGTTTTCTGGCATCTTAAGCACTTTAGTCAAGCCCATCTGGACAGAGAAAGGTGCTGTTGCTCTCAAAATCTACAACAGTGGTATTATCCAAGGAGTCAACTGTTTTGAGCATTTGCTATGCTCAGTCACTGTAATGGATAGAATGGAGGAACAGAGCCATCCATGTCTTCAGGACCCTTGTGGATAATTGAGGAAATGAGATTGTTGGACATAAATGAATTTTCAATAAAGCAAGTCAGTATTGAATATAGTAAAGTTCAGAATCTTTTTTTGTTTGTTTGTTTTGTTTTGTTTTTCAAGATAGGGTCTCACTCTAGCCGAGGCTGACCTGGAATTCACCATGTAGTCTCAGGGTGGCCTCGAACTCACAGTGATCCACCTACCTCTGCCTCCCAAGTGCTGAGATTAGAGACATGTGCCACCATGGCCGGCAAGTTCAGAATCTTAAAGGAATTCAGGAATGATATTTGTGAATGGCAATAATTAAGTGGACCTCATTGTGAAGGTACTCTATAGGCTGAATGTTGACCTATGAGGATTTGTACCACCTTCACGTCTTGTTCCCCTCTCATCTCAAATTCATAGGAAAGAACAGTAGAGGTCGAGTTGTAGCTTTCAGTAATCCTCTAATACAGTTGGTGTGAAATATGTCCTAGTTTTTCAGGTGTTCTATACAAATGCAATCAGAAAGATTCACTGTCTAACAGTCATATTTACCACGTGGAGAAGTTAATATCTGGTATGTGTGAAGGCAGCTTCGTCTTCTACCATGATCTTTAGGAATTCTGTATGTGATGTAGTACAGGATGGGTATCATTTACATAGAGCTGTTCATGGATGTCCATCTTCAGCATTCTGTGTTTTGTTAGCAGCTTTTTGTACTGATAGCATTTACTACCTAGGTACTTGAAGGAATCTGCAAACAAATTCCAACTAGAAAATCTGTCAACAGGAAGGATATTTAGCTTCTTCCCTCACCTCCATCTCTACTCTTGATGCAATTATTTCTTTTGAATGCAAAGGGAACTATCATTTCCCTGACGACTCACTTCTAAGGGAAATGGTACAACTTAGGATCAAATTGTCTACCAGGCAGAGTAGTCACACATCTAAAATTCAAAAATGCCACTGCAGGTTTCCATGGTGAACTTTACATCATTTATGGCACCTTTCCAATGAAAATGTAACATGAGAAATGGATGTAGCTCTTTTTCTTCTCCCAGATCATTGTGTTGTTCACAGAAATAGTTAAATGACAATAATGCTATGGAGAAATATCCCTGCCACCCAGCTGAAATCTAATGTAGAGAAGTGAATGATGGAGAAACTAGTGCTGCTGCTAAAAACTTCTCCTGGCAGCCTGGGGAGAAAGTTTACTCTGCAGCCCAATGTGGACTGTACAGTGCAGCAAGGAACTGACCTTGTAAGTGGGCACTATGCCATTTGACCAGATGGTCTGGAGTAGCGAGGTAGCCAAGAATGTCTTCCTGATTTTGAGGCAGATTTGATGGACATGGCAATGTACTTGTCATTTGGATGGGTATGAGCTTCTGCCTGGGGGTTTGGGACAGGCCTAGTCTCCAAACAGATTAATCACTGGGAAGAAGTGAGAATAATGGCTGATGTACAGTGGCATATGTATGTGTGTATGTGATGGAGAAAGGCTGGTTGGCTAGCCATACCATTCACCCCCAAGTCCTCTTCTTTTTATTCCACTTAAAGCCTTAAAAGTCACAGTGCTAGAGTATTATAGATAATATGACAAATGAAATTCATCTCAAGGGGTTTTGGTCTAGTTAAAAGAGACACATGTGAGTGAACATGATTTCATATTTAATGTGATGTGTTATGATAGTTGCAACAGAAGTATGCACAGGAAGATGCAAACACAAAATAGGCATGATCAGCTAGGGAACTGGGTAGCTTACAGATATTCACCTTTAAGATTTTTGGAAGGAGAAAAAGATTAAGTATATTACAGGTAAAAGTGGAGTATAGTAAGAACAGGGGCATGGAGAAAGAAGGCCTTTTAGGTAAAAGCAGGCACATGAGAATGTACAGGGACTACTGTGGTGATTTGATTCAAGTGTCCCCCATAAACTTAGGTGTTCTGAATGCTAGGTTCCCAGCTGATGGATATTTGGGAATTAATGCCTCCTGGAGGGAGTGTATTGTTGGGGATGGGCTTATGGATGTTATAGCCAGTCTCGCCATGACAGTGTTTGGCACACCTTCCTGTTGCTGTGGTCCACCTTATGTTGGCCAGGGGGTGATGTCCACCCTCTGCTCATGCCATCGTTTTCCCCTGCCATTGTGGAGCTTCCCCTCAAGCCTGTAGGCTAAAATAAATCTCTTTTTCCCAGAAGCTGCTCTTGGTTGGGTGATTTCTACCAGCAATGCGAACCGGACTGCAACAACTACAAAAAAGTCAGGCAGGAAGCAGTTTATGCCATACCTCAATTTTCTCTTAAAAACAAAAAAGACAAGACAGGTCTAGTATTCTAGATCTGTAATCCTACTTGTTACAGTCAGATTTACATTGATGGAAGAAATCACCCAACCAAGGGCAGCTTGTGGGGGAAAAAAAGTTTTATGTTGGCTTACAGACTTTAGGGGAAGCTCCACAATGGCAGGGAAAAATGGTGGCATGAGCAGAGGGTGGACATCACCCCCTTGCCATCATTAGATGGACAACAGTAACAGGAGAGAGTGTGCCAAACATTGACAAGGGGACACTGGCTATAATATCCATCCATAAGCCCTCCCCCAACAATACACTACCTCCAAGAGGCATTAATTCCCAAATATCCATCAGCTGGGAACCTAACATTCACAACACCTATGTGTATGGGGGACACCTGAATCAAACCACCACACTAGCTAACTGGTGAGCTTAGGCAGGAGGATTGAAAGTACAATGTCTGCCAGGGGTACAGACTGAATTCAATGCCAGCCTGGGTAATTTAGTGAAACCCTGTTCAAAACAACAAAAGAATACAAAAATGCAGGCCTATAGCTTCTTGGAAGAGTGCCCCCTCTAACTCGTTCAAGTCCTTTTGTTCAATCCCTAGCACCATAAACAAAAACAAAACACTAGAAGACAAGGTAACTTACAAAAGTGAAGTTTGGTTCAAGGGCAGGTAAATAAAGAGGTGATGATATGGAGTTGTTGCTTTGAGAACAGAAGGGGAGTTCATGATGGTCACTTAAGATAAAGAGAGGGACTGGTGAGCTAGCTGAGACTGCCAGTCATGCATTTATAGCTGCAGCAATATATTCGGTTGAGTTGTTTGTTACCAAGATGGTTAGTAACATCCATGTAGCAGAGAAGCAAACAGAATGTTGGTCTGTTGCCATATTTGGACTTTCAGAGTAGATAAAGAGAAATGATAAGTTTTAAGGTCTTTGACTTCTTAAAAACTGACATGTTGAAAGTAAAATTCATGCTGTCGAGTACCTAGGAAAGGAAATGAAAGCAGAAGACAGATAATGAACTGTGAGATCAGGGTTAGGTATAGTAGGAGAAAGAAAGTGTGAAAGTGAGCCAGACAAAGGCTATGGTTAGAGAATGGTCTATTGGAGTTCCCTATTACTGTCCTGCTAAATTGCTACCAACCTAGTGGCTTGCAACAGTGCAAATTCATTTTCTCAGTTCAAAATGAGTTGCCAGAGCAGTGTTTCTCCTGGAAGCCAGAAGACAGCACGTTTTCCACTCCTCTCCAGCACACACTGTTGGCAGTCCCAATCCTTTGAAGGTCTTGTGCAAGGGGCTGCCACAGCTGTGAATTCTTAAGTGCAATGACCATGTCATGTACAGAAGATTGCATTTCATGCACGACTTCCCATTGTCTGCCTCTTAAGTTCTCCCCACCCTCTCTTCCACATGTTCCTTGAGACTTGGAGGGTCTAACATGGAATTCCCATGTAAAGCAGAGCATTCAACACTCCTTTATTCTTAGTACTTTGAGCAAGCATGCATCTCTGCAATAACTGCCACCCACTGCACAAAAAAGCTTCTCTGACCAAAGCAGTGAAATGCACTATTCTATGGTAATAAACAAAAAGTTTAGAAGATAGTTTGACAGGAACAACATGTCCATTTAGCAAAACAGCAATAGTAGCTAGGGCCTATGGCCTGCCCTGCAATAGGCTTTTGACCAGGTATTCAGTACCAAGCATAAATTTCCTCCTTTGGATTGTGATTCAAACACAATCAGAATGTGATTGCTTGTCTCGCTAGCAGTCATGCCATTATTACACCATTGAGTACTATTTTTCTGTAGAATCAGTAGTAGTGTAGAAGGAAGGGTCCACAGCTGAATAAGACTGTGGACACAAGCATGCAATGCTATGCATGCCCACAAGGGGCGCACACATATGGAATTTGTTCACAGTGGCTGAAAGGCCCTGGCATGCTCTCTCTCTCTCTCTCTCTCTCTCTCTCTCTCTCTCTCTCTCTCAAAATAATTTTATAAACTTTGTTTTTTTGAGGTAGGGTCTCATCTAGCCAGGCTAACCTGGAACTCTGTAGCTATAGGCTGGACTCAAACTCACAGTGATTCTCCTACTCTGTCTCTTAAGTGTTGAGATTAAAGGCATGGACCACCATACCTGGCCACATTTATTTTCAAGGGGAGAGCTTGAGAGAGAGAGACAGAGGGAGAGAGAAAGTGAGAGAGTGAACCAGGGCCTCTAGCTGCTGCAAATGAACTTCTGAGGCATGCACCACTTTGTGCATCTGGCTTTCCATGTGTACTAGAAAATCAAACTTGGGTCTCAGCCTTTTTAGGAAAGCACCCTAACCACTGAGAAATGTCTCCAGCCTCCATAACATTTTAAGTTTTTTTTCTTCATAGATAATGTTCTTCATGTTTCAAATAAAACCAATGAATTGAACAATGGGTACAGAGGAAAGGTTCCTATACTACAAGTCTGTGTTGACCCACTAGCAGTCAGAAATGAGCTGTCAGAGGAAGCTAGTACCTGATAATAATTATAAAATGGAACAGAAGATAGTAAATCACAAAATATATGATTGGCTGACATTTGTTCTGGACACGTTTTCATAATAAATAGTAGATTTACAATTGCCTAAATCTTTCTTACTCTTTGCTGGCTTTCCCCAATCACATGGACTCAAGATATGATTTTAGACCCTTAAAGAGCAACAAACTAGGCATTTATTCCAGAGCAGAGAGAAAACTTAAATGTATCATCATGAGTTAGTAAAACTGTGTTATTAAGTTTGAAATGATGTAACAGTGGAGTTACATATAACCATGACTCATTTTCATAGCATCCATACATGGTTTTACCAGATTGTCACATGCTTTTCAAAGACTTGTACTTTAGTATTATAAAGCACATCTAAGGAAAACTTTCCCCATGGTCCAGGGGTGAGTGTCTCTCTTTAGCCTCATTAACTCATTGACTCGTTAAAGGAGTAGTGGGGAAGAGAGGTAAAAGAAAAACCAGTTCTTCAACAATGCAAAGTGATGTTATCTTGAGTTACACTCGTCTGTCTGATACATAGTATCTTCTCTAAGACAATCTGACAGCTTAAAGAATGACATGGTTGACAGATATTTATAAAGATATTTCTAGGCGGAGCTGAATTTAAATCATTCTTCAAAGAATACATTTTGTCCCCTTTATTATAATTACTCATCTGAAGTACAAAAATTAATTCATTACTTTTACTGTATGACTATGAAATATGAATCCTATTGCCTCCATTAAAGAACCAATAATTATTTTTAAACCATTAAGGTAATTAAAATCATTTGGAAAAGGAATTAACAATTGAGAATTTTTGTATTTATGACTAATCCATTATAAACAAAGCCAATCTGAACACAATTCCAAAAAACATACAGTCATGCCAAAAACAGATAAGGCAGTACAAGGTCCTCTCAGGCTATGCTATACCAAACGGATGAAAAGCCAAACTGGTTTTATACTATGGGTATTTACAAATAAATAAAATCGTATCCTTTTTTTTCCCCCTGTATTTATGCTTAAAATACCTTACACAAATAGCAAAATGTTCATTTCCTTCTCTTCAATAGGACAATTTTGTAGAAAAAGACTAAAAAAAGTTCATAATCAATTCCCAAGTTTCAAGCTTGTTTTTTTCTACTTTTTTCAATTTCCTGATATAGTTGATCTAAGGAGGACAGTCTTCCATAGAGTAAGCACACCAATCTACAAATGTCTTGAGAGACTCTGCAATGTTACATATATCCCATGTTGCTTTTGGTTTTCCATCTCTTCTTTGCTTCAAACTCCCATGCCAGTTTCTTCTTTTTTCGAGCAGCCTGTGAGTTTTCAGCCTCCTTTTTGGCTTTAGCAAACTTGTGGCAGGCAATTGCTTTGGCAATTTTCACACCAAGCTCTCAAGTCGCCAGCTGGTTGCTGAGTTCTTCTGCTTTCTCAACATTACACTCATCCACAGCTTGGTCTATACTTTTTTCAAGCCCTGACTTGTCAACTTTTTTCTGTTTAGCAGGGGGTTCAAATCTATCATTAGCTCCAAAATACTGAGTAAGCTCCTTCCACTGGGTTTCATTTGAGGGCTTTTCCCCTTGAGAATCTTTTTCATTCTTCAATTTATCTTTTCTGGAGCGTTTCCTTTTTTTCCCTCTGAATCTTGGCATTGAGGTTTTCTGTTCAGAATGCTTTTTATGTAATTCTTGAAATTTATTCCACATTTCTAAGGGGATTCCAGAAGGACACTTTTCATATGCATTTGTACTGGTCTCTGTTTCAGCTTTTAGCCCATCTACTGGGATTTCTGGATTCTTACTGGTCCCAGCCTCTTCACCTTCTTGTAAATGAAGTTCTGAGTTCCCCAAGGTGGCTTCATCTTCAGAATTCAACTCAACATCACTTTCACTTAGGCCAGGAGGCAGTAGGCCACTCCACATCTTGTCTTCGGTAAGGAAGCAGGCGTGCGGCAACCATCTTAGAGCCCCACCAACCCATTTTAAGTTTTTATTAAGCCTCCTCCTACCCTTTCCTCTCCTCTGTCCCCTCCTTTGATCCCACTTAGACCATTTCATCCCCATTATTCTGTCCCTTCTACTTAACATATCTACTGAATCCTCTCCACAAACCATCCCCTTTCTTTTCTCCCTTAAAGTCTCTTTCTTGCTTCCTGGCCTCTACTACTGACTTTTTCTACAACTCACATATGAATCTAAACATTTGAAGCTAGGACCTACATATGACAGAGAACATGTGGCATTTGACTTTCATTCATTTCCCTGAAAATTTTATTTTTCTTTCCAGCTGAATAAAACTCCATTGTGTAAATATCCTACATCTTCATTATCTAATCATCAGCTGATGGGCATATAGGCTGGTTCCATTTACTAGCCATTGTGAATAGAGTAGCAATAAACATGGGTGAGCAATTATCGCTCAGGGCAGAGTCCTTAGGGTATATGCTAATGAGCAATAAGATCTTAATCACAAGGTGTCTCTTCTGTGCTTGGCATTCTTGGTTTCTCTTCATTTTCTTTTATTTTTTAATAAATTTTTTATAAAAACTTTTATTTATTTGAGAGCGAGAGACAGAAAGAGGCAGATATATATATATATATAGAGAGAGAGAGAGAATGGACATGCCAGGGCCCCCTGTCACTGCAAACGAACTCCAGATGCATGCGCCACATTGTGCATCTGGCTTACATGGGTTCTGGGGAAGCAAGCCTCGAAGCGGGGTCCTTAGGCTTCACAGGCAAGCGCTTAACCACTAAGACATCTCTCCAGCCCTGTCTTTATTTTCTTAGAAGGACTCCAGACATATAGAGATGCACGTTCATGACCTTGTTTACCTTTAATTATTCTCCTTAATTCCTCATCTCCAAGTACAGTCTCATTCTGAGGTATGCTATGTTTCACCATATGAGTTTTGAGGGGACATAGTTTGGTCCATAGCAGCCCTTTTTCATTTGTGGGTTATGTGGATAATTATGTTTGAATCATCAGGATACTGAAAAGGAGACTGGTAACTGTGATGATTTTTAATGTTTCTTTTCATTGCACATAGACATGGAACTGCAAGTTAAAGAGGTCTATGATTAGCCAAATGGAATTTCTTTAAATGAAGCATGATGACAGAAATGTTAAAAAATAATAGATTGCTTAATAGCCAACTATACATACCTACTGAGAGAATTATTGATCTGGCACACTTATTTAAATAAATCACTTAGCTTGCAGCATATAGAGCCAAAGGAAAAATAAATGAAGGAAAAATTAAGAGAAATGGGAGGATAGAATAAAGTGTCCAATATAATCAAGGAGTCCATGGATAGGTAATAGAATTTTTAAAAATTGTGATGAAACTGTAAAGCCTTCATTTCTAGAAGCATTAGTAATTTAAGTAGATCAACAAATCCCAAAGTGGCCTGTTTAAAATTCAATCAATTTCATCAATCAAATCCATCAATTTAAGATCTGAAATGAAAAAGAAATATAATAAACAATATTAAGTCTGAAACAGTATACATAATTATGAATATAGAAGAGATTAAAGATAAAACTTCTTGATAGGAAATTTAAACTCAATGATAAGGTGGAAAATATTAGAAAATATAAATTCCAAAACAATCTTAAGAATAATTAGTATATCTGAATATATCTACATCTATTATAAAATGAAATCACCTTTTGAAAATTACAGCAAAGAAAATACAAAATCAGTTTATCAATCAAACCTCTCAAAATAATTTCCAACAGAATAGATGATTCTAAATTTGTATAATCTTGTAGAATTCTCTAAGAGAATAAACAGAAGGTATTCTGCAATGCATGAATATCAACACAACACAAGAAAGAAATAGAGAAAATACATAGATCACTGTCTCTCATGATTTATATGAAGAATTATCTTCAAGTATTAGCTGACCCAATTCAGTGTTGTATTTATGGAAAAAGATGCTGTGAGGGTGATTTAATATTAAAAATTTTATAAGCATCAGCCACAACATTCAAGCAGGTAATACTTACATTATCACAGCAGATGCAATAAAGGCATATAATGTTGTTCAGTATCAACTCATGATTTCAGGTAAAAATAGAGAAATCTCAGAAGAAATTTTTTTAAGAGAGTATTTCCTCATCTTAAAATATCATTTGAATGAGAAGCATTAAAGGCACCTTTCCCATTCAATTGTTTTTACATTTAAATATTTTAACAGCTTTGTTGAAGCACAAAATTGACATGAGATAAATTGTGACTACTTAAAATGTGCCATTTGATAAGTTTTGACACAGGCTGGCAAGCACACACAGTCATTAAACCAAAATCACAATAAAGCTACAGATCCATCATCTTGATCCACTTTCTGTCAGTTTAGATTAGTCAGTACTTTTCAGAAGTTTATATAAACGGAGTCACAAATAATGCATTTTCTTTGCATTTGACTTCTCTTAGTCAGTGTACATTTTTTTGGGAATTATTCATGTTGCTTAATCAATAAATAGTTTCTTCCTTTTGCATAGCTGAATAGTGTTCCATTTTTGAGATATATGATAATGTATGCATCTTTCACCTGTTGATGGACATTAGACTGCTTTCTGTTTGTGCTATTACAAATAAGTCTGATATAACTATGAAGATACAAGTCTTTGTATTGAGCTATCATTTTCAGAAAAATACTGCTAAAATGTTCATGTTGTATGGTAGTGTACATTAAGCTTTATGAGAGTCCTCTAAACATTTTTCTAAAGAGATTATGCAACTTTATATTCCCAATAAGAATGTGAAAGACTTCCAGAATTACCCTTTGTTTTCTTTTCATTGAATAGTCTTTTGTCTTAAATATTCTAATTGGCATATAGTCCAAAATTGTGATTTACTGTATTTTCCCACTGAGTAACAATGTTGATCATTACAGTGTGCCTATTTGAGATTGGTGTTTGTGTAAATAATTCAGATGATATGTTTTAAAATATTTGCTCAGGTTCATTGGATTATTTGTTTTATTGTTGGATTTTTTAAAAAAATCTTTAAAATATTTTATTCATTATATATATATGTATATATATATGTGTGTATATATACATATATATATATATATATATATTATATATGTATGTATATATATGGAGAGAGAGAGAGAGAGAGCAAGAGGAAGAGCCACAGAGAGAGAGAGAGAGAGAGAGAGAGAATGGGCACGCCAATGTGCTGCAAACAAACTCCAAATGTATCCGCCACTGTGTATTTGGCTTTATGTGGGTTCTGGGTAATAAACCTGGTCATTTGGCTTTGCAGGCCAGTGCCTCAAACACTGAGCCATCTCTCCAATCCAAGGCTAACTTTTTTTTTCCAGGTAGGGTCTTGCTGTAGCCCAGGCTGACCTAGAATTCACAATGTAGTCCCAGGGTGGCCTCGAACACACAACTTTCCTCCCACCTCTGCCTCCCAAGTGCTGGGATTAAAGGTGTGCACCACCACTCTCGGCCAGGCTTTTTTTTGTTTATGAAACACAATGCCTTTATTGATCTCTTACAATCAAATGCTGCTAGCTAGTGTTACTCTCACACGTCATTTAAAATACAGGACACCTCCATAGTTTCAAATGATTCATCATATAACACACAGAGTTAGAACTAATATGCACCCTGATTAATTATGTAAACTGGTAATATTAAAAAATACATAACTAATAATTTGGCTCCTTTCTTCATAAAATGGAATTTTTTTAAATATTTCTCCTGATAGTCTTGAGGTTATCATTATGTTAAGAGTAGTGCAAAGTGTAACACATGTAGTTTCTAGAAAGGTCTCTGACACACCTTTGTTTCAACAAACAAATTGTGCATAGCACAGTCAATGCATGATAGAAAACATGTTCGAGTCCCAGGCACCTGAGTCCTTAGGCTTCACAGGCGAGCGCCTTAACACCTAGGCGATCTCTCCAGCCCAAGATTTGGACTTTTTCCACCTTTGACTGAGGGTCCAGGTCATTGCAGCTAGGTACCTGGGCTGAGAAGCCTTTTCCCAGTGTCACTAAGTTGGCCCTTCACTCCATTTATGTGTTGTTTACAATTGAGGGTGGTGGGGCCACATTCATGAGTGTTGGGAAGACAGAGAAGTCTCCTGCACTTAACCTGTTGTTGAAGGGGACACACAGTTTGCAATGTACAATGATGGCTCAATACAGAAACTCTACCCAGTAGAATTTGTCCTTCACCATGGTCCTTACACAGTGTCCCAGAAAGGGGCTGTGATGCTGTCCCTGTGCCTTTTTGTATGTGCTTGGGTATCATGCAAAAACCATCTGTACCCTGAGGATGGGTTTTCTCTTCCTCCCTCAAGTGATTGGAGGAAACTCCATCTGAGGCCACTGGGGCAGACTGGGAAGCAGAAAGTGATTTAGTAGGAGGGGGACTAGAGGGGCTTAACCTACTTAATGCAGTTTACTTTTGTCTTCAGGGTCTGTTTGGTCCAATATTGGATACTCCATTTTCTGTAATACTGCTGTATTCATACCTTTCAGGAGCAGGTAATTCCCAGTTAGTGGGGAGCTCAAAATAAGACCCAGTTCAAACCGAAAGCTGTTTCTTTGTTGCTGCTGGTGGTGGTGAGGAAACAGCCATAATGTATTAACTTAGGGTAAGCATTTACCCATATAAAAATAGCTCACCCTGAGCTGAGGATACAATGTGAGCTGAGAGGAATCATCAGAGCCTTTCACCTTGGCCTTCCTTAGATGGCACCCAGTTCTGCTCCCTAGGCCTCCTTCTCAGTTTCCAAATCTCCAGGAAAAATCCGATGCCCAAGGGCCAACTGAAGAGTGGCTCTGAGGGAGAGTAAGAGTCCCTCTCTTCATGACATATGGGGTGTTGTAGCTGAGTTCCCACCACTGTGATAAGGTTTGTATAAACAGACGTATGCCTCTTGAAAAGTTGATATCTACATTAGCGTTTCTAAGCCAAGTATTCTGGATCTTACTGAGGGAGTCTGATGGATACATCCTGTGTTTTTCTAGCTAACTAAAACTGATGGGTAGTGGGCTGCAGGGTTGGCTGTGTTGCAGCACTTCCTGTAGTACTCTGAATGTATGACCAGTCTTGCTTGAGGAGTCATATGGAGATAAATGTGTGTCTTTTGGGCTGGAGAGATGGCTTAGCGGTTAAGCGCTTGCCTGTGAAGCCTAAGGACCCCAGTTCAAGGCTCGATTTCCCCAGGACCCGTGTCTGGAGTTCATTTGCAGTGACTGGAAGCCCTGGCGCACCCATTCTCTCTTTCTCTCCTTCTTTGTCTGTCTGTCACTCTCAAAACAACAACAACAACAACAAAAAAAAAAACTGTGTCTTTTTTTGTTTTTTGTTTTTGGTTTTTCGAAGTAGGGTCTCACTCTAGCTCAGGCTAACCTAGAATTCACTATGTAGTCTCAGGGTAGCCTCGAACTTATAGTGATCCTCCTACCTCTGCCTCCCGAGTGCTGGGATTAAAGGCGTGCACCACCACGTCCAGCAAATCTGTGTCTTTTTGAAAGTATTTTAATTTTATTTATGAGAAAGAGACAGAGAGTGGGGGTGTGGAGGGAGGGAATGGGCATGCCAGAGACTCCATCCATTGCAAATGAATTCCAGATGCATGCACCACCATGTGCATATGGCTTACATGGGTCCTGGGGAATTGAACCTGGGTCCTTAGATTTCACATGCAAGTACCTTAACTGCTAAACCATCTGTCCAGCCCAAAGCTTTTTCTTAAGAGGAGAGTAGCTGTCTGCATAGTATGGAGGGGATTTGTTCTAAATCCAAGGGTCTATAACTATGATTTACCTGGAAAGGCCAGCCAGGGGATCTGAATGACACCTTAACTTACCACTGATTCTTTAACAACCATATCATCTAATGAATCATTTAGTACAAGTGGCACAGCAGGTTGGACATCGGTACATCAGTTCAAATCTGTTGCAGTGCCTTCTCAAGAGCTGGCTAAAAAAAAAAAAAAAAGCAGATGTCTAAGGATTCTGTAAATAGGTTGGAGTAACACACAAAAATGAGAAACATGTTTTCTTCTAAATTAAAGAAGGGCCACAAATCATTGTGCCCAGAATAACTAGGGCTATCTTGGCATGTGCCACTACACTAGATTGTAGAAGGCACTTCAATTTTTTGGTCAATGTTTTTCTTTTACCATCTGCTGTGCAGTATAGAGTAGTTACCACTTGCTGCCCACTATGTTCAGTCAAATTAATATCATAATATTATCAATATCATCAGTATAATTGATCTGTGTATGTCAAGTGTAAATGAATATGACCAAAATCCTATGGACAGAATTATGAGATAGGACATGAGAATTGGTATACTAATGAAACAAGACAGGTAAGTTATATTATCAATTGAAAGCAACTGACAGCTATTGGTCTTTAGTCACAAGTATGGAGAGAAAAGTATTTCCAGCTCAATAGCTACATGCCAGGTGGCAGGATATGTGTCAATTCTTCCAGCTATGAAATCACATCTGGAACAGCAGGTGCGATTGGAATCACCACCTGTTTAAGTCTATGATATTTCATTGCATTTTCGAGAGCCATCTGCTTTCAACTTTATAATAAGAGAGCTGAGTGGAAATGTGGTGGACATAGCCACCTTTCCAACTTTCAAGTCTTGACATGGCATCCATCCCTGAAATCCCTCCAGGAATGTGATATTGCTTTTGGTTTCCAATTTTCTAAGTATAAGCAGTGCCAGGGATTTCATTTGGCCTTCCTGTCATAATCAGTTCTCACTTCACTGGTGAGTAAACCAATGAGGGAATTCTATAGTGGTTGAGCATGTCTACTTTAATTATACATTCCAGATTGGGGAAAATACCCACAGCATGGCCCCTCTAAGATGTACCTGAGCTACACCTTCATTGACTACTTGATCTTCATAAATCTCTACTGTGGCTGGTAGACCAAAAACCAAGTTGAGTCTTCTAGAATTAGTGATAGATCAAAATCAGTGTTCAATAGTCCTAAAGATGTCCAATTATTTGCTTTCCCCCAGAGCACAGTCACCTTTGTAACTTCATCAGGGAATTGGTTAAGGGGCTCTGACTCTGTTTTGATGGCTCAAATTAGACTGCACTTGAAAAAGAACTCCCAGTTTTACTTAGTAGACTGCCCATCTATTTCTTCTTTTAAGGACAATGATTTTGTCTTTTTGAGTCTGGCTTGTTTTATTTAACATGATAATGTCCAGCTTTGTCTTTTTTCCAGAAAATGTCATAATTTAATTCTTTATGGCTGAATAAAATCTCCACTCTGTATATATGCACCTTTAAATAACCCTAGTAAGCTAATTTATTTCACCAAACTTGACATGTTGGAATTTTTCTTTTATCAGTGTTCATCTTTCTTATTTGGAATGAATACAGTTTTCCTTTTTCTTTCTATATATTTTTAAAATTTATTTTCATTTATTTATTATAGACAGAGAGAGAGGAAGATGGAGATAGATTGAGTGAGAATTGGAGCGCCAGGGCCTCTAGCCACTGCAAATGAACTCCAGACGCATGTGTCACCATGTGCATCTGGCTAATGTGGGTCCTGGAGAATCAAATCTGAGTCCTGAGGCTTAGCAGGGAAGTGCCTTAACTGCTAAGTCATCTCTCCAGGCCACTATTTTCTTTTATAGCTCCACAAGAAGGGCACACTACAGCTAATGATTTTTGTATGTTAAGTTTGAATTCTACTACTTTGCTACAAGTACTTATCAGCTCCAAAAGTTTCTGGTGGAGTCTAGAGATTTTAGATATAGGATCACATAGTTTATAAATATCAATCATTTGAGTTCATTTATTCCTAATTGTATCTCTCTTATTTCTTTCTTTTGAGTCATTGCTCTTCCTGAGACTGAGTGGGGAGAATGAACACTCTTATCTTTTTTTTTTTTTTTACTATTATTAGTTATGTTCACAGTATGTATAGAGCCATGTTGGTACCATTGTTGGCCTCCTCCCTGTCCCAACATGTGGCTCTAACAATATTTTTCCCCCTCTTCTGTGAAGTTCCCTGAACCATATTGGGTTTGTTTTAGCTCTATTTCAGTGATGAGGTCTTGGGAGCCTCTGTGTCTCTGGATATCTGCTTTGGTAGGAGTTGAGTGTTCTCTGTGCCTATCTCCTTCACCCTTGTGCTGGTCCAGATTCACCAAGAACACAGCACACTTGCTCATTTCCCCAGTTATTCTATAGTTTCAGCTGGGGCCCCAGTGAGGTGTGATTCTGTCCTCAGGATCTGCATCCATCTGAAAAAGAGAAGCAAATTCTACAATGGAGAGTGAAGTCAGCACCAGATAAATGGGATAACCCTTATTATTTTAGAGAAAATTTAATAGGTATAGGCCCTCCTATAGCCCACAGTTGCTTGATAATGGAGAGCAGGCTTGTTTTTTGGATATGGTTCTGACTTGTTTCCCAGAACCAGCTATGGGTTCCATTCCACTGAGTGAATCCATTAGCCAAATCAAGTGCAGTTGGTTACCCATCATGGCTGTGTGTCATTATTGTACTTGGGTGAGCATTTTATCATGTTGTTTGCTGCTGAGTAGCTTAGACCATGAATTGTTTGGACAGATGTTGGTCATTTCCCCCCCCCCAATTGCTCATGTATCCCCTTCTGGCACTAGACAAGCTAACTGTCTGGGGACTGACTCTCTTCCAGATCCCAGCCAGGTCACTCCATGTTCTGTAGCAACAGCATATGGTATCTTCAGCAGTAGGGTCTAACCACTAACCTTTGGTGGGCCATCAATTACTCTGACAGAAGTCTGTATTCTTTTGGGAAACTTTGTAGGTCTCCCTGATCATTATGGATGTTGATTGCAGGCTAGTATTGGGAGTTATAGGCCAGCACCAAGGAAATGAAGGAAGAAAAAGATAGGTAATATAAAAGAGAAAGAGAGAAGAGGGGGAGAGAGAAAGTGAGAGAGAAAGAGAGAGAGAGAGAAACAGGAGAAAATTAAAATTAGACTTCATCATACCCCCTCCAGGACCCTGTGTGGTTCAAGTGGTCCCTCTAAGGACCTGATGAAGACTCAACCATTTAGTCTGTCTTTTAAAATATAGAATTTTAGGGCTGGAGAGATGGCTTAGCGGTTAAGAGCTTGCCTGTGAAGCCTAAGGACCCCGGTTCGAGGCTCGATTCCCCAGGTCCCACGTTAGCCAGATGCACAAGGGGGCGCACGCGTCTGGAGTTCATTTGCAGAGGCTGGAAGCCCTGGCGCGCCCATTCTCTCTCTCCCTCTATCTGTCTTTCTCTCTATGTCTGTCGCTCTCAAATAAATAAATAAAAAATGAACAAAAAAATTTAAAAAAATATAGAATTTTAGGCTGGCCGTGGTGGCACATGCCTTTAAACCCAGCACTCAGGTGGCAGAGTTAGGAGGATTGCCGTGAGTTCAAAGCAACCCTGAGACTCCATAGTGAATTCCAGGTCATCCTTGGCTAGAGTGAGACCCTACCTCGAAAAACCTAAAAATAAAAAATCAAATATAGAATTTTATGGTACCATTGCCATTTGGGTCCAGTTTTGTGTCCCTCCCCCATCCTCTTCTCCCCTCCCACCCCACCCTCCCTATTGTCTGACTCTTGAGATGCCTATTAGATATGTCAGCATCTCAGGCAGATTCAGGTTAGGAGCCACAGATGAGTGAGACCTTGTGAATATTGTCTTTCTGTGATTGGGTGAGTTTGCTGAGAATGATCTGCTCCAAGTTTGACCATTTTTCTTCAAATTTCATTGTGTCATTTTTCCTTACTGCTGTGTAGAATTCTATTGTGTAGATATACCACATCTTAGTTATCCATTCATCTAATGATGGACATCTGGTTGATTCCAGCTCTTAGCTATTATGAATTGAGCAGCTATAAACATGGTTGATCAAATCTCTCTGAACTGAGGGATGGAGCTTTTAGGGTAAATGTCCAGTAAGGGAATAACTGGGTCTGTTGATAACTCTATAGTCAACCTTTATAGGAATCTTCATATTGCCTTCCATAGTGGTTGTACCATCTTACATTCCCACCAACAGTGGTTGAGGGTTCCTATTTCTCCACATCCTCACCAGCACTTGTTTTCATTTTACTTTTAATGTTTATTATCCTTACTGAGGTAAGGTGGAATCTCATAATATTTGCCAGTTATACAACTAACAAAGGCATAATTTCTAGAATCTGCAAAAAACTCAAAAACCTTAACAATAAAAAATCAAACAAGGGCTGGAGAGATGGCTTAGCGGTTAAACGCTTGCCTGTGAAGCCTAAGGACCCCGGTTCGAGGCTCAGTTCCCCAGGTCCCACGTTAGCCAGATGCACAAGGGGGCGCACGCGTCTGGAGTTCGTTTGCAGAGACTGGAAGCCCTGGCACGCCCATTCTCTCTCTCTCCCTCTATCTGTCCTTCTCTCTGTGTCTGTCACTCTCAAATAAATAAATAAAAATTAAAAAAAAAAAGATTAAAAAAAAAATCAAACAAGGCTGGAGAGATGGCTGAGCAGTTAAGCACTTGCCTGTGAAGCCTAAGGGCCTTGGTTTGAGGCTAAATTCCCCAGGACCCACATAAGCCAGATGCACAAGGTGGCACAATCATCTAGAGTTCATTTGCTGTGGCTGGAGACCCTGGCAGGCCCATTCTCTCTCTCATATGAATAAATTTTAAAAAATTGAATCCCTGTGAGGAGGAGGCATGGCTAGAAGTAGAGTTTTAACCCAACATCACAGTTGGCTCTCATCCTGCAATTGTCCTCACCCCTTTCTTCCCCCTGTCAGGTCCAGAACTTGCGTCTTCGGAGTCTGTCAAGGAACCACCTGCACCACCTGTCAATATCACCCTGTACTATGAGTCCCTGTGCGGAGCTTGTCATTACTTCCTAGTCCGAGATCTCTTCCCCACATGGCTGATGGTCATGGAGACTCTCAATGTTACCCTGGTGTCCTATGGAAACACTCAGGAACAAAATGTCAGCGGTACATGGGAATTTTCATGTCAGCACAGTGAGCTGGAGTGCAAGCTGAACAAGGTGGAGGCCTGCGTGTTGGACAAGAACGTGGCCTTCCTAACCATTGTGTGCATGGAGGAGTTGGATGAGATGGAAAAGAATCTGAAGCCATGCCTGGAGCTGTATGCCCCACAGGTGTCACCAGAAAGCATCACGGAGTGTGCACTGGGGGAACGCGGCACACAGCTCCTGCACATCAATGCTGAGCTCACCAATGCCCTGCAGCCGCCCCATGAGTATGTGCCCTGGGTCCTTGTCAATGGGAAACCTCTGAAAGACACCAGCTAGCTCTTGAGCCTCGCCTGCCAGTTGTAACAGGGCAAGAGGAAGCCAGATGTCTGCTCCTCCATGGCTGAACCCCCAGGGAGGTCTGCTTCAAGTGATAACCAGCATTCCAAGAGGGAGTTGAGACAGAAACAGCAAGAGCCCAGCTGTCCGCTTTATCTGATCTGCAGCCCTCAGATAACTGGAAAGCTTTTATGCATCCCACAAAACTCATAGCCAAAATTCCACCCCCAACCAAGAGCCTTGCTTCACTAAAAATGTGCTGAATGTAAATTCATTGGCACATGTATCTAGACTTTGTTTATAGCAGTTGGAGACCTTGGTGCACCCATTCTTTCTCTCTTTCTTTCTCTCTCTCTGCTTGCAACATATATATATATATTACACACATACACACACATGTACATACATACATATATATTTTTAATGTCCTTGAGCCAGGTGTGGTGGCACACACTTTTAATACCAGCATTTGGGAGGCAGAATATTGCTGTGAGTTTGAGGCCACCCTGAGGCTACACAGTGAATTGTAGGTCCCCGGTCAACCTGGGCTAGAGAGAAACCCTATCTCAAAAGACGAAAAACAGAAAAAAAAAAAACAAAAACAAAAACAAAAACAGAAAAGCCTTTATCAGCCTGAGGTAACAGAGTGAATTCAAGGTCAGCTTGGGCAACAGTGAGACCCTGCTAAAATAAATAAATAAATGTCCTGAATATTCATAACCATGCAGTTCCTGATACTACCTAACCAAGACTTTCATTAATAGGAAGAAAATATATCAAAATAAAAGAGAGGTGCATGACTTTAATCCCAGCAAACCGAAGGCAGAAGAAGGGGGATCACTGTGAGTTCGAGACCACCCTGAGACTACTTAGTGAAATCCAGGTCAGCATGAGCTAGAGAGAGACCCTACCTCAAAAAATGGCAGGGGCTGGAGATGGCTTAGTGTTTAAGGCACTTGCCTGCAAAGCCAAAGGACCTTGGTTTGATTGCCCAGGACTCACATAAGCCAGTTGCACAAGGTGGCACATGCATCTGGAGTTGGTTTACAGTGGCTAGAAGCCCTGGTGCGCTCATTCTCTCTCAGCCTCTTTCCCTCTCTCAAACAAATAAAAATATTTTAAAAAATTAAAATGAACTAATCGGAAAAAAAAAAAATTAAGCTGGCTTGGTGGCACATGCCTTTAATCCCAGCACTTGGGAGGCACAGGTAGGAGGATCACTGTGAGTTTGAGGCCACCCTGAGACTCCATAGTGAATTCCAGGTCAGCCTGGGCTAGAGTGAGACCCTACCTAGAAGAACCCCCCCCCCCAAAAAAAAAAATCAAACAACCCACTCACAAAATGGGGCAGAGAACTGAAAAGAGTTCATATCTTGTTCTTGATTTGAGAAGAATAACTTTCAGTTTTTCCTCATTTAGATTAATGTTGACCATAGGTTTGCCATTTATAACCTTGTTATGTGTAGGTATGTTCTTTCTATTCTGCATTTCTTGTCGGCTTTTTTTTTTTTTTTTTATCATTAAGGGATGTTAAACTTTGCCAATCTCCCTTTCTACATCTTATGGTATGATCATATGATTTATATCCCTAAATCTATTTATGCACTGATTTTAATATTATTGATTTATTTACATACATTGACCATTTTTGTATCTCTGAAATGAAGCCAACCTGATCATATATTGAATAATTTCTTTTTCATTTTTAAACACACATCTTTATTGAAAAAATAGACTCCTACTAATTCCATATTTTCAGAAATAAATTTACAGTTCTATTTTTAAAAAAAGTGGGGATGGAAAACTGTTGCCAAAAACAAAGTATCTCTCAGCATCTATGACCTTGGAATTATATCCAAGCAATAAATTAACTTACTTATTTATAAAAATAATATCAAGTACTGTCTTATATTAGAGCTGCCGCAGACCTAATCTCAACTGTGTAGCTTATTTTCTTTCTTACCTGGGGTAAAACTATGTGAAAGAATGTATCATTAAATTAGGGGAACTTTGCTAAAAACCAATAGAAAAAAATCTTAAAAATAAAAAACCCTTCACTTATAAAACACTAGTTAAGGCCTTTGAATGAGAAATCTTTAATGTTTGAGACATCAGCCCTTTCCTAATAATCCCCATTCACCCACTCACCCTAAACTGAACATGCAAAAAATTCTGAAGTGAAAAGTAGTTTGAGTTTACTAATATATGAAATTATATGTAAAAATCATAATGTATGTACTCAAAAGTAGAATTACTTGTGCTAATTTTAGCATGTTATTAATATAAATATAATATGTCTAATCATGTTTGGTACTCAGCCTTCTAATCACTGCCAAATAAGGAAAATTTAGGCTTCAATTGGTGTTAAAGCAGATTTCTGTAACTGGTACCTTTTAAAAACACATGTTAAAAATATGTCATTTTTTTTTAAATTATTTATTTATTTATTTGAGAGCGACAGACACAGAGAGAAAGACAGATAGAGGGAGAGAGAGAGAATGGGTGCGCCAGGGCTTCCAGCCTCTGCAAACGAACTCCAGACGCGTGTGCCCCCTTGTGCATCTGGCTAACGTGGGACCTGGGGAACCAAGCCTCGAACCGGGGTCCTTAGGCTTCACAGGCAAGCTCTTAACCGCTAAGCCATCTCTCCAGCCCAAAAATATGTCATTTTTTAAAACAAAAGAAAACAAACACTTGTAGGTCCAAAGATTTACACCCCCTTTCTGAATGAAAGAGTATAAGAAAAACACCTTACAGGTTATGAGAACCAGAAGGAGCTAAAAATAGACCTCAGACATTTTTTTAATCTTTGAATCTAGTATTTAGGTATTTCAAGAGTTAATTACAAAAAAAAAGGAAAAAAAATCTTTGAGCCAAAGCAATTTGAGATGTGCATACCTATCTTGCTGTATCAAACATTTGAACTGCCAGCTGAATGAACTGTAGTCAGTTCTTAACTATCAGCAAAAAAGGAGTAAAAGCATGTTTTCATTATTAACCAAGAACCAAAACTTATTCTTTCAAGTAGTTTAACCTACTAAATGTGTCTATTATAAGAAATTATAAGATTGTCTTTCTTAGAAAGTAATCTTCCTTCTTTTTCGTTCCTGAACTATTTCATACCCACAAGTCATTGGTAATTGCTGGTAAGTTAGCTGTAACTAAACACCTCTTTTGTTGGGCATATAAAACATTCCTACAGCCTTTAAACCTGAGTTGCCTTTGACAAAGAGTTTAAACAAATGGGAAGGTAGTTGGAGCCTCCTGGTCATAGCTCTCTACTGGCTGACACCAGACAGGAAGGGTAAACCATGGCATGAAGAACTTGCACTCATAAACCACGGCCAAACTCACACTTTAAAATACGGATAATACTAACAAGCGCCTTTAACCTCTGAGCCATCTTCCCAGCCTTTAAATTTGGGCTATTTTAATGCATGCCCTAGACATTATTAGGAGTGTCAAAGCCTGCTTATGGGTAAAAAAAAAAAAAAAAAAAAAAAGAAAGAAAAAAGCTCAGGCACTGCTCAAGGTGTTGCTATGCTGCAGTCATGGAAAGCCTTCCCCTTGTCCACCCTCAGCGGCAGCTCAGCCTCTACATCTCAGGTACCTTTGGGAGTGTACTTTATGACCATTGCTGTTCATTTTCTGTTGTGTATGTTGTATGCACTACAGAGAGGGAAAGGATTGACTGAAACAGTTTTCCGCTCATTCATTCATGCACTGGGGCCAGTCCTGGGGGACCATGTGGAGCAATGCGCAAAGCTAGGAGCGGCATACCCGACAGCCATTCAGCTCTTCCTCAGATTCAGGTCGCTGTTGGTCATTAGCGCTGACAAAGACGTGTTCTCCGAAGCATCATCCTGCCGGAGGCTCAAAAATGATTCTCGAGTTATTTGGAGGATCTCTCTCAAGCCTTTGTTTTTCTGCTCGGAGTGCTGTTCTTTTAGCTTCAATATTACCTGGATCATCTTTCTTGCTACCCATCAGTAGTCTAAACATTTGTTCTCGATACTTGCTCTTTATAAGCTCCAAGGCTGAATGATGCTCTTCCAGGGATGTGCGGAGTTCTGCTTCATGGCTTCCACGCGCTTGCTGGGCGCCGTGGTCTGCTCAATGAGAGACTCTGCTGGGTCGTCACGGCCTCGCAGCCGCTCCACAGGGGCGGTGGCGTCGGCAAGGGCCTTCCCAACTGTGCAGCTCATCCTCGGCTTCCGGCCCTCGCAGGCACCGAGGACGCCCGGCCGTCCGGGGGAAACTGAGACTTTGCGTCCTAGTTCCACCTCTTCGGCGAGCACACGCGGAAACCGGACAGACGGCAGCACTGCGGACCCTCGCTCGTCTAGGCGGAACCATGGCTCCGACACTTTGGGCTGGTGCTCCCCCAAAGTCTCTGAATAATTTTTAATGTATAATTTCATTATTGACCACTTCCATACTTTCAGACAATAAACCATGATAATTCCCTCCCCTTCCCAACTTTCCCCTTGTCCCTTCCTTCTCTCCGTTAGTCTCTGTTTTATTTTAATGCCATCATCTTTTTCTTCTATTATAAAGGTATTGTGAAGGTATTGCTAGGCACTGAGAGGTCATGTATATTGAGGCCAATTTCTGTCTGGACAGTTCCATTGCAAGGAGTTGGCTCTTACATTCTTTCTGCCACCTCTTCCGCAATGGACCTTGAGCCTTGGAGGGTGTGATAGAGATGTTTCCGTGCTGGACAGTCCTCTATCACTTCTTACTATGTTGCTTTTTGCCTCATCCCAGAGGTCACCACCATCTGAAAAGAGAAGCTTCTCTAATCAAAAGTGAGAGTAGCATTAATTTATGACTATAAACATTAAGTGTAGTGCTTACTGGGCAGTTTGGTGAGCATAATACCCCTAAGGCTCATGACCTCCCCTGCCATAGGATTTTGATTAGGTTTTTAGTACCATGCATGTATTTCCTCCCATAGAGCTGGTCTTTAGTCAAGTTAGAGAGCACTTGGTTTCCCCTAGAACAGATATGCCACTATTGCACCTGTTCAGTCATTTCGCCTGCCTGGCAAAACTTGAGGCTTCCAGTGTCCACTGTTTTCACTGCTGATGACTTCTGTCTCCCATAGGGCTGCATGTAGTGCAGCTTTTTCCAGCTTTCAGGTGGCTGGTCTACAGGGAGGAGGTTTTCAGCTCAGCCCCATCTTGATTTCTCAGTGATCTTGCTGCCCAGGCATGTGAAGTCTTCAGCAATAGGGTCTTACCATCTCTTTCTCATGGGAAACCAAAGGCCTTGGCAGTATCCTATAATGTTTTGGAGAAAATAGGGACCTCCCTGACCAATAACTCACTGGAAGGTAGCACATCCCTGGCAATGAATATATTCTACTAACAATCTATGGCTTCTGGATATGCCATTATCCAAAAAGTAGGTTTACATATGTCTTATTCAGAATATCTTGAATTTTGATTGACCCTCCCTCTCCCCATCCTGCTTTTACTCAGTCTCTTACCCTGACCTCATTTAGGCCATTCTGCTCCCTGTAACCTGTTCTTCTGCACACACACACACACACACACACACACACACACACACACACATTTATTCACAGTGTTCTTTGCTGTACAAAAGCTTTGTAATTTCATGATATCTGGTGGTTGATTAGTAGTTTTATTTCCTGAGTAAATGGGTTTATATACAGAAGTCATTGTCTATGTCAATATTTTGAACGGTTCCCTCTACTTTTTCCTGAAGCAGTTTCAGAACTTCATGTCTGACATTAAAGTCCATGATCCATTTGGACTTGATTCTTGTGCATGGAGAAAGACATGGATTTATTTTCATCCTACATATAGATATCCAGTTTTCCTAGCACCACTTGCTGAAGAGGCTGTCCTTTCTCCAATGAATAATTTTGGCATTTTTGTCAAAAATCAGATGGCTGTAGCTGTCTGGATTAATATCTGGGTCTTCTATTTTGTTACATTGATCTGCGTGTCTGTCTTTGTGCCATTACCATGCTGTTTTTTATTACTATGGCTTTGTAATATAGCTTAAAACTAGGTATTGTGAGACTACAAGCCTTACTTTTGTCACTCAAAATTGTTTGGATTATTCAAGGTTTTTTTGTGCTTCCAAATGAACTTTATGTTTGTTTTTTCTATTTCTGTGAATAATGCCATCCGGATTTTAATGGGGATTGCATTAAATGTGTAGACTGCTTTTGGTAAGATTGACATTTTCACAATATTGATTCTTCGAATCCAAGAACATGGGATGTCTTATCATTTCTTAGTGTCTTCTGTACTTTCTCACATGCGTGTTTTAAAGTTTTCATTGTATAGATCTTTCACTTCCTTGGTTAGGTTTATTGCAAGGTACTTTATTTATTTATTTATTTTGTTTATTATTTTTATTTATTTATTTGAGAGTGACAGACAGACAGAGAAAGAGGGAGGGAGGGAGGGAGGGAGGAAGGGAGAGAGAGAGAGAGAGAGAGAGAGAGAGAGAGAGAGAGAGAGAGAGAGAGAGGGAGAGAGAAAGGGTGTTCAGGGCCTCCAGGCACTGCAAATGAACTCCAGATGCCTGCACGCCCTTGTGCATCTGGCTAACATGGGCCCTGGAGAATCAAGCTTTGAACCAGGGTTCTTGGGCTTTACAGGCAAGCACTTAACTGCTAAGCCATCTCCCCAGCCCACTTTATTTATTTATTTGTTTGTTTATTTATTTTGAGTCAATTGTGAATAGGAGAGATTCCCTGATTTCATTCTCTGCATGTTTGTTGTTAGCATATAGGAAAGCTACTGATTTCTCTGTTTATTTTGTATACTGCTACATTGCTAAAAGTGTTTATCAGCTCTAAAAGTTTGCTGGTAGAATCTTTAGAGTCCTTTATGTATAGAATCATATCATCTGCAAGCAATGGTAATTTGATCTCTTCCTTTCCAATTTGTATAACTTTTATGAGTATCTTTTGCCTTATTGCTATAGCTAAGTTTTCCAATACTATATTAAATAAAAGTGGGGGCAGTGGAACCCTTGTCTTCTTCCTAAATTTACTGGAAATGCTTCAAATTTTTCCCTATTTAGTATTATGTTGGTGCAGGTTTGTCATAAATAGCTTTTATTATGTTGAGCTGTGTTCCTTCTGGTTCCAGTTTTTGCAGGACTTTTACCACGAAGGATTGTTGGATTTTGTTGAATTGCTTTACTGCACCTATTGAGATGATCATGTGATTTTTGTCTTTCAGTCCATTTACATAGTGTATTACATTTATTGATTTGCATGGGTTGAACCATCCTTGCACCTCTGGGATAAAGCTTACTTGGTTGGCATGAATAATCTTTCTGATATATTCTTGTATTCTGCTTGCCAATATTTTGTTCAGAATTTTTGCATCCATGTTCATGAGGGAGATTGGTCTGTAATTTTGTTGTTGTTCTGTTTTTGTCTCGTTTTGGTATCAAAGTGATGCTGGCTTTGTTTAAGGAGTTTGATAGAATTCCTTCCTTTTCTATTTTATGGAAAAGTTTGAGAAGCAGTGGTGTTAGTTCTCTAAAGGTCTGGTAAAATTCACCATCCATGTGAATCCATGTGAGCCTGGACTTTTTTTAGTTGGGACACTTTTTTTTTTAATAACTGTTTGGCACTCTGTACTTGTTATAGATCTATTTAAATTGTTTATCTCATTTTAATTTAATTTGGTAAATCATAGCAATCAATGAAATCATCCATTTCCTTCAGATTTTCAAACTTAGTGGCATATGTATTTTTAAAGTATGTCCTTACAACTTTCTGAATTTCGTTGGTATCTGTTGTATGGTGCCTTTTCATCTCTAATTTTATTAGTTTTTGTCTCTTCTCTCTTTCTCCTGGTCAGATTTGCTAAGGGTTCATCAATCTTGTTTATCCTTTCAAAGCACCAACTCTTTGTTTCATTGATTCTTTGGATTTTTTTCTTTCTCTTTCATTAGTTTCTGCCCTAATCTTTATTATTTCTTCACATCTATTAATTTTTTGTTTGCCATGTTCTGCTTTTCCAAAGCCTTATGGTGAAGCAGTAAATTATTTACTTGTGAACTCTAATTTCTTAATATAGGCACTTAGACCTATAAATTTCCCTCTTAAGACTGCCTTCATCATGTCCCAAAGGTTTTTTTGTTGTATTCTTATCATTTGATTCTATGAAGTTATTGATTTCCTTTTTGATTTCTTCAACAACCCATTCATTATTCAACACTGTACTTCTTATTCTCCATAAATTTCTGTGTGCTCTGTAGTTTTTTCTTGTTGATGATTTGTAGTTTAATCTCATTGTGGTCAGATGGAGTGCAAGGGATTATATCAGTTTTCCTGTATTTTGTTTAGATTTACTTTGTGCCTTAATATATGGTGTATTTTGGAGAATGTCCCATGTGCTGCTGTGAAAACTGTATATTTGGATGGAATATTTTATAGAAATCTGTTAGGTCCATTTGTTCTATGACATCATTTAATCCATATGTCTCTTTGTTTATTTTTTCCAGGATGATCTGTTAATCATGAATTTGGTATTGAAATCACCCTCTACAATTGTGTTTGGTGTTATCTATGACCTTAAGTCTACTTATTTCCTAGCCCGTTTACTTGAAATACTGTTTTCCATCCTTTCACCCTAATACAGTATGTATCTTTTATTGAAAGATGAGTTTCCTGGAGGCAACAAGCAGCAGAATCCTGCCTTTTAATCCACTCTGCAAGGCTGTGTCTTTTTGTTGGGGTTTGATGCCATTGAGTTATTATTGAAATTTATGCGTTTATTCTCATCATTCTTCTTGTTTTGTCATGCTTCCTATTTCCCTTTACTGTCTTGTTTTAATGGTTATTTGAGTATAGTTTATTTTTTCCTGTTTCCTCATGTGTGTGCCTTGCTTTCTCTTCAGCATGAAGAATTCCTTCAAGTATTTTCTGTAGAGCTGGCTTAGTTGTCATAAATTCCTTTAGCCTGTTTTTGTTGTGGAATATCCTTATTTTTCCTTCAATTTGGAAAGATATCTTTGCAGGATAAAGTAATCTTTTTGACAGTTGTTCCCTTTCAGAACTTGGAATACATCATTCCAAGCCCTTCTGGCTTTTAAAATTTGTGTAATCTGCTGTGATTCTGATGGGCTTGCCTGTGTAGGTGACTTACTTTTTCTCTCTAACTGCTTTCAATATATTTTCTTTGGTTTGTGTGTTTAGTAGTTTAACTATAGCATGGTAAGGAGAGGTTCTTGGCAGGTGTTGTCTATTTGGTGTTCTAAAAGCTTCCTATATCTGCACTGCCATTATTTTTTCCTGATTTGGGGGAAATTTTCTTGTATGATTTTGTTGAAAAATGCCTACTATGCCTTTGGATTGAAATTCTTCTTCTACTATACCTTGATTTCTTATGTTTGATCTTTTCATAGTGTCCCAAATATCTTAAAATTTCCATTCATACCTTCCTATTAGCTTGTGTTTCTCTTTGTTGGACTATATTAGGTCTGCCACTTGGTCTTCTAGTTTAGATACTCTGTTCTCTCCTTCATCCATTCTACTGGTGAAACTTTCCACAGGGTTTTTTATTTGACTAACTGTGTTTTTCAGTGCAAGAATTTCTGCCTGGTTTTTCTTTGGTATTTCTATTACTTGTGTCTTGTAATGACCTCCTTATTTCATTATGCTGGTTTCCTGTGTTCTCTTGGAATTCCTTCAGGAGTTTGGTTTTTTCCTTACTTCCTTTGTTTTCTTCTTTGATTCCTTTGATTCCTTTGAGTATATATAAAATCAATTTTTTAATTTTTTTGTCAGGCATTTCATTCAAAACAGTCTCATTGGGAGTCATTTCTGACGGATTTATAATTTGGGGTGGGGTTTTATTTTCTTGATGATTTGTGTTTTTTCTATTATAATGTAGCAATTTTTTTAAAAAAATTGTTTATTATTTATTTATTTGAGAGTGATAGAGAAAGTGAGAGGGGGGGGGAGAGAATGGGCATGTCAGGGCTTCCAGCCATTGCAAACGAACTCCAGATGCATATGCCCCCTTGTGCATCTGGCTAACGTGGGTCCTGGGGAATCGCACTTCAAACTGGGGTCCTTAGGCTTCGCAGGCAAGCGCTTAACCGCTAAGCCATTTCTCTAGCCCAATGTAGCAATTTTTAAATCTTGAGTTGATTTGATGCTTGGGTTTTCTATTTATCTGTGGTGCTCTGAGACTTGGAAATCCAAGTTTATGTATCATCAGAGTAGGAGCTTAAGGTGCCAAGTGTACCTCTTGTACTCCAGTCCAACCACAGAAGTAATCCTAGGTGTTGTTTGCCTACTATTCAAGTATTCTAGTAAGCTGGGTGGATCAATTTACTGGCAAAATTCTAAAATTCAAGTGAGCAATCTACACACTCAATAAAAACCAGCACAGTATGTAAGTGTGGGGATTGAAATAAACAGATAACCTTATAAAGCCAAAATCCCTAAGGGTGTGTTTTTCTCCACCCCTAATCTTGTCAGATGGGAGATTGAGATATCTTATGAAATGGGTTCCAGATCAACCTGGGTTTGAATCAGATCCTGCCCCCAATAATGACAGAGGAAAAAGACACAGGCCCTGTGAATCTGAAAGCATCAGAGGCAACAATAGTCAACCCCCAAATTCAGCTTAATTGAAAATGGTAAAGCCAGCCACAAACATGTAGCCCATAACCTGCCCTGACATGGAAAGAGAGATTAGCACTTCCAATGCAGGTGTATGTACCTGGTTTTGTGTGACTTCTATGCAACTATCTTACCTGGAAGTTGGTATTTAATAATTTTTGTCTGTAGTATGTATGGTGTGTGTGTGGGCATAGATGTACAGTATATGCAAGTGTGTGTACAGATGTGTGTATCCTCCTCACATGCACGAGGAGGCCAGAGGAGTGTGCTGGGTGCTCTCTTCTGCCTTGTTTCCCTGAGACAGTGTTTCTTACTGAACCTGGAGTTTCCTCTTTTTTATTATTGTTATTAATTTTTTGGCTAGCCTAGCTGACTGGGGAGCTTCAGTGATCCTCTAGTCTCCAACCCCCCTTAGCAGAGGCATAACATTCATATATGTCTATGCACAGCTTTTTACATGGGGGCTGGGGTGAACTCAGGTCCTCATGCTTATAAAGCAAGTGCTTTTACCTACTAAGCTATTTTCACAGTTTCTAGATAATCTTTTTAGTGCATTGTTGAGTTTGGTTTGTAAAAATGTTATTAAGAAATTTTTGCCTCTGTTCAGTAGGCAAATTGGCATATAGTTTTCTTTTTTTATTTTATTATTACATGTTTATTTGAGAGAGAAAGAATGAAACCAGGACCTCTTGCCACTGCAAATGAACTCCAGTTGCAAGCACCACTTTGAGAAACTGGTTTTCTGTAAGTACTGGTGAATTGAACCTGGTCTAGCAAGTACCTTTAACCACCGAGCACCTCCCCATCCCCAGATTTCTTTTTGTTGTTGTTGTATCTTGTTTTATTATCATGTCAATACCTCATAGTATTAATTTTTATAAAAAAAAATGGAGGAGCATTGGTGTTAGCTCTTCCTTAAAAGTCTGGTAAAACTATGCATCTGTCTAGTTGCAGGATGTTCTTTGTTTCAGATACTCTTCTTCACTGCTTCAATCCCAGGGCTCTTTATAGAACTATGGAAGTCGTTTATATCCACTTGATTTAAGTTTTGTAGGTCAAGTGTGTTTAGAGCCTCCTGTTTGCTTTTTGGAATAGCTTTCTGAAATATTCCTTCACAGTCCTCTGGACATTATTGATATCTATTGTAACATTCCCATTTTCACTTCTGATAGTATTAATTTGGGTCTTATCTCTCCCCTTTTTGTTAATTTGACTAAGAGCTTACAAATTGTAATTTTAAGTTTTTTTTATTATTGAGAATTTTAACATACAAACATACTGTAATTTGGTTGTATTCCCATCCCATTATCTTTACCCCCTCTCTTCTACCCCCATTTCACTGAAGACCCTCCTGTTTCCAAGTAGCCCTTCCTCTATTTTGTTGTCCATTCCTTTTGTCTTTCTCCACTCTGCATGATAAAATGTTGATGGGATCAGAATAATGCAGGTCTTGTGGGGGTTCCAGCAATCAATGTGAGGTCATGTATGTACCAGTTGGTTCATGTTGGGAAGACAATGCCCTTCCTATTCTGTAGCTCTTACATTTTTTCTACTTCCTCTTTTGTAATGTTCCCAGAGCTTTGGAGAGTGTGATAGATAGATAGTTTGCTTACTGTTGATTTTTTTCAAGTAACAATTCATTTTTTTTACTGTATCTTTGCATTATTCTTTGAGTCACCATTTTATTGATTTCTGCCTTGATCTTTATTATTTCTTTCCATGTACTGCTTTGGGGTTTGGATTGCTCTAGTTTTCCTAAGCTCTTAAAGTGCACTTTTTTTTTTTTGTGATTACCCTGATTGTTTAAATGTAAGAACTCATAGCTTCTCAGAAGTACCAAAGTAAAGGATTGATAAGTTGTGCTTACATTTTTATTTGAGCCTAAAGATTTTTAATTTTTTCTTTTATTTATTCAATTATCAGGTGTCCATAAAAGAATATATTATTTATTCTCCATATTTTTGTATACTTTCTCTTGCCATTGATTTAATTTATACCTGTAGTCAATGTGGCTCCCAATTCTGGAGGATTTGAAGTGCAAAATCTGGTGCGGTCCTGCTTGCTGCATCATAATAGTATATAAGGAATCACAAGGAAAGAGGGAGAAAGGAGGGAAGAAGAAAGCAGCAAGAGAAAATGTTGGTGAGAGACTAAGAGAAAAGGAGATGCTGAATTCATCCTTCAGCAGGCTGCCACTTCTGCAATAACGAACTTGCTCCCACAGAAACAGTATTAATCTCTTCATGAGGCAGAGCTCTAAAGAGCTAACCACCTGTTAAAGATCCCACCTTTCTGGAAAAGGGTATGGAGGAGAACCAACAATACGAATTTTGTCTGAAAATGATATAATGAAATCCAGTGCTGTGTATACTAATTTTAAATTGTGACAACAACAACAAATATTGTCAATAGTGTTGCATTGGGAATAAAGCTTCCAGCCCTTGAAAGTTAGGGGACACACTGAAACCATAACTTTGGGAAAGCACTGAGAGTACTGACTGTGGAGTTAGAAGTGTTAGTGAGCAGGTCAATTCACCTGTAGAGAATTGGTGAACCATAAGGGTTGACTATATGTACACATGATGTTCTTTTATATCTGAATTTGCAGACTAAGAGGTTTATTCATTATATGTCCTATGTTCATACTTTTAGAAGCACAAGTCCTATTCTTCAGAGTGGGAAGAGGACCCACTCAAACAGCCACTATCAGCAGTTGCAATCAAAGGTGAATAGATGATGAGATGTATTCAGACAGAAGAGTCATGCAGTTAGTACTTCAGGCTTTTGAAACTTTAGTAGCTATTTCCTTCATGGTTAAGCAAGTGATTAGTGGTTCAGAAATTTATTTCTTAAACCATAGCTTAAACGAATGCATTTTTATACTCACTTTATCTATAAAATATTTTCTTATCTTTTGTCTTATAACTATTTGTATTTTATTATAACCATTATTAAAAGTGGATGCCATCTTTTGCTTTAGCATCTGAGAAGGAGCAATCAATCAATAGATGCAATTAGTCATCAGTTACAGACAAAAGTGGTATTGCCAGAGGAGTGTCTTCTTTCTCTAGAATATCTCCCCATGAGCCCCTCATGTTCCTGAAAAGGGAAGTAATAATTGAGTAGCAGGCAGGACAGGACATTAGAGGACTTTACTCACTTTGTTTTTCCTGGCCTGTGCCTATTTGTTATTTAAGATAGCAAATAAAAAGGCCATTATGGCTTGATATTGATTTCTATTAGTATTCTACTATGATATGATGAGATGTAAGAAATTATTTGCATTCTTTCATATTTTCCAAGGCTTCCTTTATGGGGCTGGGAAGATGGCTGAGGGTTAAGAGTGCTTTCCACATCAGCATGAGGGTCTCTTGCACTACAGACTGCTGAGTTTGACTCCCCAGAACCCACATTAAAAGCACATCTATAATTCCAGCCTATATGTGGGGAGGAGAGGACAGAGAATCAACAGAACTCACTGATGAGCAGAAGCTCCTGGTTGAAGGTAAGACCCAGTCTCAAGCAAGTATGTAGTTTTATAAGAAGAGGACACACAATGTTCTACTCTAATCTCTGCATGCACAGGATATAACCCACATATATGCACGCACATACACACCACAAACATATTCTATGTATACACACACATACTAAAGACTTTCTTTGTGGCCTAAGATGTGCTATATTTTAAAAAAAGTTCATGAGCTGCTGAGAAGAATTTGCATTGGATGGATAGTCTGTAGGCATCTGTCCATTTAATCTATGTTGCAGTTTAACTCTGGAGTTTCTTTCTGTATTGTAGTCTGGATGGTTTATCCTTTGATAACAGTGAGGATTTGCACAGCTACTGTATTAGGACTTATCTGCCATTTGTTGTTCATTAGTGTTGAATGACATTGTGATCCCTAATATTGGTGCATATAAATTTACATTTGTTATATCTTCTTGACAGATTTCTGCCCTTATTAATATGCCTTGGTCTTTATCTCTTATGCTTAATTTTGGCTTGAAGTCTATTTTATCAGATATAAGAATCACTGTGCCAGAGAGCTAGAGGGATGGGTTAGTGATTCCCTTCCCTAGCCACCCAATTAAAGCTTGAGTGGCATTTGTTTGCAGCACTAAGACCCTGACACACACTAGATGTTTGGATCTTGATTTTTAAATATAATTCGTTATTCTGCATCTTTCAATTGGAGAATTAAGAATTAGAATGACTTTTGAGAGAGAGTTTCTGGTTCCTGTAATTTTCTTGGTTGCTTTTCTGGTTGGTTAGATTATTATTTGCTTTTTTCTTCCCTCCATTAGGGGCTTACTGGTTTACCAAGTTGGGCATAATTGATTCTAAGTTCTCAATTGCTCATCTGTTCCTCTTATATATAAAAAAAAATTCTCTGGTTTTTCAAGGTAGAGTCTTGCTGTAGCCAAGGCTGACCTGAAACTCACTCTGTAGTTCAGGGTGGCCTTGAACTGATGGTGATCCTCCTACTTCAGCATCCCAGGTACTGGAATTAAAGTTGTGAGCCACCACACCCAGCCATCTCATGAAATTTATTCATTCCTGTGCTCTTATGATTGAGTATGTATTTCCTTCTCCTCTTTACTTAGGATTCCTTTACGTGTTTCTACAATGCTGGTTTGGTGTTCATAAATTACTTCAGGTTGTACTTGTCTTGATATATCTTATTTCTCCATTGATTTTCAAGATGACTTTGCTGAATATAGCAATCTTGGTTGGCATTTATTTTGGGGCTTGGAATATATCTGTGCCTTTTTAGGTTTTAGGGTTTCTTTTGAGAGATCTGAATGTATTTTGACATGTTTGTCTTTTTAAAAGGATGGGACTGGAGAGATTGCTCAGTGGTTAAGGGTAATTGCTTGCAAAGTCTGATGGCCTGGGTTATATTCCTCAGTGCCCACATAAGGCTAGATTGTCAAGGTGGCACATGCATCTGGAATTCATTTGCAGTGCCTAAAGGCCCTGGTGCACCTATTCTCTCCTGTCTCTCTCTCCTTGAAAAGGAATAGTAAAATATTTTTTAAGTGGCAAATGCCTTTAATCCCAGCACTTGGGAGGCAGAGATAGGAGAATCAGCATGAATTTGAGGCCACCATGAGACTAAATAGTGAATTCAAGATCAGCCTGGGCTAGAGTAAGACCCTATCTTGAAAAACCAAAGGGGAAAAAGAAAAAAGGAACCATGCATTTTCTCTAGTAGTTTTTACTATTGAAATTTTGTATTTTTCTTTGTCTGGCATTTTAGCTATCGTGTTACAGAGAAGGTCTTCTCTGATAATGTCCACTTGGGATTTAAAATGCTTGTAGTGTTTGCATGTCCATTTCGGTCCTTAGATTTGGCTAATTTTCTGCCATAATTTCATTGAATAGATTTTATGTCTTGAGGGTTATTTTGGCTCCTCCTTACAGCCCAAGGTTTCTTAGGCTTGATTGCTATTTATATCCCAGAATTCTTATAACTTATAGAAATGATTATTCTTAATTTTCTTTATTGATATGTGCATGCATTTTTCCTCCATCTGGTATTCTATCCCAAATCTCCTTTTTCTTCTTTGTTCTGTTGCCAATGCTTTCCACTGTGTTTATCCAATTCTTTAATTTTCAACATTTCTATTTGTGTTTCTCAAAATCTCAAGTTGCATTTTTTTGCATGTGTAGGTGATGTATATGCATATGGTGTATATACATATACATACATACATTTGTATGCATGTGGGTGCATAGTTGTGCACACATATGTGTGTGGGTCTATATATAGAGGCCAGAGACTGACATCAAGTGTCATTTTAGATTGCTTTCCATTTTATTTATTGAGGCAGGGTCTCTCACTTGAACCCAGAGCTTTCATATTTGGCTAGTATAGCTAGCAGTCTTGTCCCAGGGATACTCTGTCTCTGCCCTTTGCTGGAATTATAGGCAGGCTATCACACCCACCCAGCATTTATCTGTCCTGTGGCTTCTGCAGCATTTGCAGGGGTATCTCTTCTGGTTTTATTTGAGAATACTCTTGGTGAGCAGTCATCGCCTGGAGGGCTGCTCGACATCCAGCTCCACTTATGGAGATGGAGATAGGCTGCTTTGGCACACAGCATCAGCTACCTGACCCCACTGAGAGCTGTGTGACTAATGCCGTGTATTACTCTGCTCCCTTGTCCTGGGACACTATTCTATTTATCCACATTTTGCAGCTGTTCTATCTTTCTCTCTTTGAGATGTCCTCTACTTTTTGTTATCTTGAATATTCTCTTTCATGGTGTCACACAGAGGCCACCTTACTCTAGAATTATGTGTTCTATTTAATTTTTGACTGCCAGAGAAGAAGCATTGTTTCAGACCATTTCAAGGATACCAAGGCTGACTTTGCCATTTATTTCTGATAGTTGTGGTGAAAGATATCCCTTGAGATACTCTCAGGGTGGGTACATATGTCTGACATGATAAATTCATGGGTACATTATAATCTCCTTAAGCCTTTGGTGAACCTCTAATGCACAGCAAGGCAATCCTACCATTACAACTTACTTTAGTGTTAGTTGACTTTGGTGCTTTAGCTAACCAGTCATCAACCTAATTGTGGGATCATACTGAGGTATAACTTTGAATCTGCTTAGCAAGCCTATATCATGTTTGGCCTGATTAAGCATTAAATAAGATACTCTGAAAGGTTAATAAGTCAATTGCATTATAATTCAACACAAAGATGAATTAGACCCTGAGTTTTGTTTTCAAAACTCTTAGTTCTGTGCATACATATGACAAAGATGCAATCTTTTATTCCTTCCATCTCAATTCCTCTACAAATGCCCTAGATTTCTGCTTGCAAATGCTTGAAAAATCTTCAAGTTCATTTGGTGCATATCAGGCTACTTCATTGGTCACATCTTGTACTTCACCCTTTGAGGTTTGCTAAGACTTGAATCATGATCTAGGTCTAGAAGCAAAGAGAGATAGTAGGAATGTTCCCACAGAGAATTATTAATCCCTCTCAGAGAAACTGCCTCAGACAAGGCTACTTTATCTCCTTTGGGAAGAAGTAGGCTGGCAAAACTGCTTCTAATGGAAAAGAAGACTCAGCAGAATTTCAGTGTTCAATATCCAGATTCATCACTTCTCCCTGTGAGAAGTCCTCATCCAATATTTAGCTTCTATTCTTTCCAAGCATTAAATAGGATACTCTGTGAGGTTCACAAGTCAATTGTATTATAATTCAACCATACAATGAGTTAGTCTCTGAGTTTGGCTTTCAAAACTCTCAGCTCTGTACTTACATATGATAAAAATTTCTTTGAGGGATGACATAGACACTTTCTGTTATTTACACTAAGCTTGAGAGCTGGGAATTTGATCATCAGATATCATACTCACCTTTGTCCCCATTGTCAATTAGTATCATTATACCAGTTAAAATATTCTAAGGAACAAATGCATGAACATCCATAGCCATGCTGCTTATAAACATATTCATGTATGACTTAATGAGGAGGATATAGTCTTAGAAATGTATCATTTGGTGCTTGTTTTTTCTTTTGGTCATCATACAAATATCAACTAAGGCACTATGACATCACTAGGTTATATAATCTTATGAGAATATGGTCAGTCATTCATGTGAACATCACTATGTGACTTGTAGTCAGCTCCACATTGTTAGGATGAACATCCAAACCAAGTAGTTTATATGATGAAGGGATTTATTTCAAGCTTACAGATCCAAAGGAGGGTCCATAAATATCATAAGAAGCTGCTTCCATACATCCAAGCAGAAAGAAACACCCAAAATGCCAGCGAAAACCAAAATCAGTGAGCACAAATCAGCAGCAAGACATCAGAGCTCACACTGCTCTCTTATAGCTATGGACTCAAATTTAGATCCACTCCCTAATACACCTTAGGGCTGGACCCTAGGATCCACCCCTAGTGACAATTCCTCCAGTGAGGTGACTGGAGACCCAAGTTACAAGCTTTAATAAAACACCCAAGTCTATGGGTGACTGTGGTGGTTTGATTCAGATGTTCTCCATAAACTTAAGTGTTCTGAATGCTAGATGATGGAAATTTGTGAATTAACATCTCCTGGAGGCAGTGCATTTTTGGGAGCAGGATTATGTATATTATAGCCAGTTTCCTCTAACCAGTGTTTGGCACACTCTCCTGTTCCTGTTGTCCACCTGATGTTGGCCAGGAAGTGATGTCTACCCTCTGCTCATACCATCGTTTGCCCTGCCGTCCTGGAGCATACCCTTGAGTCGGTAAGCCAAAATAAATCATTTTTTCCAAACAAGCTGCTCTTGGTTGGGTAATTTCTGCCAGCGGTGCAAATCTGACTGCAACAGTGACTTACAGCTTTATTAAGGTTTGAAATGTCCAATGGGAATATTTTAGATATTTATATTTTATAGTATCTTATTATTTATTTTTGCTGAGACAGAGACTTTCTGTATAGCCCAGACTAGACATGAATGCTCTATATGCCATGCTATCCTCACTCAAGCATCTTGTCTCAGCCTTTTTAGTGCTTGCATTACAGGTGCCATTCTGCCTGGCGTATTTTATGTATTTCTGTGCCACAACATCTTACCTTGTGGAATAAGAATCAAAAATCAACAAACTCAAAAAGATTCAGTTTCTCTGGAGCAATTCTTATTCTAAGTCTTATATCAGTCAGTTTTCTCTAGAGGAACAGAACCAAGAATAATTGTCTTATATGTATGCAAAGCAGGTTCATCCACACTAGGTACCACTGAAGTCTCCTGCATCTTTAGCTCCAATTTCTACTACTTCCATAAGTAAAATATAAGGTTGAACCAAACAACTTTATTATCTACACTTAGGCAGCAAGGGACAGTAGAAACCTGGGAATTCAGGAAAGCTATTCCCTCAAGGCTAAGGAAGGCCTCCAGGATAGATGGAATTTTGTCTGGGAATGCTCAACTTCACAGCATAGCTGAAGTATCACAGGCAGTAGTCCATTTAGAGATGTATACCCTGGGGGAACATGAGATGTTGGCCACAGGGTGGTAGGACACTTTGATCTAGGAGGGACAAGAACAGGGTTCAGTTTGTTTTGTTCAGTTCTTCCTTATTTTGTGATTTTTACATGCCTAATGCATTCTATTCCTGAAAACTTCAAGAAAGAAGAGTAGGGAAAGGACTAGAGAATTTGAAGGCCATTAGAACTACAGTTCTGATTTTTTTTAGTGTATCATTGTTGTAATAGGTATATAAAACCTAGAAATAGGGCTGGAGAGATGACATAGTGGTTAAGGCACTTGCCTCAAAGGCTAAGGACAGATGTTTGACTCTCCAAGTCCCATGTAAGCCAGATACACAAGGTGACACAAGTGTGCAAGGTTACACATGTGCACAAGATGGCACACATGTCTGGAGTTCGACTTCAGTGGCTGGAGGCCCTGGCATGCCAATTCTCTCTCTCTCTCTCTCTTTCATAATTACAAAAAAGAAATATTTTATATTTTAATACATACACCTTATCCTTAAGCTACACAGGCAAGTGCCTTAACTGCTATGTAATCTTTACAGCCCAATAATACATATTTTTTTTATAGGGAAAGTAGATCTAACTTATTTTTACTGTCTTTGTCAGGAGTAAAAGTTTTACTTTCTACCTACTTATTGTACATAAACTATTATGTTTTTCTTTTAAAATCTCAGATGAAGATGGCCATTATTCTCATTAACTTTTGCAGTTTGTGCTAGGTAACTTCAGCATAGGTAAGGATGTTTTCTTGTTTTAGTTTTTTATTTTCTCCCCTCTTGGTATTTTGACATCAATTTGCCCCTGATATAATGGGCTACTTCATAAACCTTTGTTTGAGTCTTCAAAGTATGTATGGTTTGATGGTTGCTAATTTTTTATTACTCATTATTTTGAGTGAATGCTTAGTTTTCATTCTATAGTGAGTTAATTGTATGCTGTTTGAATTCTACAAATATATGTGTTGGATATTATTTGGTACACTTTTTATTTTTATTCTTTTAAATTAATTAAATTTTTATTAATTAGTTTTGTACTCAGTGAATATAGTCAAGTTGGTACCATTGTTAGGCTTGTCCATGTCCTACCCCCTCTCCCTGGCTCCTCCTTGTTGAGGTATATGGGTCATACATTGTGGAGTTAGCCCACAGTTATGGGTAGGAGAAATGTCTCTGCGTATCATGACCCAACATGTGGCTCTGACATTCTTTCCACCCCCTCTTCTGCAAAATTTCCCTGAACCATGTTGGCTTCATTTTGGGTCTGTTTCAGTGATGAGGTGTTGGGAACCTCTGTGTCTCTGGATATCTGACTTGGTAGGAGTTGATTGTTCTCTGTGTTGATCTCCTTCACCCTTGTGCTGGTACCTGGTTCACCAAGAAAATAGCACCCTTGCTTGTTTCACCAATGATTCTTAGTTTTAGCTGGGGCCCTTTTGAGGTATGATGTGGTGGTTCTCTCCTTAGTATCTGTGTCTATCTGAAAAAGAGAAGCAGATTCTCCAATGGAGAGTAAAGTTAGCACCAGACAAATTAATAACCTTCATTTTTTTTTTAGAGATAATTTAATAGGTGTAGGCTCTCTTATAGCCCATTATTGGTGGTAGCTTGATATTCGAAAGCAGTCTCATGTTTGGATATGGTTCTGACTTGTTTCCCAGCTCCAGCTATGGATCCCGTTCCACTGAGCAGGTCAGTTAGCCAAATCAAGAGAAGTTGGTTTCCCACCATGGCTGTGCATTACTATTGCACTTGTGTGAGCATCATGACAGGTTATTTGCTTCTTGGACAGATACTGGTCATTTTTCCCCAGTCACCCACATAGCACCTACTGGCACTAGGTGCTCTGACTGTCTGGGGACTGACTCTCTTCCAGCTTCCAGTTTTGTCATTCTATTTTATGTGTCAACCACATATGGTGTCTTCAGCAGTAGGGTCTTACCACTAACCTTTGGTAGGTCATCAAGTACTCTGACAGAAATCTGTCTTGCTCATAGGAAGCCTCTGATCAAAAGCTCATTGTGGATGATAGCCACATGCTGGTAGTGGGAGTTACAGGTCAGTGCCCACTCAGAGAAGAAAGAAAAAGATAACTAATATAAAAGAGTTCGAGAGAAGAGAGAGAGAGAGAAGCTGTAGATTAAGGTCAGTCTTCATCGTACCCTCTTCAGTGTCTTGTGGCTCAGGTGTTCCCTTTAAGGGTCTGGTAAAGCTTCAGCCATTTGGTCTGCCTTTTAGGATATAGAATTTTATGATACCATTGCTGTTTGGGCCTAGGTTTGTGTCCACAACCCCATCCCTGTCCTCCCCTCCCTCCCCACCCACCTTATTGTCTAGTCCTTGAGATGCATGCTGGGTATGTCAGAATCTTGGGCAGATTCAGGTTAGGTGCTGTAGATGAGTGAGACTATGCAGTGATTATCTTTCTGTGGTTGGGTAAGCTTGCTGATAATGATCTATTCCAGCTTCAACCATTTTTCTTCAAAATTTCATTGTGTCAGTTTTTTCTTACTGCTGTGTAGAATTCCATTGTGTAGATATACCACATTTTAGTTATCCATTCTTCTAGTGATAGACATCTGGGTTGATTCCAGCTCTTAGCTATCATGAATTGAGCTGCTATAGACATGGTTGAGCAAATCTCTCTGGACTGAAGTTTAAAGGTTTTAGAGTGCATGCCCAATAAGGGAATAACTGGGTCTCTTGGTAACTCAATAGTCAGATTTTTAAGGAGTCTCCACATTGCTTTCCAAAGTGGTTGTACCATCTTAGATTCCCACCAACAATTGATGAAGGTTCCTAATTCTCCACATTGTCTCCAGTATTTATTTTCATTTTATTTTTTGAAGTTTGCTATCCTTATTATGGTAAGGTGGAATCTCATAGTTGTTTTAATTTGCATTTCCCTGATGATTAGGGATGATGAACCTTTTTTTTTTTTTAAGTGTGTATTTGCCATTTGTATTTATTTCTCTGTGAACTACCTGTCCAGCTCTTTGACCCATTTTGTGAGTGGGTTGTTTGACATTTTATTCTTTAGGTTTTTGAGTTCCTTGTAGATTATAGAGATTAGGCCTTTGTCAGTTGGATATTCAGCAAATATTTTCTCCGATTCTGTGGGTAATCTATTGGCTTTGCTTATTGTATGCTTGTCTGTAAAGAAACTCTTCAGTTTCATGTGATCTCATTGCTTGAGTGACTGTTTAAGATCGTGTGCTACTGGGGTTTTGTTCAGGAAGTCTTTTTTCCATTCCTGTATCATGGAAAGTTCCTCATATATTTTTGTCCAGTGTAGCTGAGTTTCTGGTCTTATATTGAGGTCTTTGATCCATTTGACTTGAGTGTTGTACATGAAAAGATGTGTGGATCAAGTTTCAATTTCCTGCATATGGTTATCCAGTTTTTTGAGCATCATTTGTTGATGCTGCTTTTTTCTCACCTATAGTGTTAGGGCCTTTGTCAAATATCAAGTCACTGTAATTGCTTGACCCAAAGTCTGTGTCCTCAATTCTATTCCACTGGTCTATACTCCTGTTTTATGCCAGTACCATGCTGTTTTTTTTTTTTACTATGCCTTTGTAATATGGCTTTAGATCAGGTATGGTGATGCCTCCAGAGGTATTTCTTTTGCTGAGGATATGCTTGGATATCCAAGGCCTTCTTCCTTTACATATGAAATTAGAGATAATTTTTTCTATCTCTGTGAAGACCAATGCTGGTACTTTAATTGGAATTGCATTAAATTTATATATTGCCTTTTTAGGATTGCCATCTTTACAATATTAATTCTGCCTATCCAGGAGCATGGGAGGTCTTTCTATTTCCTCAAGTCCTCCTCAGTTTCTTTTTTGAGTGTTTTTATGTTTTAATTGTATAGATCTTTCATTTCCTTTGTTAACGTTGTTCCAAGATTTTTGTTGTTGTTGTTGCTATTGAAAATGGGACTATGTCTCTTATTTCTTTTTCTGTATCTTTGTCATTTGCATATAGAAAGGCTACTGACTTTTGTGCATTGATTTTGTATTCTGCTACTTTGCTATAGGAGTTAATCACTTTCAGGATTTTTGGGATGGAGTCTCTTGGGTCTCTTATATAGACAATCATGTCATCAGTGAATACAGCTAACTTACCTTCTTCCTTTCCAAATTTTATGCCTTTTATTTTCTTCTCCTGTCTTATTGCTTGAGCTAGGACTTCCAGTACTATATTGAAAAGCAGAAGTAAGAGAGGACAACCCTGTCTTGTTCCTGATCTTAATGGGAATTCCTCCAGTCTCTCTCTATTAAATATTATTTGGGCCTTCAGAGCTTTGTATATTGCCTTTATTATGTTAAGATATGAACCAACCATGCCAATTGTCTCCAATGTTTTGATCATGAAGTGATTGTTGTATTTTGTCAAAGGCCTTTTCTACATCTTTTGAAATGATCATGAAGTTTTTGCATTTAACCTTGTTTATGTGGTGTATTACATTGACAGATTTCCTTATGTTGAACCACCCCTGCGTTCCTGGGATGAATTCTACTTGATCAAGGTGGATAATGCTTTTGATGGGTTGTTGGATTCGCTTTGCGAGGATTTTGTTCAGGATCTTTTCATCTAAGTTCATCAGGGAAATAGACTGGAAGTTTTCTTGTGGTGTCTCTGTCTGGTTTTGGAATTAGGGTGATACTAGCTTCATAGAAGGAGTTGGGGAGCTTTCCTGTTCTCCAATTGTATAGCACAGTTTGAGAAAGATTGGTTTTAGATATTCCATGAAGGTTTGATAGAATTCAGGTGAGAAGACATCTGGTCCTGGACTCTTCTTTTTGGGGAGGTTTTTTTTTTTATTACTTTTTCAATCTCAATGAGTGTAATAGTTTTCTTTAGGAGATTAATTTGCTCTGAGTTTAGCTTTGATAGATGGCATGTGTCCAGGAATTTATCTGTTTCCTCCATATTATCCAGTTTTGTGGAGTAGAGGTTTTTCAAATAAGTCCTGATGATTCTCCAAATTTCACTTATGTCCGTGGTGATCTCTCTTTTTCATTTCAAATTTTGTTAATTTGAAGAATCTGTTTTTTTTTTTTTTTTTTTTTTTCTTGATCAAATTGGCCAGGGGTTTGTCAAAGTTGCTTATTTTGTAAATGAACCAACTCAGGCTGGAGAGATGGCTTAGGGGTTAGGCACTTGCCTATGAAGCCTAAGGACCCTAGTTCAAGGCTCAATTCCCCAGTACCCATGTTAACCAGATGCACAAGGGGGCGCACGCATGTGGAGTTCATTTGTAGTGGTTGGAGACCCTGGCACGCCCATTCTCTGTCCCCCCCTTTTCACTCTTTGCCTCTTTCTCTCTCTCTCTGTCACTCTCAAATAAATAAAAGTGAACAAAAAAATTAAAAAAAAATAAAAGAACCAATTCTTTGTTTTGTCAATTTTCTCTTGGTTTCCAAGTCATTTATTACTGCTCTGCTCTTAATTATTTCTTTCCTTCTGGAGCCTTTTGGGTTGGATTTTTCTTGCTTTTCCAGTGCCTTTAGGTGGATGGTTAGGTTATTGATTTGGTATCTCTCTGTCTTTATTATGAAGGCATTTAGTGCTATGAATTTTCCTCTGAGGGCTGCCTTCATTGTGTCCCATAAGTTTTGATATGATGTGTTCTCATCGTCACTCATTTCTAGAAATTTTTCTATTTTATTTTTTATTTTTTACACTATAAATTTATTATTTAAAAGTATGCTGTTGAGTTTCCAGGTATGGATGGGATTCTTGGTGGGTCTTTTGTTGTTGATTTCTAGCAATATAGCATTGTGATCTGATATCATGCAGGGAATTATGTCAATCTTCCTAAATATGTGGGGGCAGTCTTTGTGACCCAGCATATGGTCTATTTTAGAGAATGTTCCATGGGCTCCTGAGAAGAATTTGTAGTCTGTGGATTTGGGATGGAATGTTCTGTAGATGTCCATTAGGTCTAAGTGATCTATGGTTTTGTTGATCTCTCTTAATTCCCTGTTGAGTTTCTGTTTGGATGATCTGTCTATTAATGATAATGGTGTTTTGAAGTCCCCAGCTATGATGGTGTTGGTGGTTATTTCTGTTTTATTGTCAAGTAGGCTTTGCTTTATGAACTCTGGTGCCGCTGTGTTTGGTGCATACAGATTTATGATTGTAATGTCCTCTTGATGGCTCATTCCCTTGATAAGTAGGAAGTGACCTTCTTTTTCTTTTTTGATTATTTTTGGTTTGAAGTCTCTTTTATCCAATATTAATATAGCTATGCCTACTTGTTTCTTATTCCCATTTGCTTAGAATATTGTTTTCTACCCTTTCACCCTGAGGAGGTTACGTCTTTAGTGGTTAGATGGGTTTCTTGAAGACAGCAGATTGAGGGTCTAATTTTCTGATCCATCCTGTTAGCTTTCGTCTCTTGATTGGTGAATTAAGGCCATTCACATTTAGGGTAATGATTGTGAGGTCTGATTTGATACCTTCCATATTGTGTTAGTATATGTGGTTTGGTGTTTTCATGGATTTTGAAATTTTTGTGACTTTTCTGAGTTTGGTTATTGTGATCTGCTTCTTGTAGGCATTTGAGGTTGGTTATTTGATTCTTCTGTGTGGAGAATTTCCTGAAAAACTCTCTGTAGGTTTGGTTTTGTGTTCATGTAATTGTAAAGCTGAATTTTGTCATGGAAAGTTTTTCTCTTACCATCTATTATGAGGGATACTTTTGCTGGGTAAAGCAGTTTGGGTTGGAAGCCATAGGTGCTTAGCAGTGTTTCATTGCAGGGCTTTCTGTCTTTTCATTGAGAAGTCTGAAGTAATTCTGATGGTGTTACCTTTGAAAGTGATGTGCTGTTTTTCCCTAGTTGCTTTTAGGATTTTCTCTTTGGTATCACTGTTTAGAGTCTTAATGACAATATGTCTTGGAGAGTTTCTCCTTTGGTCCAATCTGTTTGGAGTTTTATTAGATTCTTGTATCTTGATGGGCCTTTCTTTTGAGAGAGTGGGAAAGTTTTCTTTGATTATTTTGTTAAATAAATTCTCCATGCCTTTGGTCTGAATGTCTTCTCCTTCTGGTATTCCAATAATCCTGATATTAGGGCATTTAAGGGTATTCCACAATTCCTTCATGTTCTGTTCATAGAAATTTTTGAACTTATTGAAACTTTTGAACTCTTGAACTGTTTCTTCCATCTGGTCTTCCAGATCAGAGTTTCTATCCTCCACGTGGCTGACTCTATCTTGAGAGCTTCTAGAGAGTTTTGGACTTGTTTAATTAGGTTTGCATTTTCTACTACTTTTCTATGTATAGTTTTCATCCCCCTGTCAAGCTCTATTTTCACATAATTTTCTGATTTTCTTGATGCTTCTTGGAATTCATCCTTGCATTTCTCTATGTCTTCATTTAGCATCACCATCTGATTATTGAGGTCCTCTTTTTTTTTCACTCTCCTTCATATCTCTTAATTGTCTTTGAACTCCTTCCATTTTCTTGTCTATTAGGTCTACTCTAGTGATGGCAGAATCCACATGATTATCAGTCCCTTGTTGCTTTTCTTCAAGTTCTACCAGTAGCTTGGTCAGGTTTGCATTGCTCATAGCTTCATTTTGGTGTTCTGATCGTAATGTCTCTTCTATGTTTTGATTAGAGACTTTCATTGTAGGACTGGGTGATCTTACTGGATTTACTTTCATTGGATTTTTCATGTTATTTCTTTTGTGCTGTGGTCTGCCCATCACAGTGAATAGGCAGGGAGAATAGGACTGTGGTCTTGATGGGCGGGGGAAGTGGTGTCTTTTGGAGGAGCTGGCCTGAGGTAGCTGGCAGGCAAGCAGATGGGCAGAGTGGTCCTGAGCTAACATGTGGGTGGGTGAATCTGACTGAGCTCAAACACAGTGAGAAGCTGAAGCAGCCTGAAGCCAGATGCTGAAGCAGTCTGAGCTCTCACTTGGCAGAATGACAAAACAGCTTGAGCTCCTGTGTGGCACAGGCACCAAAGTTGCCTGAGCTCTCACGCATTGATGTGCCAAAGCTGTCTGGGCTTGCACTTGGAGGGATGTTGAAGCACCAAGCACCAAAGCAGCTTAAACTCACTTGGTGGGTCACTGGGACACAGAAGCAGCCTGAACTCTTGCACAACAAGACACTGGCAGGTGGCTGGTGCGGCAGACAGGCATAGTGAGCCTGAGCTCTTGTGGGCAAGTGGAATGAGCCTGAGCTGGCACATTGATGGGCAGAGGCTGGAGTAGTAAGTGGGCAAATGGGCAGTGCAGTCTAAGCTTGTACAAGCAGTGAAGGGCAGTGCATGTGTGGCAGGCAGATGGACTGATGGAGCCTGAACTCCAGCGGGCCAGCGGGCTGAGCCTGCCCAAGGTTAGGCATGGGTGGGGGTAGCAGGACGATTGCCTCCATGCAGTGAGGCAAGTGGAACTATGTTGGCCTGGGTCCCCTTTCCTACAGTAAATGAAGGAGTATCCTGAAGCTGGGACTGTGGGTATGGCGGCTGCTTGGGGGGCTGGGGGACTGGTGGGCTACCCATAAGGGAGGGCATCAGCAATTTCCTGCATTTCCTCTCTGTGCTCTCCCACTGGTGAGCTACTAGTGATTGCTCTCCCCAAAAGACCCAGTGGACCCTTATTGCCTTTCCTTTCTTTCCCGGGGATGTGTGGTGCAGTTAGGTGGTCACCATCTTGGCTGGAAGTTCCCCCATTTGGTACAGTTTAAATGTATATAAATGAAGCTGAGACTTTTCCTGGGAAGCCATGAACAAATGTGTAGTCAACCCAGATGGGGTAACAACAGTCAAACAAATAAGGATTCAACTTAATTAATCCACATGCCTTCCAGGGCTACTTGCAGAAGTAAAGGTGAGGGGTTATTCAAAAGATCATGGATGACTCAATGGCATCTGTGAAGAAGGAAAGCATCGGGATAGCCTGGCAACCCAGGGCATCTCCACTAGTCCAGGCCTCTCCTGATAGGGAAACACTCGACAATTGGCCTCCAGGCACATTCTGGTAGAAGGAGAGGACTGTTTAGTATGGTGTTAAGCACAAGTACAATGGTGACCAATCTGTCCTTAATGTGACAAGTCAGAAAAAAATCTATTTATGTGTATGCATTGTAGGGCATACATAAAATTATAAGAGGTACAGTCTGTGAATGCATAGATCATCTAAAATTATATTAACTGCCTGGAAAACAACATAAGGATACATCCTATTCCTTTCCCTGGAGATAAGCTCCTCCATCCACTTGAGCTAATAAAAGAAACCCCAAGAAGGAACCCCAAGAAGGAAAGAAGCCATGTAGTTTGTCAGAACTCAATCACTCTGTAGAGGGCATCCTATGCTTTCACTATCATTTCTAACAGATGTATTCTACAATTTATTCTTTGTGATACAAAGAACCTGGGCATCACATCATGGGACACCCAGAAAGCCCCCTCTGGTAACATCTGCATCACCACAAGGCCCACCCAGCATGGGTGATGACTGAGGAAACCTGCACCCTTCGAGCCCCATGCATGACTTGCAAGCAGCTCCTTGGAGATCAGTCTGCCATTCCTAAAATGGTTACTGCATATAGAACCTTGAGGAGGGGCCTTGTGAATGTTATTAGGAGCTGCCTGAGACTTTTGACTTGTTTACTTCCTGACCATTGTGAGGTTCTTTTACTCCCTCAGTCTTAATAATTCTCCCTCTAGGACAGAATCTTTCAATTTGAAGGAAATTTCTACACAGTAAATGGTATTTAGACATGTGAACCACCCTATCACCAAACAATGCAGTGATACACATCCTAGTGTTTTTTCCTCTAAATGTGATAAAAATTACCAGCTTCCTCCATATCACATCTAAATAACCATGTGTCCTCTCCTTCTCACATAGATAATTTAAAAACCCAAAGTCCCATTCAGTTAATGCATTCCTTCAAAATATAAGTTATCTGGGTAGTGTTTATTCCCTTCCATCATGTCTTACTGCTTTTTTTGTATTGTTTTTATTTTTATTATTTTGAGACAAGGTCTTACTGTGGATTCCTGGCTGGCCTGGAATTCACTATGTATACCAGGCAGGCCTCAAATTTGATTGCCTTTTCCTCCTGAATACTGAGATTATAGGATATCTTCTTGTATATACCAATGAAAAAGTAACAGCCAAAGCAGCTTCACCACAATGCCTTACAATGTATGTGAAACTATGGATTTGTGTAACTGTTAGTTGTTTCTAGGAGTCTATTCTCTATCCTTTTCAGTAGCAAAGTCTCAGATGGGCACATGACTGCTCAGGTACAGAATTTCTAAACTTCCTTTCCTTTTGCATGTAACTCATAACTCTCAGTCAGTTTCATAGCAATTATGTGTGAAAGCTATATACAAATATAGTCTGACTGAAAAGGCACCATCTTTAATTTTTTTTATTAGTTTTGTACTCAGTGAATACAGTCAAGTTGGTAGCATTGTTAGCCTCCTCCCTGTCCTCCCCCTCTGCAGGGACCCTCCTTGTTGGGGAATGTGGGTCATGCATTGTGGGGTTAGCCATCAGTTATGGGTAAGAGGAAATGTCTCTGTGTATCATGACCCAACATGTGGTTCTGACATTCTTTTCACCCCCTCTTCCGCAAATTTTCCTGAACCATGTTGGGTTCATTTTAGGTCTGTTTCAGTGATGAGGTCTTGGGAGCCTCTGTGTCTCTGAATATTTAGTTTGGTAGGACTTGATTGTTCTCTGTGTCTATCTCCTTCACCCTTGTGCTGGTACTATCTTTAATTTTTGCCATTTGATTGTTTCTTTTTAAAAAACATTTAGATGCAGTGTTTATTTTCATCCTATACACAAAGTTGTCCCATAAAGACTATTATACCCTTATTGCAAATGAGCAAATCGGGGCTTTAAAGAGCAATTAATTTTTTTGTATATACTAGTTGCTAAAATAATTAGAGGCAGGATTTGCATCCAGGTCCACTTCATTACAAATGTATTATTTTTTAACTGAAAATATTTTGTACCATTTGGATGTACAGACAACAGCAAACCAAGAGAGGAATCTATCTCTACTTGCACAGGAGATAACTATTTTGCATTGAGTTCTGAGGACCACAATTATTTTGAGCTGCCAAGAGTAACAAGCCCCAAGGATTTAGCTCTCCAAGAGGGTTCTGTTAGTTCTATCTGGTGTGCCCTATTCCTGGCTAATGCTGGAGAGGAAGCTAGCTGAACAGTCAGAGGTCACTAGCAAAAAGAGATTGTGAAGAGAAGCTGAATGTACTCTCCTCTAAGAAAAGCTCCCATCCAAAGATAACCCAGATCCCCTTACTGTAGCATCTCTGCTGTCTCCTGGGATTTCAAACATAACACTCACTCACTTCAATACCATGACTCCAACCAATTTCCTGTATGAGTGCACACAGAAGAGTCAAACTAATTTGACATTACGTTCTTGCTGCCCTTTCCTATGAAGGGCCACTTCTGGCTTCCAATTAAATTTTTTTTTGAGGGGGTTGGGGCCCAATATTTCTCCAACTTTAGTTATTTTACCATTTTTCCTTATTAGTTATGTACATACTCAGTGTGTAAGGAACACATTATGGCACCATCCTTGCCCTCATCCCTGTTTTCCCCCCTCTGCAGGGACCCTCCTCGGTGGGGATGCCAGTTATCCCCATGGGGATTGTGGGTTGTACATTGTGGGGGTAGCCATCAGTTATGAGGAAGAGGCAATGTCTGTGTGTAAATGACCCAATATATGGCTCTAACAATCTTTCTGCCCCTTGTTCTGGAAATTTCCCTGAGCCATGTTGGGTTCATTTTAGGTCTACTTCAGTGATGTGGTTTTGGAAGCCTCTGTGTCTCTGGATCTCTGACTTGGTAGGAGTTGAATGTTCTCTGTGTCTATCTCCTTCACCCTTGTGCTGGTACCAAGTTCACCAAGAACGCATTACTCTTGCTCATTTCCCCAGTTACTCTATGGTTTCTGCTGGGGCCTTGTGAGGTGCAATGGGATGATTCTCTCCTCTGGTTCTGCGTCCATCTGAAAAAGAGAAGCATGTTCTCCAACAGAGAGTGAAGCCAGCACCAGATAAATGTGATATATATTAGTTTAGAGAGCATTTAATGGGTGTAGGCCCTCTTATAGCCCAAGACTGGTGGGAGCCTGATATTGGAGATAAACTTATTATTTTTGATATGATTCTGACTTTTTTTTTTCCCAGTTCCAGTTATGATGTTCCAGTCAGGTTCTCATTGCTGCCAGGAAACACTCTACCAAAAGCAGCTTTTGGGAAGAAGAGTTTATTTTGGCTTACAGGCTCAAGGGGGAAGCTCCATGATGGCAGGGAAAATGATAGCATGAGCAGAGGATGGACATCGCCTCCTGGCAAATATAAGGTGGACAATAGCAACAGGAGAGTATGCCAAACACTGGCATTGGGAAACTGGCTATAACACCCATAAGCCTGCCCCCAACAATACACTCACTCCAGGAGGCTTTAATTTCCAATTGCCATGAGCTAGGGAACCTAGTGTCCAGAACACCTAAATTTATGGGGGACACCTGAATCAAACCACCACATATGGGTTCTGTTTCACTGAACAGATCTGTTAGCCAATCCAAGAGCAGTTGGTTACCCACCGTGACTATGTGATACTAGTGTGGGCATCATGTCATGTTGTTTGCTGCTGAGTCGCTTAGACTACAAGTTGCTTGGACAGATGTTGGCCATTTCCCCCCAGTTGCCCATGTAGCACCTTCTGGCACTAGACCAGCTAACTGTCTGGGGATTGGCTCTTTTTCAGATTCCAGCCAGGTCTCTCCATTTTCCATACTGACAGCATATGGTGTCATCAGCAGTAGGGTCTAACCACTAACTTTTTGTGGGTCATCAAGTACTCTGACAGAAATCTGTCTTCTTTTGAGTAACCTTGTAAGTCTCTCTGATCTACAGCTCATTGTGAATGTTAACTTCATCCTGGTACTGAGAGTTACAGACCAGTCCCAAGGGAAAAGGAGGAAGAAAAAAATAGGTAATATGGGCCGGAGAGATGGCTTAGTGGTTAAGGCACTTGTCTGCAAAGCCAAAGGACTCAGATTCAATTCCCCAGGACCCAAATAAGCCAGATGCACAAGGGGCACATGCATCTAGAGTTTTTTTGCAGTGGCTAGAGGCCCTGGCATGACCATTCTCTCTCTGTCAGTCTCTCTTCTATTTCTTTCTTTCTCTCTCTCTCTCTCTGCTTGCAAATAAAATAAATATAATTAAAAAATAGGTAATATAAAACAGAAAGAGATAAAAGAGAGAGAAACAGGAGAAAATTAAGGTTAGTTTTCATCATAACCTCTCCAGGGCCCTTTAACTCAGGTGTTCCCTCTAAGGACCTGATGAAGGTTCAACCTTTTAGTCTGTCTTTCAGGATATAGGATTTTATGGTACCAGTTCCATTTGGGTCTAGTTTTGTGCCCCCCCCCAACCTTACCCTCCCCTCTATCCCCACCCTCCCTTTTGTTTGGTCCTTGAGATGCCTATTAGGTATGTCAGCATCTCGGGTTGATCCAGGTTAGAAGCCACAGATGGGTAAGACCATGAGATAATTGTCTTTCTGTGATTGGATGAGTTCACTGCGAATGATCTGTTCCAAGTACGACCATTTTTGTACAAATTTCATTGTGTCATTTTTTCTTACTGCTGTGAAGAATGACATGGTGTAGATATACCACATCTTAATTATCAATTTTCCTAATCATGGACATCTGGGTTGATTCCAGTTTATAGCTATTATGAATTAAGCAGCTATAAACATGGATGAGGAAATATCTCTGAATTGAGGCATGGAGCTTTGGGGGTAAATGTCCTGTAAGGGAATAACTGGGTCTGTTGGTAACTCTATAGTCAACCTCCTTAGGAGCCTCCATATTGCTTTCCATAGTGGTTGTACCATCTTACATTCTTACCAACAGTGAATGAGGATTCCTTATTTTTCCACATCCTTGCCAGCATCTGTTTTCATTTGATTTTTTAATGTTTGCTATCCTTACTGGGATAAGGTGGAATCTCATAGTTGTTTTAATTTGCACTTCCCTAATGGTTAGGGATGTTGAACATTTTCTTAAGTGTGTGTTTTTCATTTGTAGTTCTTCCTATGTGAACTGCCTGTCCAGTTCCTTGCCCCATCTTGTGAGTGGGTTATTTGACTTTTTATTGTTTAGGTTTTTTAAAATGTTTTTTGTTTATTTTTACTTATTTATTTGAGAGCATTAGACAGAGTGAGAAAGAGGGAGGGAGAGAGAGAGAGAGGAGAGTGGGAACTCCAGGGCTTCTAGCCACTGCAAATGAACTCCAAATGCCTGCGCCCCCTGTGCATCTGGCTAACATGGGTCCTGTGGAATCGAGCCTTGAACCGGGGCCCTTAGGCATCACAGGCAAGCACTTAACTGCTAAGCCATCTCTCCAACCCTTGTTTAGGTTTTTGCATTCTTTGTAGATTCTAGAAATTAGGCCTCTGTCAGTTGTATAGTTGCAAAAATTTTCCCCCATTCTATGGGTAGTCCATTGGCTCTGCTTATTGTTCATTTGTCTGTGAAAAAACTTTTCAGCTTCATGAGATCCCAATGGTTGAGTGTTTTTTTTTTTTTTAAGTTCCTGAGCCACTGGGGTTTTGTTAAGAAAGTCTTTTCCCACTCCTATGTCATGGAAAGCTCCTCCTATTTTTTTTCTCTCAGAAGTAGCAGAGTTTTCAGTCTTAAATTGAGGTCTTTGATCCATTTGGATTTGACTTTTGTGCATGGCCAGATGTGTGGACCCAGTTTCATTTTCCTGCATATCCATTTTGTCCAGCACCATTTGCTGATGATGCTGTTTTTGTTTTTCTTTCTAGTCTACATTGCTGGGACCTTTGTTGAATATCAAGCAGCTGTAGTTATTTGACCCGAAGTCCAGATCCTCTATTCTGTTCCATTGGTCTATAATCCTGTTTTTATGCCAGTACCATGCTGTTTTAATTATTATTGCTTTGTAATATAGTTTTAGATTAGGTATGATGATGCCTCCAGAGGTGTTTCTTTTGCTGAGGATATGCTTGGATATCCTAGGCCTTCTGCCATTCCATATGAATTTTGAGATCATATTTTCTATCTCTGTGAAGAAAAATGTTGGGACATTCATTGGATTATATAGCCTAGAATTGTTTACAGTCATTATTCCTTTTTATGTTGGCCTCATTTAGGCTTCTCATGGCCATGGGGGCTGTCTGTCGCAGCAGGGTGGTGGGGGAGGATGGGCTTGTTTAGTCCCTGTGATGTGGAAGGGTGAGGGAATGGGGTAGCGGAGCTCCGGAGCTCCTTGGGGCCAGGTAGCAGGAGGTGGACGGGACTGGGGGATTCTGTGACATAGCAGGGTGGGGGATGAGACTGTTGTGGTCAGGTGAAGTGGGGCAGGTGGGGGGATGGGTGGCGGTCCTGGTGGAGTGAAGGGAGAGGAAAACCTAGGGAGGGTTGGGGGACTGCTAGCTTGCAGAACTGGGTCCAGGAAGCCTGCAGGTGGTGCAGGAGGACTTGGTCCAGGCAAAGCAGGGCAGCAGCTGGGACTAAATTCCAAGTGGCGGGTGGCAGGAAAACTGAGTGTCGGGGGGAATGCTACCCTGCTGGACTGGGTCCCCATAGCCTGCAGGTAGTGCAATAGAAGATGGGACTGCTGAGGGTCCTGGTGGTGGAAACAGGGAAGAGAGTCAAGGGAGGGAGGAAGGAATGCAAGCCCGGCTGGCCGCGGGTAGTGCAGGAGGAATCTGGTGGTGCGGCAGTTGAAACAGCTGCTTGAGGGATTTGGGGGACTAGTGGGCTACCCAAGAGCATGGGAATCAGCAGATTCCCTACTTTGCTCCTTTGCACCCTCCCACTGGAGGTCTGCTAGGATCGCAGGCCATAAAATCCCCAAAGATCTTGCCTTTTCTTCCCTGTGAGGTTAAGTGTAGTTAAGAGGATGCCACCTTGACCAGAAGTCCTCCATTTGATTATTTCTTGAACTGTAACTGTTGAGAATAGTTAATAGGAAATTGTAGAGAAAGGCACTGACCAAGTAACTCTTGCCTATTATTTGGGGATACAGAATAAATTGGCTTTCTTAATACTGTATTGCAAGATTTGTCAATTAGATTTCACTTATCTTTAAAATTCTGATGTGAACATTTCATTCACTATTTCTGCTCATAACTTGTTATTCTTAACTTGGTCATTTGCTCAAAACTAGCTTCAAGGTAACAATGATGCTGGTATGGCTTGAATGTCCTCCATAGGCTCTTGGGTTTATACACCTGGCCTCAAGTTGGAAATGTTTTAGGTATCTGTAGAGCCTAACTGGTGGAGGTGGGTTATCAAAGGCGGGCCTATCAGTGTGACAGTCTAGTTATACTCTCTGCTACTGGTCTGTTGCTGTGATGTGCGCACCTACTTCACGTTCCCACCTGTTGAAACTGAAGCCACTCCTGCTACCAGGCCTTTTCCATTCATGGTAGACTGAAACTCCTTGAAGTCATAAGACAAAGTTCTTTTAAGCATTATTTTACCAGAGTTATGAGAAAAGTAATTAATACACCAGCTAAAATTCATTTACTATATTATACTAAAAAGAAAGAAAATATATATACCTGTGTGTGTGTTGTGTGTGTGTGTGTGTGTGTGTTTGTATAATAGTTAGCAGTGTCTGTCACACCTATGGATTGGAAATAAGAGAAAAAGTTTTCATTTTTCATCTATAATTTCTCAAAATTTTGAGAAATAATAAGATTTATATAAGTGACTGGCTAAAATAACATACACAACTTATTTACATTTCTATATGTTAATAAAACTTTGAAGTCAAAATTATAATAGAAAAATATATTTATGTGTCAATATAAGCAAACATATAAGAACTTTGTGAAGGGGTTTATAAAATTTTATTTAAAGACATGAATGTTCAATGTTCATAGAGAGAAGGGCTCAAAGCTATAAATTTTTACCAAATTTTAATGTAATTCTAATAACAATCCCAACATTACTTTGAGTGTAATATGACTCATTGATTTTATAATTTATATGGAAATTTAAAGAGCTGAAATAGTCAAGATGTTAGAAGAGAAAGATAAATTGGAGAGCTTTGTCCTACCAGATATCAAGATTTATTGTAAAGTTGTAGTGATTAAAACTGTGTGGTATTGGTGCTATGACAGACAATTTGTCCAATGAAACAAAATAAAGAGCCAGAACCAAATTGCTGAATATACATGACCCAAGCGGCTTTGAGATCAACTGGAAACAAGGATGGACTATTCAATAATGGTTCTGGGACAATTGATTCTCCATACAAAAGAAATGACATTAGATCCCTCCTGTACAAAGAGCAGAAAAAATCAATTCCAGATGGATTAAGGACTTACATAGGAAAGCAGAACTTTAGCATTGCTAGAAGAAAATGTAGGAAAATATATTTCAGACCTCAGGGCAAAGAAATATCTCTTGAAAAAGATAAAAGTCACTAACTAAAATAAGATTGAGTAATCGTCTAACAGTAGAAGTTAGAATTTCTCCTCATCATGAGTTTCTGTGATGAAAGTGGAATGACAAGTTATATACTAGAAGAAGCCACTTAAAACATATATAAATGAAAATACCTGCATATCTGTAAATAGTAAAAAACACTGTTCACCAATTAGGGAAAAAATAAAATAGCTCCATTTAAAAATTTGCATAATAAGTGAATAGTCATTCCACAGACTAGAAGTAGAAATGGTGAATAATCAGTTAAATGATTGTCAAATGCATTAGTAAATCTAGAAAATATAAATCAAGACCTCAGTTATTCTCATTGAATAGGTGAAAAACAAGGAGTCTAACAATATTCAGTATTAGAGAAAGTGTGTTTTTTTATTTAAATGTTGTTCACTGTGTGTGTGTGGTGTATGCACATGTGTGGGTGTCCTCCCCTATCACTTTCTGCCTCATTTCCTTGAGATGGGATTCCTCACTGAGTCTGGAGCTGCCATTTTTGTTTATTTTTTATTTATTTATTTGAGAGCAACAGACAGATAAAGAGAAAGAGGCAGATAGATAGAGAGAGAATGGGCACACCAGGGCCTCCAGCCACTGCAAATGAACTCCAGATGCATACACCCCCTTGTGCATCTGGCTAAAGCGTGGGGCCTGGGTAATTGAGTCTTGAACTGGCATCCTTAGGTTTCAAAGGCAAGTGCTTAACCACTAAGCCATCTCTCCAGCTCTGGAGCTGCCTTTTTTTTTTTTTGGTCAGATTGGCTGACTAGCAAGCCCTAAAAGTTCTCCAGTTTTTGCTCCTGCAGCACTGGGGTTATAGGTATGTTTGGCCATTCTCACCTTTTTATGTAGCTGCTGGGGAATCAAACTCAGGTCCTCATTCAGAGTGGCTCTTACCCACTGAGCTATTTCCTCAGCACCCAAAATGTGACTTACTAGAAACTTGTACATGCCCTTGTGTTTATATGAAACTTAAAGCACTTTGGAAAATAATTTGGTATTGTATAATTCAAATTTTCTTATCTCCTATAATCCCACTTCTAGGTATGTCTCTTTTGGGATGTTTATGTGTGTGTGTTAAGTGCATGCATGGATGTATGTGTGCATGTGTGTATGTATGGAGGCCAAAGATCAATGGAAGGTGTCTCCCTCTATCTCTATCTTATTTATTGAGACTGGATCTCTTGCTGAACCCAGAGCACTGAAGTAACTGATTTAGCTAGTCTACTAAACAAGCTTGCCCCCTGGGGCCTATCTGTCTCTGTCTCTCAAGGACTGATTATAGGGCTATATCATCATTCTGGGCATTTACAAGGGTCTTGGAGAGCTGTACTCAAATCCTTATGAATGCATGGCAAGCACTTTAGTGACTGAACCATCTCCCAAGAACTCCTTTTCTGTCTTTTGAGACAGAGTCTTATGTACTCCAGGCTAGCTTTAAATTTCTTATATAGTATACAATAACCTTGAACTCCTGGTGCCTTCACATCCCAAGTTCTAGGATTACAAGAATGTGCTACCACACCAAGTATATGTGATGCTTGGTATTGAACCCAGGGACTTATGCATGCTAAAGAATGATCCTACCAACTGAACTATATCCCTAATCTGAGGTATATGTTTTACAACTTTTCACTTGTTAAGTAGAAGCTATATAAAGTTCTGCATAACAGCATTTTTCTATCCTTACATTAAAAAAAGAAAAGACCTAAGTACTCATTCACACAGCTGTAGCTATTGCAGCAACTTGGATTAACCTCAGTGACAGGTCTTGAATAATGCTTCTTAAGTATTATTTTTTCAATTTTTAAAATATATTTGTGAGGAAGAGGCAGATAGAGAATGGGCACACCAAAGCCTCTATCCACTGCAAATGAACTCCAGATGCATTTGTTACCTTGCACATCTGGCTTTATGTGGGTGCTGGGGAATCAAATCTGGGTCCTTAGGCTCTGGAGGCAAGTGCCTTAATTGCTGCACAGTGATTTTTAATTATTTTTTTAAATTAAGAATATATTTTGTATGGATACACCATATGTTAGTACCCTCATTTCCCTCTTCTCTTCCCTGATTCTGCTGAGCGCCTTCCTCAGTGTGCTGGTATTCACCATGGGATTGTGGGTTATGAGTTGAGAGAGCAGCACTCAGTCATTGTGGGGGATAATGCCTCTGGATATGCCCTCCTAACCTGGGCCTCTTAGTCTTTCTGCCCCCTCTTCTGCAAAATTCCCTGATCAGTGTTGGGTCAATGCTGAGCTCTCAGGAACTTCTGGATTTCTGCTTTGCTATGTGTTATACAACAAAACTATTTAAACATTTTATTTATTTGCAAGCAGTGAGAGAGAGAAAGAGAGGGAAGGCGAGAGAATGGGTATACCAGGGCATTGAGCACTGCAAATGAACTGCAGATGCGTACACCACTTTGTGCATCTGGCTATTTGTAGTACTAGGGAATCAAATCTGGGTTATTAGGCGTTGCAGGCAAATTCCTTAACTGCTGAGCCATATCTCCACCTCTCAAACTTTTAATAAGTGACATCTGTTAAATGTGAAGGTTCTTAGTAGTGAATCTCAGCTTGTGCCCAGATTTTGAATTTCTAACAAGTGTGTGTGATGCTATGGATGTTTGGTCACAATCATTGACTAAGAGAAATTGCCAAGACTATGGTAAATGCTTTGGTCTGTGGCTCTGGAGATAATACCCAAGGTCATGTGTGTGGTAGATATGTGTTCTTGAGCATTGGGCTGCACCCCCGGCTTGGTAGAAGCTTTCTTAATGTGACTCAAAACAAGCTAATTTGGAGAGTTTTACTTAAGTGCATTGTACACACTTGGGGACAAACTAATAAAAGTGATTATCAAAATTTAGGATAGTGGCTATTATTCAAGGGAACAGGACTCCAAAGGAAGGATCTATAGTAGGTAGATACAAGGTACTAGCCTGTAAGATGTAGGGTGGATAATGGATTTTCATTACATTAATTAACTTACCCAGCACTTTTCAAAAACTTTAGATTTTTTATAGTTTCTACCCTTATATCCCCTCTTCCCCACCCTCATTCCATTGAGGGCAGTCCTTGGTGGGATTATTGGTATTCACTTTGGGGTCTGGAAGACCTCAGTCTCTGGGATGGGGAGATTACTATGCCTCAAGATATTCCTACCCACACTGTGGCTCTTACAGTTTTTCCTCCCCTTCTTCCACAGAGTTCCCTGAACCTTAGTAAGCATGATAAAGTCTGATTTAGTGTTGAGTTCTCTGAATTTCTGCTTTGATGCATTTTGAATGTTCACAGTGTCTGTCAACATCTCCCTATAGCTGGTTATCAGGCTAGCAGGAAGAGTTGTACTCATCTTGCTTCATCCTCGGTTATGTCTCTTGGTTCTTGGCAGTCATGGTGGGCCGTTAACTGTCTTTTCTTGTCATACTGATAGATATTAGATCTCCCTAGTATTCTCTGTCATCTGTGAAACAAAACACATTCTCTAACCAAAAGTGAGGATAGTTTGGATTAAAGGGGATAAGCACAGTTATTTGAGAGACATTTTGATTTGTGTACCTACTCTTCTTAGCCAAAGAGCAGTGGAGGTTCTCTCTGGAGTCTATGAGTTTCATATCCATGAGAGTCTCACTTGGTTTCCAGTATGAGATGTGAGTTCTTTCCCACTGACCAGACCCACTTTCTAATCTGAGAATAGCTGGTTACCTGCACAGGCTGTGTGACACTATTGCATAAGTATATACTTCTTGTCTGGCTGGTTGATTTTTTATAGCTTGTAGACTCTTTTAAGCTATAGTCTTTATGATCCTATAGTCTGTGTCATGTAGTTTACTATTGTTGCCTGGTTTCAGATGCAATGCTTTCCATACTTGATACATAGTAATGGTGGCTAACTGATCTCTGGTTTTCTGAGTATTAGCCAGAAGTCTTCTTTAAGTCAATGCTCATCTTTTCTCTGGGCTCTCACAGTACTTATATTTACTCAACTAAACCACCACAACTTAGTATAATCATTTGTCTGTAGCTCTCTCCCAATATACTGTGAGCTTCTCAATGCTGGGGCCTACTTGTATTCTTCTTAGACCCCGAGCTCTGCTTAATTCTTCCATAACTGTTTAGTGAAGCCATGCAAAAAGTAGTTTTGAAGATTTTCCTGTCATGTATTCTGACCTTTGCTACCTGGTCATAATTTAAGTTTTTAGAAGTCAGGCTTCAGAGCATCAGATAGGTCCTGGCTAGTTAAGCTCCACAGTTACTTATAAAGTAAAAATGGGCTTGAATTCATTTTAAACCCAAGATGTGTCCTGGATAACTTTTGCTTTTAAATAGAATGTTTTAAGAAAAATTTTTAGTTTCACAGCAAAATTAAACAGAAAGTCCAGGGTTACTATACATATCACAGCCTCCTCTACCAGTAGCGCCCTCCCTACCAGAATGATACAGTTGTTACAATCTGTGATCTTGTATCACACAATAGCTTGACTTATACTCCACAGTTATCATTAGGATTCACACATGATTCTGTCTATCGTAAGCTCTGACAAACATTTATTGATATACATCCACCATAGAGAGTATCATCATACAGAGTAGTTTCTTGCTGTTTGTGGTAATTTGCATGTGAAATGTTCCCCGTAGACTCTTATGTTTGTGATTAAGCCTCATACTTGATCCCCAGTTAGTGACAATTTGGGAGGCGATGCCTGAAGGAGATGTGTCAATTGGGGTGAGCCTTAGGATATTATAGACGACCACCCCCTTGCCGGAGTGTCTTGCCGCCCAGCCTCTTCTCTGCCATGGAATGATGAAACTTATTCTTTAGCCTGTAAACCGAGATAAACTCTTTCCTTCCATATATTGCTTTTGGGAGGGTGTTTTGTTCAGGCAATAAGAAGGTAACTGTGGGCTGGAGATATGGCTTAGTGGTTAAGGCATTTGCCTGTAAAACCAAATGACCCAGTTTCAATTCCCCAGGACCCACATAAATGAGCTACACAAAGTGGTGCATGCATCTGGAGCTCATTTAGCAGCGGAAGGCCCTGGCCTGCCCATTCTCTCTCTCTCTCTTTCTCTGTCTTTCTCTCTCTCTCTCTCTTTCTGCCTTTTTTCCTCTCTCAAATAAATAAAATAAATTTTAAAAAGTTTAACAAAAGGAGGTAACTGCAAAACCCCTGCCAAATTCTCTGTGCAATGTCTTTCTCTCAACACCTAGCAACACCTAGCAAGAGATTTTTTGTTGTTGTTAACTGACTCTTTTCACTGTCTCCAGAATGTCATGTAGTTGGAATCATACAGTTTGTAGCAGCATCATATTGGTTCCCTTCATTTAAAATTCCTTCAAGTCTTTTTATAGCATGGTAGCTCATTACATCCTTCTTTCTTTCTTTCTTTTTATTTTAATTTTTTTTTCCAGTTGTACCCTATCTATGAAGTTCAGGCTAGCCTTAAACTCATGATTTTCCTGCTTCCACTGTCTGAGTGCTCAGATTGTTAGTCTATTTTGGGAAATACTTTCTTATTCATTCCTTGAAGGACATCTTGGTTGTTTCTAACTTTTGGTAATTGTGAATAAAGCTTTGATAAATATCTATTTGCCAACTTTTTGTAGATATACTTTTCAAACTCCCTTGGGTAAATATCATTAGCACTCTTACTGAATTATATGGTAAAAAAAAACACTGTTCTCTTCCCAAATGACCAGACCATTTTGCTTTTCTGCCATCAATGAATGACTGCTTCCATTGCTGCACATTTTCACCAGGAGTTGCTGCTAGCATTTTGGATTCTGGCCTCTTTAAGACATGTATCATGGCATTTCCCTGCTGGTTGAATTTTTATTTTCCTTATGCCACATAGTGTATAATGTTCTTCCATTTGCCTATTCCCTATATGCATATTTTCTATAATTGAGATGTTTTTTCAGACTATTTTCCCATTTTTAATTAGGTTATTATTTTTCTTGCTGAAATTTTAAGACTGCTTTGTGTTTGTTTGTTTATTTAGATTTTTCAAGGTAGGGACTTGCTTTAGTTCAGGCTGACCTGGAATTCGCTATCTAGTCTCAAGGTGGCTTTGAACTCCTGCTAATCCTTTTACCTCTGCCTCCGAAGTGCTGGGATTAAAGGCATGCACCATCACACCCAGCTATTTGTGTTTTAGATAAAAGTTCTTAAAAAAATGGAGTTGCCAGGCCTGAAGGAGGATTGCTGTGAGTTTGAGGCCACCCTGAGACTACATAGTGAATTCCAGATCAGTCTGGGCTACAGGGAGACCCTACCTTGAAAAACCAAAATAAATAAATAAATAAATGAAAAATGGAGTTGTTTTACAATAAGAACTTTCTATCACACTGCAACTTGCTTTTAATTCTCTTGGTATAGTTTTTTTAAATTGTCAGTTATAAATCTAAAATCTGATTGCTTGTCTCTTTATGTAGAAAATGGAGCAAAGGCAAACATCATGTTAATCAAGGATTTGGATTAACACTGCTAGCTGATTGAGACTCTCATACCTTCAGCTCTGGCAGTTAGAGGCATTCCCATTTTCCCTCTAGCTCTTAAGTGTGGATGTAAAGTCCCATCATGTTGTCAATGTTGTCCCTCCCATTGGCACTTAATCCTATCCTGTCTGGCTTGCCTGGGCAAACCATCAATAGACAAAACCCAAGGTTAGTAAGAGTAAAATTGAAGCTTTTCCTCTTTCCCATGGTCTCATAGACTTCCATAGAAGTTTAGATAACCATAGAAAAGTGATTAATCCATGTTCAGTGTGAAGATGTGGATTTATCTCACCAAAGTCAAACTGTACTCTATATTTCTTCTTAGCAGTCTCTGAGCTGCTAGATGATTACATCTGAGAAAAAACATGAAAGAGAAATAGAAATAGAGCTAGATTAGGAGAACAAGCAAGCCTCATGAAAGTACCCAGAATTTTGGAGGAGAGAAGAGATTCAGAGAGGTAAATTTTTCACACAGAAGGATAGGAGTTTTAAGTGACAGGCAGATACAGGGCAGTGGAAAGCCACTGTTTCAGTGCTGTACCTCAGCTGACCTCAAGCAAATATCTGTGGGGAATTTTGTTAAAGAGCTCTTTGGGTTGTGAGAGGAAAGCCTGGAGATCTAAGGCATGTGTTCTGGCTATGTTGTAAAGAAGAACTGACAAAGTTTCTGAGAATAAAGTGAAAGGGCCTTTGGAGGACAGCTTCAGAGTGTTCTGGACAGAAGACAGAATATATCTCTTATACATATCCTACCTGACTGTTCCACTGGCCTCAAGAATAAACCTTGCCTTGTAAGTCTTTATTGTGAAGTCCAAGGCCTGACATAACTTGTTTCTCTTTTCACTTACCCACATCCCCTTAGATTTTCCTGCATGGATCCTGCCCTGCAGACACCTTACTATCTTCTAACATGCTGTATGTCTCTTTTTCTGGCTCCTTGTTTTCTACACCAGTCTTTAAAATTCTTGATCCTTTTTTCCCTAATTTCACCAAAATGGAATTAAAGTGCATAAGCTATGTGCAAAGGAAGGTTGCATCCTTTTTTCTTTTGTAGTGTTTGGAAATCAGCTCTAACCATGTATGGGTATGGCAAATCTAGAAGTGGTATCAGTAATTCATTGTCTGCTATCTTTAGGCAGAAGTTCAATAAAGCCATTGGCAAGAACACCCAATTTTTAGGAAATTTTCTCCAGCAATTTCAACAATATATAGTTTTGAGAAAGAATATTTAGTGTGCTGGAAAGGCACAGACTGGCACAGGTGCCTGAGGATCAATTCTAGTGCCATGATTTCTATGTGGGTGTGCTGATATGTTTACTGCTTAAGATTTAGATGAGGACTCAGCCAGCTATAATACATGAAGTACTTTATGTTTACCAGCATGGTAGAAATCTCTGGTACATGCTAGCTGCTATATCATATATACATGCCTATTGTTGTTTTTAAATTTTTTATATTTTATTTTTATTTATATATGTGAGAGAGAGAGAGAGAGAGAGAGAGAGAGAGAGAGAGAGAGAGAGAGAGAGTGAATGGGCACCCCAGAGCTTCCAACCACTGCAAACGAGCTCCAGATGCATGTGCCACCTTGTGCATTTTGCTTAGGTGGATTGTGGGGTATCGAACCAAGGTCCTTTGGCTTTGCAGGCAGGTACCTTAACCACAAAGCCACCTCTCCAGCCCCCTATTGTTATTTTTAATGGAAAGGTAAACATTTGGTTTTTCACTGGACATTTTTCAGAACCTAGGCTCTCTTAGTCTTGTAAAACTTCTTTTAGTAGGGTGGTGAATAGAAGGGGAAGAGATAGGAAGAAATTGTGAAATAAGAATACTTCAAACCTTGAGGTTTGATGTTCAGCTCAGAGACAAACACTGGATATAGAAGGCTCAAGCTGACATTAATGATTTCTCAGGAATCTCCATCATACCTGCAGAAACATTTTCCTGCTACAAACAGCTGCTCAGTTTTGTCTTCTTCAGCTGTCTACAGTAGGGACTTGTCAGTGCTGAAATGAAAAATTTTATCATCACTTCTAATTTTTCTAGATGTCTTAATCATTGAAGGTTTTACATTTAGGCCATTTGGGTGTCATCAAAGCATCAGGTTTAGAGGGGAAACATGATGAATCGTGAATGTTTATGAGGAAATGGCAGCAATTACAATGATGATAATGAAGAGTGAAGTGAAGAGATGCGTCTATTGGGATGCCTCCCTTGAGCCTAGGTTGGTGGAGGAAAGTAGTCCAGTGGGTTAAGGCATCACCACTGTACTAAGATGGATGGAGCTTCTTATCCAGCACCCCCGTCCATTCCAAGTCATTTTTAAAAAAGAAATATGCCTCTTGGAATCAGGTTTGGAAGTTTTACATTGACTGAACAGCTATTTCTTATGTTAAGTTATTTCAGTGGAAGAATAGAGAATTGTTGAAATAAATGGCTGGAGAATTCAAATTGCATTCATTTTTGACATTGGAACTGACAAATAGTTTCATTTCCTACTGAAAGGGAAAGCTTATTATTCTGAGACACAGGCAGGATTGAGGAAAAGGGGTGTCTGCTTTATATTTTACTGTAATTCTCTTAGATATAGTGGTAGAATAAAATAAAAAATGTTTTTTTTTTTGAAATACAACTGGAATTTATCTCTTGTCCTATTCTGCACATTCTATTGGAAATAAAGCCAATTAGGACAGATTAAATCACAGCCAGTAGTAGATTCATTGCCACAGCATGTAGTTCTCCAGCAGGACAGAGCTGTATGATTGTAGAGGTTCTGTGAGAGCAAGGAATCTGGATGGGTTGAGGTGGAGCTCTTGCAGCCTGAACCCTTTCCACCAGGGGCCAAACATCTCTAACAAGAAATGCTCCCTATACTCTTATATTCAAGATTCCCTCTCTGATCCAGGAGTTGCTTTCTCCAGAACCTAGGAAGTATTCATATGAAAATTATAAATCCCTTCTTGGCATTTCCTCAACAATGGAAACTCCTAATCCTACTGACAGCATGAATCAATGCAAGGAGACATGTGCTGACTATGGTATATAAGAAAACCATGACTTCAGTAAGCTACAGGCTCACAGGCTTCTGGGCTATATTTATCAGGACTCCCATTGCAGCAGTGATCTTTCTGACCATATGCTCAGAGGAAATGGGCCATAGCTGTTCATCCTCTACAAACCTTATCTTTGTTACTCTAAAAGTCCTGGACTTTCCCATCTCCTCTCCTTGTTGTCCCCAATGTGTCAGATGCTTGCACATCTAACAGACTTCATGAATTATAATTAGTCCAGTTCCATATTGGAAAACAGCCAACCTACTCACTCTGTAGACTTTAAAGCTGATTATTGACTTATAAAGTCCTGATGTAGGAGTCTCCTGAGCCCTGACATTGTCCATATGCAAGTCACAGACTTCTGTGTCATTGCTTTTCATTCTCTAGCTCCCTGGTAGTGATCTTCAATGAAGAGTGTGTAATGATCAGCAGAGCCTTATGTATGATGTTTTCAGATATTTGGGAGAGCTATGACAGCTGGCCTTGATACAGGGAGCAGAGCTAGAGTTTTGTAAGCTGGAATATAACTTGAGCCTGGTCTGAGGATGTAGGCATGTCCAGTTTGCCTAAGGAAAGGAATTGCATAGGTTTGTTCCTCTTAGTCATTCAGTGACTTCTGTACTAGAACCAGTGCTAGTTTCCTGGAATCTAATTGCATGGCGCACAGACTGAGCAATGGCTATAGTTGTGCCTGTACTATCTTTTTCCAGCACATACTTATGCTGAAGCTTCTTGGTACCATTGCTTTTTCTGTCTGCCTCACTCAGAAGTTCTTGTTTCCTACTATAGTCCCTTTGTATGCCTTTTTTCCTATTATAGTAATGATTCACCTGCGACTAGCTAATGTATTTAAAAACAGGTTTATTTAGCCTATAGGTTTGGAGATATCATGGACAACACCATATCGTGGATGGCATCACATTGTGGAGGGAGCATGTACAAGAAGAAGAGATCATGTGAGAAATAAGTCAGAAAGGAACAGGGATACAGACATAGAGAGGGAGAGAGAGAGAGAGAGAGAGAGAGAGAGAGAGAGAGAGAGCGGCAAAGAGAGATAAAAAGAGAGAGAGTTGTGCCTCTGAAGCTTCTACCACCTCTGCCTCTTAATATTGCCACACTGTGCTACAGACCAAGCTCTTAACACATGGAATCTGGGGAAACATATTTAAACTATATATGCATTATAGTACTCTAATTGTAGGAGAATTGGGAATCTGAAGGTCAAAGTCAGAACACGTAGAAAAGAGTGGGTCATTCAAGTCTAGAAGTTAAAGAGATTTGCTACAACCATGCATCTGAGCTAGATGGTCTTGAGGTATGTTCTAGAGCACAGATGGTTTTATGGGTCAGCAGCTGCTCTCATGAATAGTGTACTAGGTGTATGCACCAGAAAGGACCTAGATGGACAGGAATTAGGTTTCATATAAGAAGCAATTACACCTCTTTTTAAAGAATAGCCTTTAAGAACTTAGTGTTCTTTGATTAGATGTTAAATGTTGATAATGTGATGATACTTAATGCACTGAATGTGCTAAGTGTTTTAATCCATTCATGTTACTATAGCAAAATACTCCAAACTGGTGACTGACTTACAAACAACATAAATTTATTCTTCACAGTTCTGGAGGCTAAAAAATTCAAGAACAAGGCACCAGCAGATTTGGTATCCGATGAGAGCCTTCTTCCTGTTCACTGAGTTCCAATGACTTACTGCATCCTAGTATGGTAGAATGGTGAGGAACTCTATGAAGTTTGTTATAAGGGCACTAATCTCATTCATAATTCTTCTTCCCCATGAACTAATCACCTTGTAAAAGCCCCATCTCATAATATCAGTCACCTTGGGTTATTTCAATACATGAATTTGCAGGAGAACACAAACATTCAGATAACACTACCACATTTCCTAGCTACTGTTGTTATGGCATGGAAATTTTTGATATGATAGTCAAGGTTATTGACTGTTAGTTACAGGTCAAAGGTCAAAACAGATATAGGTCCCATGACATATAGAAGATATTTAAGATCTATCAGTTTAGCAGTAATATTGGAGGCATAATCAGACTTTCTGATACAGTGAAGGAGAAATTTTGAGCTAACATACATTTTCTGTTGAAACTCTCTGGCCTAGACTTACACAGCAGTTTTTGTTAAGTATTTGCACCATTCTTATTACCAGTGAACTGTGAACATGGTGAGTTATCACTCATGGGAAATTAACCATTCCTGGGGGGTGGAATGGATAGAAGAGACAAGACAAGATAAGATGAAACTCTTCAGCATGATAGACAAGGTCAAGATTAAGTCTAGGTGAATACTTCACTCCAGTTTTATGGTCCTATTCTTCTATGTCCTTTTCTTCCATTTTCTGTGCATTTTTCTCCAGTGATGAGTAGTTAGTGTTTTACATATTTATATTTCTATTCATAGCCTTATGTATCCTTACTAATCTGAGAATTTTTTAAACCCCATCTCAGATTTCCTTCTCTCCTTCCTTACTCTATTTATCACACTTCTTTTCCTCTCTGATTGTTTTTTTGTCAAAACAAATAGGAACTTCATTATTGCTGTACCAGTGGCTATTCAGCCTAAGCCTAGAAAGTCAGCATGAAAGCTTGCGGGCTTTCCGTTCCAGCACACTCTCACCTCCTCTCCTCCGCTCTCCCGCTCTACAACTATAGGAAGCCCGTTAGTTTCTCTATGCCTCAACTTCTGCATCTGTAATGAGGAATGATAGTAAATGTGCTTATATCATAGGATAGGTGATAGTATTGTTGTAAAGAACTTAGAGTTTTTCTTGGCATGGAGTAAGCTTTCAGAAACATTGACTATTGTAACTAAGCTACATTATATTTTTAGCGTCTATAGTATCTAGAGAAAAGTGGCTCATTTCATTTGCTATAGAAAAAGAATACTTGGTTTGAGGTTCAATGACAGGGCATGGAGAAGCATCAAGATGGAGAGGAGCTTCAAGGCTTCTTTATCTTGGGCTCATGCATTGCAGTCTTTTAACCTGCTTATCTTTTCAACTCATCAGTGACTTTTTTAAGTTTTTCAAAAGTCTGTTTTTGTTTGTGTGTCTGTGTGTGTGTGTGTATGTGTGTGTAATTGTATTTGCATTCCCCCTGTGCATGTGGGCAGAGGCCAGAGGATATCCACCAGATGTCTTCCTCTAACGCTATTTTACATTATATGCATCAGGGTATCTCACTGAAATGGAGATCATATTTTCCTTATATTTTGTCTGGATTGGCTGACTAGTGAGCTCCAGTGGCACTCTGTCTGGCCCATTCAATGCTGCTTATAGATATGAATGCCCAGCCTTTTATGTGCGTGCTGGAGATCAAACTCAGATCCTCATGTTTGCTCAGCAAGCACTCTTACCAACTGAGTCATCTTCTCAGCCTGACTCATAGATTAGGAAATGCTCTGGGAATTCTTTATTGAAAGACAAGTTTGATTGGTTTGCCTAATTTCTAGCACTTCTTAGGATCATTTGAGTCAGGTGACACATATACAGAGATACATACATCCCAGAGAGCAAAGGGCATATGTGCAGTATTTTTAACTACAGTGAAGAATGTGTTATCAGATGCTGAAGCACTAATTGCAGTAAATTTATAAAAAAGTTCCATTAAAGAGTTTCTGATTTTTAGAGGTAATGAAGCAGTTTTTATTTCCCAGATGGGAATTATCCTTCAACTTTGCCTTATCTAGTTAAATTCAGTCCTACTCTTTATTATAAGAATCTGCACCATGGTATTATACATCCTTGATAACTTTGCTGACAATGGAGTAAGTCAACAACCTATAGCAATGGACTAACTGGGTGTTAAAAACAATCTCTGCTTTTGAATGTTCTAGATATGAGACTTTCATCTAAATACATAAAAATGGGGGACATCAAGTTCAGGTGCAACTTATCTATGGCTAGCTGCACAGAGATTTAAAAGTAAAAATCAATAAATTATGGAAATATATTACCAACAGATTCAAGTTCAAGCATAGTTTGGGGGTATAAAAATAGTTTCTCTGAAATTCTTTTGTATTTGATGATGGTAAGATAGCTGATCATACTGTCAAAAATATTTCTTGAACATTGGTAGTTCTAAAGCTAGAGTTTTGGTTCTAAGGTCATTATGGGACTAGACAAGTCAATCAAAGCTGCTTATTTCTTAAAAAAAAACAAAAAACCACTTCAATTAATTTATTTGCAATCAGCGAGAGACCGAGAGAATGGGTGGGCCAGGGTCTCCAGATGCTGCAAATCAACTCCAGATGCATGTGTCACTTTGAGCATCTGGCTTTATGTGGGTACTGCAGAATCGAACTTGAACTTGGGTTTTTAGGCCCTGCAGGCAAATGCCTTAAACACTGAGCCATCTCTCCAGCTCCAAAGCTGCTTATTTCTTAATGTCAAAACACCTAGCTATCAATAATCTTGAACTTTTGTGTTTTGCTTAACTGTTAACAGTGGGCTAACTTAAAAGTTTCATAGATAATAATTTTTATTTTTTATTTTTTGTATTTCTGGAGCTAGAACACAGAACCTTGTGACAGATAATAGTTCTGAGGCCATGAAGAGTAGTACAGGCATACATCCTAATATTCAGGAGGCTGAGGCAGGAGGATTAAAAGTATCAGGCCAGTCTGAGTGATAGGGTGTGATTCTGTTTCAGAAAGACAAGAAAAAAGGTCTGAGGAGATGGCTCAACAATTAGGAGTACTGGCCACTAAAGATGAGGATCTGTTTGTCTGGAGGCTGCCAAGATAGATTTCCTAGATATCACATTAAAAAAAAAAAAAACAAAAAAAAAAAACAAACAAAAAAAAAACCTGGGCAACACCACACACATACCCTCAACTCCATTACCTGAGGGGAGGATAGCTGAGAATTCTTGGAGTTTACTGAATACTATTAGCTCCTAGTTGAGAGAGAGAACCTGTCTCAAGCAAATACTTGGATGAGAGCTAAGAGGAGGACAGGGGACATTCTTTGGTCTTTGCTCACATAGGTCATAGGGGCCATATCTTCATGTACGTGTATACATTACTCATTGCACACATCACACTGGACACATATACTTCCCACACATGCAAAAATAAAAAAAAATAGAAAAAAGAAAAAACAAGCAAAACCAAAGCCAAAACAAACAAACAAACAAACAAACAAACAAACAAAACACATAAGCAACTATTCTTAGAGTCTCTCACTTTCTTGAGGTTTGTACAGACTTCAAAACATATTTATATTCAGCATAAATCTGTATTAAAAGTCATGTAATCTTGTGTTTATTAGTAAACATGAGGCATACCTTTGCAAAAGCAGCCAAGCCAAAAGGATTGCCATGGAGCTGGAATGTTAATGGTTAAAAGTAGGCTTGGAGCTGGGCATGGTGGCTCTCGCCTTTAATCCCAGCACTCGGGAGGCCGAGGTAGGAGGATCGTGAGTTCAAGGCCACCCTGAGACTACAGAGTTAATTCCAGGTCAGCCTGGACCAGAGTGAGACCCTACCTCAAAAAACCAAAAAATTTAAATAATATAAAAAAAAGAAAAAAGAAAAGAAAAGTAGGCTTGGAGGTAAGAGAATTGCTGTGAGTTCAAAGCTAGCCTGAGACTATACAAAAGTAAACTTAAAAAGTATATGGACATTCCCATTGCTTACTGCTGGTAGGTGATGTCAGGGGTAAATGAGGGATTATTGGGCAGTTAAAGTGGATGCCTTTCCACCTTTCCAAAGCTGCACACATAGACTTGGATTGCTGTAGCTCATCTCTTGTCCATTTAAGTTTTGTCTGTGATGGTAGATGAAAGACCACTCACTGCTAGCTGATGTGTAAAGCTGTAAGAGAAGTTTGAGGGTACAGAAAAGAAAAAGGTATCTAGGATAGCAGTTGTATTTGATCAGGAAGATGGAGCTAAGGAGAGCTGGGATTAAAGGTGTGCACCACCACACCCGGCACATTTATAAAGTTTTTTAAAATATTTATTTATTTGTGAAGATAGCATCTGCCTAACCTCACCACTCCTCCCAGAGAAGGAAAGGCAAGACAGAATTCACTGAGTCTTTTAGGGGAGAGCAGTCTCTAATAGACTGCCAGTGGGAGGGGGAAGCGGGACAAAAACAGGGAATTTCCTGATTCCCTCACTCTCTGGTAGCCCACCAGTCCCCTAGCCCCCAAATAGCTGTCCTAGCCATAGTTCCAGCCTTGTGTTACTCCCACACTAACTGCATCCAAGGGGACACAGGCCAGCATAGTTCCACCTGTGCTGCTGTGCATGGGCAATTGCCGGGCTTCCCCTGCCAGCCCCTGGACCCTCAGACCCGCACTCCCACCCCCGTATGACCTCTGATCTATTCCGCCTGTCTGCCGGTGGGACCTCAGACCCGCTTTGTCTGCCTGCTCGTGTGCAACTTGGACCTTCTGTCTCCACCCACGTGACCTCAGACCCACTCTCCCGCCAGCCCATGTGTGACCTCAGACCTGCTCCACCTGCCCTCTTGCAACCTCAGACCGACTCCCTTGAAGCAGCACCACTTCCTCTGCCCATTGCAACCACAGTCCCACTCTTCCTGCCCCTACAATGTGATGGGCAGACCACAGCTCAACAGGAGTAACATGAAAAGTCAAATGCAAGTAAATCATATCAGACTTCCCAGTCCTACAGTGGATGTCGCTAATCAAAACATAGAAGAGACATTAGGATTAGAACCCCATAATGAACTTATGAGCAATGCAACCCTGACCAAGCTACTGCTAGAACTTGCAGAAAAGCAACAAAGGACCATGTGTATCTGCCATCACTAGACTAGACTAGACCTAATAGATAAGAAAAAGGAAGGGGTCCAAAGACAGTTAAAGTATATGAAGGAGAGTGAAAAAAAAAAAAAGACCTCAAAAATCAGCTGGCTATGCTAAATGAAGAAATAAAGAAATGCAAGGATGAATTCCAAGAAGCATTAAGAAAATCAGAAAATGATGTGAAAAGGGAACTTGACAGATGGATGGAAACTATACATAGAAAAGTAATAGAAAATGCAAACCTGATTGAACAAGCCCAAAACTCTTTAGAAGCTTTCAAGAATAGAGTCAGCCTGGTAGAGGATAGAAACTCAGATCTTGAAGACCAAACAAAAGAAACAGCTCAAGAGTTCAAAAGTTTCAATAAGTTCAAAAATTTCTGTGAATAAAACATGAGAGAATTTTGGAATACCCTTAAACATCCTAACATTTGGGTCATGGGAATACCAGAAGGGAAGAAATTCAGACCAAAGGCATGGAGAACTTATTTAACAAAATTATTGAAGAGAAATTTCTCACTCTCTCACAAGAAACGTCCATCAAGATACAAGAAGCTAACAGAACTCCAAACAGATAGGACCAGAGGAGAAACTCTCCAAGACATATTGTCATTAAGACTCTAAACATTGACACCAAAGAGAAAATCCTAAAAGCAGCTAGGGGGAAAAATAACACCTCACATTTAACGGTAAGCCCATCAGAATCACTTCAGACTTCTCAATGGAAACCCTGAAAGCCAGAAGGGCCTGTAATGGAACACTGCAAAGTCTAAGAACCTATAGCTTTCAACCCAAACAACTCTATCCAGCAAAAGTATCCCCCATAATAGGTGGTGAAAGAAAAATTTTCTATGACAAAACTCAGCTTTACAACTATATGAACACAAAACCAAACATACAGAGAGTATTTCAGAAAATTCTCAACACAGAAGAATCAAATAATTAACTGCAAATACCTAAAAGGAGCAGATCACAAGAACCAAACTCAGAGAAGGCACAAAAAACTTGAAAGTCCATGAAAACACCAAATCACATACACCAACACAATATGGCAAGGATCAAAACAAACCTCACAGTCATTACCCTAAATATTAATGGCCCTAATTCACCCAGAATGAGACACAAGCTAACAGGGTGAATCAGAAAATTTGACCCCTCAATCTGTTGTCTTCAAGAAACTCACCTCGCCACTAAAAACAGACACCTTCTCAGGGTGAAAGGGTGGAAAATGATATTCCAAGCAAATGAGAATATGAAACAAGGAGGCATAGCTATATTAATATCAGATAAAATAGACTTCAAACCAAAAATAATCAAAAAAGAAAAAGAAGGCCACTTCCTACTTATCAAGGGAATGATCCACCAAGAGTACTTTACAATCATAAATCTTTATGCACCAAACACAGGGGCACCACAATTCACAAAATAAATCCTACTTTATGATAAAACAGAAATAACTACCAACCCCATCATTGTTGGGGACTTTAATACACCATTATCAATAATAGATAGATCATCCAATCAGAAACTCAACAGGTAAGTGTGAGAGCTCAACGAAACCATAGAACATTTAGACCTAATGGATATCTACAGAATGTTTCACCCTAAGTCCACAGATTACTCATTCTTCTCAGCAGCCCATGGAACATTCTCTAAAATAGATCATATACTGAGTCAGAAAGCCTGCCTCCATATATTTAGGAAGATATACATAATTCCTTGCATGATATCACATCACAATGCTATAATGCTAGAAATAAACAACAAAAGACTCACCAAGAATCCCATTGGCTCCTGGAAAATGAACAGCATACTTTTAAACAATAAAATAGGAAGTGGACGAAATAAAAAATGAAATTGCAAAATTTCTAGAAATGAATGACAATGAGAACACATCATGCCAAAACGTATGGGACACAATGAAGACAGTCTTTAGGGGAAAATTCATAGCACTAAATGCCTTCATAACAAAGATGGAGAGATCCCAAATCAATAACCTAACCATCCACCTAAATGCACTGGAAAAGCAAAAAGAATCCAACCCAAAAAGCTCCAGATGGAAAAAAATAACGAAGATCACAACAGAAATTAATGAATTTGAAACTAAGAAAACAATTAAGAAAATTGATGAAAGAAAGAGTTGTTTGTTTTAAAAAAATAAACAATATTGACAAGACCCTGGACAATTTGATCAAGTAAAAAAAGAGGCACTTCAAATTAACAAAATTAGAAATGAAAAAGGAGAGATCATAAGAGACATAAGTGAAATTAGGAGAATCATCAGGACTTATTTCAACAACCTGTACTCCAGAAAACTGGATAGTGTAGAGGAAATGGATAAATTCCTCAATGCATACCATCTACCAAATCTAAACTCAGAGCAGATTAATCTAAAAAAAAAAAAAAAAAAAAACTATCACAACCATTGAGATTGAAAAGGTAATCAAAAACCTGCTCAAAAAGAACAGCCCAGGACCAGATGACTTCTCAGCTGAATTCTATCAAACCTTCATGGAAGAACTGAAACTAATCTTCCTCAAACTGTGCCTCACAATTGGAGAACAGGGAAAGTTCCCCAACTCCTGCTATGAAGCTAGTATAACCCTAATACCAAAACCAGGCAGAGATGCCACAAGAAAAGAAAACTATAGGCCTACTATTTCCCTGATGGCCTTAGATGCAAAGATCCTGAACAAAATACTCATAAACCAAATCCGACAATACTTCAAAAGCATTATCCACCTTGATCAACTGGGATTCATCCCAGGAATGCAGGCGTAGTTCAACATACAGAAATCTATGAATGTAATACACCACATAAATGAGGTTAAACACAGAAAACAACATGATCATTCTGATAGATGTAGAAAAGGCCTTTGATAAAATACAACATCACCTCATGATCAAAACAATGGAGAGAATTGACATGGTTGGTTTATATCTTAGTATAATAAAGGCTATATATAATGCTCTTAAAGCCCAAACAATACTTAATGGAGAGAGACTGAAGAAATTCCCATTAGATCAGGAATAAGACAGGGTTGTGCACTCTCATCTCTGCTCTTTAATATAGTACTGGTAGTCCTGGCTCAAGAAATAAGACAGGAGAAAGAAATAAAAGGGATATAATTTGGAAAGGAAGAAGTTAAGCTAGCTCTATTCACAAATGACATGATTCTATACATAAAAGACCCAGAACCTCCATCCCTAAACTCTTAAAGGTGATTAACTCCTTTAGCAAAGTAGCAGGATACAAAATCAGTGCACAAAAATCAGTAGCCTTTCTATAGGCAAACAACAAAGATATAGATAAAGAAATAAGTGATATTGTCCCATTTTTTTTCAATAGCAGCAGCAGCAACAACAAAAACCCTTGAAATAACATTAACCAAGGAAGTGGAAGATCTATACAATGAAAACATAAAAACACTCAAAAAAGAAATTGAGGAGGACTTGAGAATTTGGAAAGACCAACCATGCTCCTGCATAGGCAGAATTAACTTTTGAAAATGTCAATCCTACCAAAGGCAATATACAGATGTAATGCAATACCAATCAAAATACCAACATTGGTCTTCACAGAGATAGAAAAAATGATCTCAAAATTCATATGGAAAGGCAGAAGGCCTCAGATATCCAAGAATATCCTCAGCAAAAGAAACACCTCTGGAATCATTGCAATACCTGACCTAAAGCTATATTTCAAAGCCATAGTAAAAAAACAGCCTTGTACTGGCATAAAAACAGGAGTATAGACCAATGGAACAGAATTGAGGACCTGGACTTTGGGTCAAATAACTACAGCTACTTGATATTTTACAAAGTCCCTAACAATATAGGCTGGCAAAAAGACAGCATCAGCAACAAATTATGCTGGACAAACTGGACAACAGTATGCAGGAAATGGAAACTTGATCCACACATCTCACCATGCGCAACAATCAAGTCCAAGTGGGTCAAAGGCCTCAATATAAGACCAGAAATTTGGCTACTACTGGATATAGGAATATAGGAGGAACTTTCCATGATATAGGAATGTAAAAAGACTTCCTGAACAAAACCACAGTAGCAAAGGATCTTAAATAATCATTCAACTAATGGGATCACATGAAGCTGAAAAGTTTCTTCACAAACAAACATACAATAAGCAGAGCCAATAGATTATCCACCAAATGGTAGAAAATATTTGCTGAATATCCAACTGACAGAGGCCTAGTTTCTAGAATCTACAAAGAACTAAAAAACCTAAACAATAAAAAGTCAAACAACCCACTCACAAAATGGGGCAAAGAACTGGACAGGCAGTTCTCAGAAAATGAAATACAAATGGCAAACACACACTTAAAAAAGAAAATGTTCATCATCCCTAACTGTGAGGGAAATGCAAATTAAAACAACTATGAGATTCCACCTTACCACAGTAAGGATAGCAAACATTAAAAAATCAAATGAAAATAAATTTTGGTGAGGATGTGGAGAAATAGGAATCCTTATCCACTGTTGGTGGGAATGTAAGATGGTACAACCACTTTGGAAAGCAATATGGAGACTCTTAAAAAAAAACAAAACTGACTATAGTTACAAACAGACCCAGTTATTCCCTCATCTGGCATGTACCCTAAAAGCTCCATGTCCAGAGAGATTTGCTTAACTATGTTTATAGCTGCTCAATTTGTAATAGCTAAGAGTTGGAATCAACCCAGATGTCCATCATTAGATGAATAGATAACCAACATGTGGTATATATACACAATGGAATTCTACACAGCAGTAAGGAAAAACAAAACAATTAACTTTGAAGAAAAATGGTCAAATCTGGAACAGATCATTCTCAGTGAACTTACTGAATCATAGAAAGATAATCACCTCATAGTCTCACTCATCTACAGTTCCTGACCTGAATATACCCAAGATGCCAACATACCTAGCATGCATCTCAAGAACCACACCATAGGGTGGGTGGAGAGGAAGGGGAGGGCAAGAGAAGTGGGGGGGACACAAAACTGGACCCAAACAGCAATGGTACCATAAAATTCTACATCCTAAAAGACAGACCAAATGGTTGAGCCTTCACCAGGCCCTTACAGGGAACACCTGAATCACAAGGCCCTGGAGAGAGTACGATAAAGACTGACCTTAATCTTCTGTTCCTGTTTCTCTCTCCCTCAATCTCTCTCTCTCTCTCTTCTCTCTCATCTCTCTTTCTCTTTTATATCACCTATCTTTTTCTTCCCTCTCTTCTTGGGTGCTGGCCTGCAACTCCCAATACCAGCAGGTGGCTATCATCCACAATGAGCTATTAATCATAGAGACCTACAAGTTTCACAAAAGAAGACAGATTTCTGTCAAAGTATTTTTTTAAATTTTTTGTTCATATTTTATTTATTTATTTGAGAGTGACAGACACAGAGAGAAAGACCGATAGAGGGAGAGAGAGAGAATGGGTGCGCCAGGGCTTCCAGCCACTGCAAGCGAACTCCAGATGCGTGCACCCCCTTGTGCATCTGGCTAACATGGGACCTGGAGAACCAAGCCTCTAACCGGGGTCCTTAGGCTTCACAGGCAAGCACTTAACCACTAAGCCATCTCTCCAGCCCTCTGTCAGAGTATTTGATGACCCACCAAAGGTTAGTGGTAAGACCCTACTGCTGAAGATACCATATGCTGTTGGCATATAACATGGAGTGACATGGCTGGAAGCTGGAAGAGTCAGTCCCCAGACAGCATATCTAATGCTAGAAGGTGCTACTTGTGTGGATGGGGAAAATGACCAATATCTGTCCAAGCAACTCATGGTCTAACCTACTTAGCAGCAAACAACCTGACATGATTGATGCTCACACAAATGCAATAGTGGCACACAGCCATGGTGGGAAACCAACTGCTCTGGATTTGGCTAACTGATCTACTCAGTGGAATGGAACCCATAGCTGGAGCTGGGAAACAAGTCAGAACCATATCCAAAAATGAGCCCATTCTCCATTATCAAGCTTCCACCATTCAGGGCTACAAGTGGGCCTGCACCTATTAAACTCTCTCTAAAAAAATAATGGTTATCACATTTATCTGGTGCTAACTTTACTTTCCACCAGAGAATCTGCTTCTCTTTTTCAGATTGACTCAGATCCCAAGGAGAGAGCTGCCTCAACATACCTCAAAAAGGCCCCAGCTGAAACTAAGAATAATTGGGAAAATAAGCAAAACTGCTCTTTTCTTGGTGAAACTGGTACCAGCACAAGGGTGAAGGAGACAGGCACAGAGAGTAATCAGCTCCTACCAAACCATATATTCAGAGACACAAAGGCTTCCAAGATCTCTTCACTGAAGCAGACCTAAAATTAACCCAACATGGCTCAGGGAAATTTGTAGAAGAGGGGGTAGAAAGAATGTCAGAGCCACATGTTAGGTCATGATACACAGAGACATTTCCTCTTACCCATAACTGATGGCTAACCCCACAATGCATGGCCCATATACCCCAACAAGGAGAGTCCCTGTGGAGGGGGAGAACAGGGAGCAGGCTAACAGTAGTGCCAATCTGACTGTATTCACTGCGTACAAACTAATCAAAAAAATTACTTATTTGCAAGCAGAGAGAGACAGAGACAGAGAAAGAGGGAGAGAGAGAGAGAGAGAGAGAGAGAGAGAGAGAGAGAGAATGAGAATGGGTGTGCCAGAGCCTCTACCTGTTGCAAACAAATTCCAGATGAATGTGCCATCTTGTGCATCTGGCTTTATGTGAGCACTGCGGAATCAACCCCAGTAGTTAGGCTCTGCAGGCAAGAGCCATAACCACTGAGCAATCTCTATAGCCTGTTACTGAGTTTTATGAGTTATTTATAAGTTTAGATACACCTTCATCTTTAGAAATCCATTTGCAAATATTTCTCCATCTATTGCTTGCCTTGTCTTTTCACTCTTTTCTGATGTATGTGTGCATTTGATGTGTATACATATGTGTATATGATATACATACATGCGTGTGCATGAGATGTGTACACATGTGTATATGATGTGTACTCATGTGCATATGTTGTATGCACATGTGCATGTGCGTGCAGATGTGTATGTCCTATACACATGCATGTGGAGACCAGAGGAAAGCAGGTGTCCTTCTCTCCTTCTCATCCATCGTATTTTCTTGAAATGGAGACTTTCACTGAAACTAGAGCTGTTTTTCAGTCAGGTTGGCTGACTGGCAAGCCTCAGTGAATCTTCTATCTCCATCTTCCTTAGCACTGAGGTGACAGCTGTGCAATCACACTTATCTAGGACTGGAACTGAGGTCTTCATTCTTGTACTGCGAGCACTCTCACCTAATTGACTTTTTTCCAGCCCCCTTTCTTTCTCCTAACAGTATCCTTTGCAGAACAAATTTCTTAATTTTAATAAAGCTAAATTTAACTTTGTGTTTTGATATGGATCATGCTTTTGATATTATAGGTAATTTTTTTTTTTTTTGCTCAAACTGAAGTCATAAGGATTTTCTCCTATGTTCCTTAGTAGAAGTTTTACATTTTAGTTTGGTATTTAGGTACATTTCCATATTCAGTTAATTTTTATATACAGTGCAAGTGGTACATTATAATTTATTTGTATTTCTCCCCTTCATAGTTAGCCAATTGTTTCCACAAATCATTCAAAAAGCCAACAATATTCTATTCTTTTGTGCCTTTGTCAAAACCAAATGAAAAGATAGACATGAGTTTATTTCTAGATGTTCTCCTGCTCCTTTTGCCTGTTAGTATTTCTTGATTGAAATACCAGACTATCTTAATTATTATGGTCTTAACATAACACCTGATGGTAGGTGACACAAGATACTTAACTTTGCTTTTTTTAAGTTTGTGGTTATGTCATGATATTAGCTTGCCATATGAAATTAGGAGTCAGGTTTTCAATTTCAATTCATCTATATAATATTTAGTCTACTGATACATGAACACCACACACACACACACACACACACACACACACACACACACACATATGTGGTGTCAATGTCAGAATTTCTTCAAATTTTCTTGCAATGCTTTATAGTTTTTAGTGTTTGGTATATCTCTGGCCAGATTTATTGTCAGGTATTTTTGAGATTGTTATAAATGGAAGGTTTTGGTGTTTTCTTGTTGTGTATAACATGTTTATAGTTGATTCTTCCTTTGTCTTCCTCTGCTCCAAGTTCTAGGTCTTGAATCCTTCCTCACTCAGGCTAGCCAAGCATTCCATCTCTGAAACATATACCAAAACCATATAGATTTTGTATATTAACCTATTATCTTACAACAGTTATAAATTCAATTATTGATTTTCCTAATTCTAATAGCTTAATGTGGTACATCAGATTGTTTACACTACCAGCTATATTTTGGGGTATAAAAACCTTCTTTTCTTTTGAAAATGTATGACTTTTTGCTTTTTCTCTTGCCTCGTTGTATTTTTCAGTTATTTCAGTTTGATTTTAAATGTAAATAGCAATTTTAAAAATCCTCATCTTGTTACCAATTTCCAGGGAAATCTCCGTCTCAGCATTGAACATGATGCTGGCCTTAGCTTTACTGTTGCATGCCATGTATCAAGTTGAGGAAGTTCCTTTCTATCCTGGGCCTGTTGGACATATTTCAAG